>NW_005187526.1:1619627-1626403 GCF_000239375.1 Pundamilia nyererei
ACCCGAACTCTTCCACGGCATGCATTTTTAATTTCTCTTTGATATTTGGGCTGATTGGGGCCCGATGAATGTAAAAACAAAGAATTACCAGATTTTTTTTTTTTTACCTAATTTTTGTTTCTAAGAAAAATGAGAGCCACATATGAGGATATTCGTTTAAAATTTCGAGAGAACAGTAGCAGTATAATGTCCTCGTAAGTGGATATCGGGGCGCTTGTAGAGTAAAATTGAGTATTTTGGTCTAAATAACCCAAAATGTGATGTCCACATATGTGGACGCCAGGTCCTAGGAGGCTAAGGTAAAGACCCTATAATAATGCAAAGAAAACAGAGAAAGCCCCAACAATCATATGACCTCCAATGAGCAAATGCTTTGGTAACAGTGAGAAAGAAAAACTCTTATGGGAGTGATGCTGAAAAACTAGTTCATGCATTCATTACTTCTAGGCTGGACTAATTCATTAATATCAGGATCAAGCCTGCAGTTGATCCAAAATGCTGCAGCATGAGTCCTGACAGGGACTAGAAAGAGAGAGCATATTTCTCCTATATTGGCTTCCCTTCAGTGGGTCCCTGTTAAATCCAGAATTAAATTCAAAATCCTGCTCCTCACATACAAGGTCTTAAATAATCAGGCCCCATCTTATCTTGATGACCTTATAGTACCATATAACCCCATTAGAGCACTTCACTCTTAGACTGCGGGCTTACTTGTTGAGTATTTGATTAGACATAAATTATCTGAATTTCAGGAGTGGGACCACACCTCCAAACATTCCCCTTCTGGTTCTTGTCTATATATGACACCTGTTCTTGTTTTCGTGCCCTGCCGTCCTGAGGTTGTGAGCCCAGCTAGTGAAAAGGGTGGCTGTGGCTCATGTGGTAGAGCAGATCAGCTACTGACTGGAAGGTTGGTGGTTTGATCCTTGGCTTCCCCAGTCTGCATGCCAAGTATCCTTGGGCAAGATACTAACCCCAAGTTGCTCTCTGATGCGTCCATTGGAGTTTGACTGTGTGTGAATGCATAGATTGCACTTAAGTATAGAAGAAAGTGCTTGTATGAGTGGGTATGAATGGGTGGCATGTTGTATACAGCGCTTTGAGTACTCCGGGAGAGTAGAAAAGCGCTATATAAGAATGAGTCCAATGACCAAAAGTAGAATGGGAGGCAGAGTCTTCATCTTTCAGGTGCTCAGCTTGAGTTTTTCTTCTTCAGTCACCTTTGTAACTCACTATGTCTTTAAACACCTCTCTGCATTTAATTATTTGTTATTATTAATCTCTGGCTCTCTTCCACAGCATGTCTTTGTCCTGTCTTCATCAATTCACCTCCAACTGGTCGCAGCAGATGGCTACACCTCCCTCAGTCTGGTTCGGCTGGAGGTTTCTTCCTGTTAAAAGGGAGTTTTTCTTTCCCACTGTTGCCAAAGAGCTTGCTTATATGATTGTTGGGGTTTTCTCTCTATTATTGAAGGGTCTGCCTTACAATATAAAGGACCTTGAGGCAACTGTTGTTGTGATTTGGTGCTGTATAAATAAAATTGAATTGAAAATGTAATTGAATTACTGGTGGAAATGGGTTGCTCTCCAGCAGGTCAAAGATGTAAAATATATATCTCAATAGCAGGTTTCAGGGAGGAAGAGCTCGAAAATCTGACCACCAGATGAGGTAGTCAGTCTTCTGAACTCAGTGCAGTCTGCTTACTGAGAAACAGACTAAAAGCAGATGGATGCTACAACAGGATGGCACGAGAGTGGTCGCAGCGGGAGAGCATCATGATTTACTTTGACATCATGTGTATTTGTCCAATTACTTCTGAGTCAATCATTCACAATCACTGACTCAGAAGTGCAAATAAAGCAGTTTATGCCGGTCATGAGATTCCACTTAAGCTCTCTACCTGAGCTAATGATCCACACTGCTGTAAAGAATTCCTAGATTACTTCCTTTACTTACTTTTCAGATAAACACATCCTTAAAAGACTCCTTCACAGAGTGAGTAAAGAAAGATGACGACTGATATGATAGATAACCAATTCCATCTGATGAAAGGGGCCCCCAGCTCCAAACAACAACAGCCCTCACAGGCCTGAAATCTCAGATACAGACAAAACAACTGCAGTCTGCACTATCGTCAGATCAACTCTGCAAAGTCAAAGTGTAAAACCCGACCAGACCAGAGTAGGGATTTGGCTTCCAGATGCACAGATGCTCGCTACCTTCCCTATGCAGTACCAACTGCAAGGCCTCAGCTCGCAGTGTGTGTTCACATGGGTGGGTGACACTCGATCATAGTCTGCACAGACTGGGTTATTCATTTAACAGGAAGCACAGTTAATATATTTTCAAGGCACATTCCATCACACTGAGCCTAGTTTGGAACAGGACAGAGAGCGTGAAATAGCAGAGCGCTCACACCCACACACAACCTCAGAGACAAATAAAAGTGGCTGATTTAGTGCAGCAAAGTGCCACCGAGACTACATCAATCCGAATAACTAACACAGCTAGAGTTACACGCTGAGCACAAATATTTTACGATGGTGATGGATCTTTATTGTACTCTTGTGCAATACTGACTACACATCAAGAGCTCATTAACAGTGACTTTAGGTCTATTTTTGCACAGTGTATAACAGAATCCTTAACAAAGATTAGGAAAGAAAAATCACTTTAAATTCTGAATTTAGGTTACCAGCACTTCTGATCTTCGATGGGTGGTGTTGGCAGCCTTAGAGCTTTAACTTTGAAGTTTCAGCAGACTGGTGCAGCAAGTTAAAGGGTAACTGTGCATGAAGGTCTGCATTGTGATTTGGGTCATTGTTCCAGCTGCTAAAGCTCTTCTAAAGCGTCTTTTTTTTATTACTGCTGCACTCTTTCCCTGCTGCGAGTCCTTGTGCAAGGATTATAGTATGAAAACACAAGTGACCTCAGTGCGTCTCGAGAAAGTGGAGGGGAAAAGTGTGGGCTGTCATTAACTATGCTCTTGATGGCTTCTGAAGGAGCGGTAATTGAAATGTAATATCTCTCTGTGCTGCAGGAGGGAAATCATGCTACTGTGACTGACTTCCATCTGGCAGTCAGACCAATGAATAACCATAATAAATACCTACTCGTTAGTGGCAGAGAAAGTAAAGACTGAGAAGTATCTACTATCCAGATGATAAAGGAGTATGCTTAAGTACACATTTTTTAATAAGAGTGTTATAAAATTCTGGATGCTAAACAGTTTTTCTAGCAGCAACTGTGCTTAATGATTTAGAAGGGCATAAATGATATGGTGTTTAAAATCCATTTCAATCAGCCAACACAATGCGGCCACTAACTGACCTGAGCAACTTCAATGGCCTAATGGCAGGACTGGCGTACCACGTACTGAGACGAGCTAACCATCAATTGGTGGCGGAAGGCTCCACCTATAATCTTAGACTGCATTTCCAAAAATGCACTGTCTCTGTCAGTGCCTGCGCTGGTGCTAGTGAGGAGCCACTTCATCACTGTTAACTTTTGGCAAACAATTTGACATGTTAAAGATTTGCATGTTAAATAGTGTTATGTTGCAGAAGAAAATGTTAGCACTAAGAATCAATGAGCTTCATCTGTAAAATTGTTAGTGGCTGAGTCAGTGGTTATTAACTTCTGTTAATAATTGCTATTTGTGTGATGATGTTCGTGTAAGGTTTCATCCAGACTGGCATATACAGGATATGTCTTCTTGTGAGTCTTGGCAGGAATACTAACAAGTCATGAACATTTTTAAACATATTTGTACACTGGTGTGATGGACGTAAATCATTTTAACTACTTTATAGTACTGATATTTCTTCTTTGCTTAGAGCAAGAACATCCAGCATCCCATAACATCCAGTGGTCGCTAACATTATCTGGACAACAGTAAATCTGTGTATGGAGGCTGTGTCATCACACAGAGTAAAACAGAAACTCCTTTAAGAAGTACCACCATGTTCAAGTCCTTGTTTATAGGGGATGGTCTGATTGTTGGGGGGTTTTCTCCATATCATTCTAGGGTCTTTACCCTTAAAGTGACTGTTGATGCAATTCGGCACTATATAAATAAAACTGAAATAATTTGAATTGAATATATATAGAAACAGAAATGCTAACTTAAAGGATATAGAGCACATTATCACATCAGCTAAACTGTTTCCTCCCTGCTTCTCTTCCTCTTTCCCCATTTTTCCAAAGCACTGAGGACGTTAGCGAAGTGTGGATAGGAGGACAGGCAGGAAACCTGACTGCAGTTCATCACCGTTATACAGGAAGGACTGCTGGAAAAAGGGAAAAATCTGCAAACCAGGCAAACATTTAATAGGTTTGTATCACTTCAAGGCTCTGAATTAATTTGTTCCAAATTAAATGCATTCTTACTGTGAGTAGAAGTGAAAGATTTCTGTGCTCAAACACTCACTCATGAATGTTTCATGTGTAAAAAATTGTAAAATAATTAATAAAAAACAACATTTTAAGACATTTAGTATAATGACATTAGAACTATGCTTTCAGGTATGACAGCATTGCTTGGCCTAATGAGCTCACATTTCAATGTGAAGCTACAGCGCTTTCAGAAGTAATCCTATAAAAAAAAAAACCTGAAAGAGATTTTACTGCTGACACTTTTCTGGAGCAACACAGGAAATAAAAATGTGAAATAACCTGAGTTGAAACAAGAACCCTTCTTCTTTTCCCTGCAGCGCTGTCACTGAAATGTGCAAAGACAACTGGCAGAAGGCAGCTCGGGGCCACATAACTGCCACAGCAGGCGGCTGGGCTCTCCCCCTTTGCTCCTGAAAGTTATCCTCCCACCTCTTTTAATCCACCCCTCACTCCACTTTGGCCCTAATCCTCTCATTCCTCCCTGTCTTTATCTTCCTCCTGTTTAACTCCCTCTCTCGGCCTCCCCTCTTCCTCCATCCCTCCTTCGTCTCTAAGAACCCGAACGCTCCAGTGAAGCGTGTTGAGAATGAAGACTTGACAAATATGGTTAAAAGGAATCAAAGGAGCATAACTCAGGCAGCTTAAAGTTATATTTTCCATGCTTAAACGTAGTACTGTGCACAAGAAATAGGAAATGCACAGCGACATTTGCCTCAACACAATGAAGATTCCCTGGAAATGAAGGAAAACGAAACCTTGTGAAATCCTGCTGAGCGGATTGTTATTGACATCAGTCGGAAGCAAAAAAAAGTAGGAGAAGATAAAAACAGTCCAACTCTGCTGTTTGGATAACCAAAAATGTCAAGCTGGTCCAGTAGTGGAAGAGCAGCGAGGAGCTTCCTGCAGCTCAAGGAGCTCTGGAGGAATGGCATGGAATAAGTTTATGTGTGAGCTTGTGTCTTCATGTGGGTACAAGTTTGTATGTCTTCTTGCTCTTGTGTGCGTGTGTGTCTATTTGTGACACGTAATGCAGCAGGACCACACAGTCCTTGTGGTATGCGGGATTTCCAGGTTCAAAATAGGCTCCTGCTGTGGGAGGAGGGCAGGAACAAACAGGAGAGAGGGGGAGAAGGGAAGGAGAAGTGTAATGAGGACAACAAAATACACGACTCCAGTTTTCATCTTCTTGTCAACATTGTTACAGTTGAGCTAACCGCTTGTCAACAAGGGGAAGTTTCTGTGGTTTACTAACATGACAACTGTCATGGTGTCACAGATGGAAAGTGGCCAGATCTATTTAATTGGCATGTTGGGAGGGAAAGAAGCACTACTGCATTGCAAACAGCTAAAGAGAAAAGTCAAACTCCTAATGGATGAAAACATTTCTTCACTCTGATCAAAGCGAGGAACTGGAACACCTCAGAAGATGCACACATTTTTTTGCCTTTTAGCACTAACAGGTCTCCAGCTGACAGATTCCATAATGCTATTATAACTATTTAGTGCGTTTTACAAGAAACGTTAAACCTGTTCAGGCTGTATGCAAGCCTAAAATAGGTGGAGTGACCCTTTAAAGTTAAAGCCTTGACGTTATGGATGCGCAAGAGGCAGAAATGGGATTCTGTACAACGCAGCTTACTTTTGCACCATTATTTTCACACAGACACACACACACACACACACACACACCTTTTATCATTGTTCCTAATCCTGTTTAAAATAATCGTTCGGTCTGCTAAAACCTGTGATCCTCAGCAGTGAAAGGTCTGACAGCGAGAGGGAAAGTTTACTGAGGCGCTCTGTGGGTACGCTTCAGGCTGCACGGGCAGCAGAGCTGAGAAGCGTCTCTGCCCGCTCTGAGTCACCTGTTACACCTCGCTGTTCGCGGCTCTGCGGAGAGCCACGCGAACAGCGCCAGAGAGAAAGCTTTCCACCGGCCCCCTTCAGCTCCAGAACTCCGAGTTCGCGTTAAATACGTTATATAGTGACACCAGAGCGCGTGACAGCGAACAAGCAGAAAGTTTGTTAAACTTCGGTGTTTGTGTAACTCACCGGCAGCCCCGGGCTCCAGCAGCACAGATATGAGAAAGGCTGATACAACTCCGCGGAAAGTTAGAGAGCAGCGCCGTGCCTTCATGATTCTGTGTCCCCCTGCCCGAGATTCTCAGTCACACGAGCCGCGGAGTACGACAGAGTCCAGGGAGTTGGCTTTGTGCGCCCGCTACGCTGTGCGCTCCACTCCGCTCAGCAGCTGGAGAGTCACTGCTGAACCATCCACACACACACACTCTCTCTCACACCGTTTATAAGCAAGCACACTCACTTTGCTCTGACAGGAAACCGGAGGAGGCAGGAGGGGCTCTCTCTCTCTCTCTCTCTC
>NW_005187526.1:1627212-1628659 GCF_000239375.1 Pundamilia nyererei
TTTTTTTTTTACATGGTGGAGGCTGTGTCATCACACAGAGTAAAACAGAAACTCCTTTAAGAAGTACCACCATGTTCATCGGGAAAGGTCAACACTGCACCAGGAAGGTACATCAGCTATCACATTATCTACACCACTCGTATGTATGCTGTCTAGATTGTATTCTTGCAGAAAGAGTGGTCTTTTTTTTTAGCTAGAAAGTTATGTTTTGTTTGTTGTTTTGGCTTCAGAGACTCTGACGCTTCCCTGTGTTTTATTTTTGTCCTAATTGGTTGGTTTGCCTTAATCTTAAAATAGATGGCGTTTACTGACGTTAACTATGTGGTGATTAATAGGGTTTTTTTTCATTTGTGTTACACCCCATCCCAGATTACACCTTTGCATTAGTGGTGTTGAAAATCTAAATCTTGGAATTATGAATACAGAATAGTATTTCTTATCAGTGTCTGATTTTGATCACCTGGAAATAATCTGATTAGTTTTTTTTTTTTTTGCAAGGGATTCAGTAAGAAATTCTATAATATACATAACAATTCTGTGTCTTCTGAAGTGAAAAGTGTACCTTACCTTAGATATTTCCTGTCGGCTGAGGTTTTTCACTTCAGTCAGCATTTCAGTGCATTTTTTATGCAGCTATTAAAAGGGACAGCATTGACACTGCTGTGCACTGACTGTTATAAAAAGACTAAACCGGCTGTAAGACCCACAGTAGGTAGTAGGTAATAGTTACTAAACAGAGACTTCCTGTTGTAATCTCTGTTGCAGATGTTTATGTTGTCCATTCTCATCAGGGCTGGAGTGTGTATGCATAAGTTCAATAAAAAAATAAGTTTTTGGAGTCTCTATCTTCTGCTATGGAGCTTCAACAGAATCTAGTCATCAAATAGTGTATCACTCAAACTCTGTATTTCATGTCATCCCATAAATCGTGTTCAGTTACTTCAAATGATCTCACCTTTT
Source organism: Pundamilia nyererei (assembly GCF_000239375.1). Classification (NCBI taxonomy): domain Eukaryota; kingdom Metazoa; phylum Chordata; class Actinopteri; order Cichliformes; family Cichlidae; genus Pundamilia; species Pundamilia nyererei. The sequence continues at coordinate 1,628,173 of NW_005187526.1, forward strand.
TGAAACAAGTGACTGTGTAGTTGCCATTTCCAGTAAAGAATGAGATTCTTTTTTGGTGGTTAGGTTTACACTTTGCCTTTCGACCCTTCACTCTAGCCTGTGGAGGAGGTGGTAACACCTTGCATGGTTTCAGAGCACCAGGTTCTGAAACCATTGCTGAGAGCTAAAACAACTTGTTTCAGACAGTGACAAGTTGAGCAGCTGCAACAAGGCCCAGCATAATACAAACAAGGAGTATTTGGTACTGTGAGTCATGCAGACCTTTTCTAGAGTCCATAAGCAAAACTATGGAACTGGAAATGAGCATTTTAAACTCATTATAAGCACAATAATTGAGAAGATGTTCTGAGATTATTTCACAACTGCATGTCTGTATGTCCAACTCATGCTACTAGATGAAAGATTAACACACACACACACACACACACACACACACACACACACACACACACACACACACACACACACACACACACACACACACACA
>NW_005187526.1:1628769-1633610 GCF_000239375.1 Pundamilia nyererei
TGTGTGTGTGTGTGTGAGACTGATGAGCTTGCTGACAGACGTGTGGCACTGTTTGCAGCACAAACACTGAGCCCAGTGACAGAGAGGTAATGAAGCTGAGCCCATCTGTCTGCTCAATTGATGCTGCAAGTCTGAACATGCTGCTCTCTACCAACATTGGAACCGAGCCTTACAGTCTACAGAGTCTCACAGCCCGCCTCTCGACCCCTCTTCTCTACCAGTGCTCCAGAGTCTTGCTCCTAAAGCCACAGGTCAGGGCCCAGCGAGCCTTTGGTTTTGAGATCCCACGAGACAGCAATAGTAGAATATGTTTTATAGGCAGAAGGTACAAATACAGTGAGTTTCCCTTAATGTCTAAAAATAGATTTTTTTCCTCTCTTTTTTTTAGTTAGTGGGAATTTTCTGGGTTTTTAACCAGAATCCTATTTTGGTATGATAATTCTGGCCAGCAGTCTTTTCTCTTGTATTGCTGTTTAATACACTATACTATTGTTTCATGTGTTTTAGACATTGGTATCTACTCCAAAACTGCAGTTGTTTGTGTTTTACGCATTCCTTTGTAAAAAGTCCGAAAATATGTTATATGACCTTTAGACTCAATTTTTCTTTATGACCTCGTTCCAAAAATATCAATATTTTCCATAGTTTAAGTAATCATAGAAAGGCTTGATGCAGACCCAAACAATATTAAGCAAACTTTCTCGATTGGGGGGGGGGAATCTTTTGATTTATACTAACTCTGTATCCTCCTGAGAACCAGACTATTCATTTATGTCCTGTGTAATGGACATTTGTTCTTATTTTAGCTACCCTAAATCCTGATGTGCTAAATGGAGGACATCCTGAGCTTTCCATTAATATCTCATGTGTTTGGGTGGCCTCTTTTATCTCAGAAGAGGCAGGAAATCACAAAAAAGTTAAATGGGAAGACTCTTTTTTTCCTCTGTTCTCAGCAAGGTGTGTATTCTAGACGCGAATCAATTAATATATCTGACTTTTCATTCTAAAAGATCTACAACTAACACTAAAAACACAAGAGTGGAAAAAAGTCTGATTATGTGCAGACACTTCTTTAAGACATGCCTATAGTTTAACTAGTTGATGTATATCATCTGGTTTCATGGATAAATAAAGCTGAGTGTCGTCTACATAGCAATTAAAATGTATCCAGTGTTTGGTAATAATACTGTCCAAGGTATTGATCCTAGCATGGATGCCTGTAGGCCTCTGATTAACCTTTGTCTGCAGGGAAGACTTCCCATTTACATGCACAAATTCAAGTATATTAAGTAGATATGCTTCCAGTTATTGTAGAGCAATGCCTTTAACAACAATGATGTTTACTAATATCTGTAATAAAATCAGTGCCATCCAGTCCTTCACTGGGATCTAGCAGAGCAAGAACAGAAATGAGCCCACTGTCAGAGCCAGATCATTTGTAGCTTGCAAAAAAAATCCTAAAACCTGACTGAAATACTTGAAATGAACCATTCCTCTGCAAATGATTAGTTAACTGTTTTAAAAACTACCCCCATGTTGTAGACAACGGCAAATTGATGGTTCAGAGGAAAACCTTATTAAAGTTAACTCAGAAAGATTGAAAGAATAAAAGAGTTAAATTTTTTCTCCAGTGGTTAAAATTTCATCTGTCAAGAGATTCATGAAGTCAATGCTAGTTAACGTTAAATGAATACTCTGCTCGACACAGCTCTGAAGAGAAACTTGGGGCTGTTCCTGTTTTTCCTGATTAATGAGAAATAGTCCTAGCTTTACAGGGGGCTTAAAAAGGCGTAACACACTACTTTTCCAGATCAAACAAAGATTTTTTAAATGAGTCTAAATTACACGTTATCTGCTTTGCCCTCTTTTTTTTTAGAGGAACCACAGTAAGACTATTAATGTGATAATTGACGTCTGTGGGAGTAGCGTTGAGTTAGCTGTTCTGCATTGTGTTGGCACATGGCATTGAGAAATCACTTTCTTAAACCTGGTTACAGCACTTCCAGAAATACATCTTGTTCTGACCACCACAAGAGAAAGACCCAAATCCAGATGCCAATGTGCAAATAGCGATCAGATTCACAATTCTTTATTCTACACACTATTTTAAACAAAGAATACCACACAATTTTGCGAGGGAAATCACTGGGGTGACATTTGGCTAATCACAGTTTTTACAAAGCAGTGTGGGGAACACTGGGGCTACAGGTGAACACAGGTGACTGGCTTGTCACAGTGCTGGGGCAGAGAGTCACTGAAGCAGTGGGTTTGCACCACAGGAGAATTTCATTGATAATGACCATGAAGAAAAGAATTTGTAACTGCTGGACCAAATTTAGCAGGAACAATCACTGATCCTGGAAAAGCAGAGGAAAGACTGGATACCTCAATAGACAGAAATCCTTATTTAGTGTTCCTCACAGCTGTTGATGAAAATAGAAGCTTTTGAAATTGTTAAACAAAAAATAAATGTAAAAGTGAGAAATCCTTGGATTGTAAAGATGTTGATATGATAGTGGTTAAAAACATCATTGAGGCTATTTAAAACCATACATCTATAATCCATATCATTTCAAACTGTTCTATTTCCAGACAGAATGAAAATAGCAAACGTTGTACCTCCATACAAATCTGGCAACAAACACCATTTCACAAACTACAGGCCTGCTTCTTTGCGACCTCAGTTCTCAAAAATTCTTGAAAAACTGTTTAAGAACCGACTGGAAAAATGTACAGATAAACATAAACCACTCACAGAGAGTCAGTACGGGTTCATATCAAGCAGATCAACATCACTGGCACTACTAGATTCAATACGATATATCACAAATTCCATAGACAAGCATATCACGGGAAAACATAGCTGCCCCAGAGATACGGCCTCCGCTCACTCGGATCATGACACTAGTATAATATCTAAAATTCAGTTATCAGTCAGAGAGTCTGAAAACAAGGAAAAATGTATTTCCATGGAAACTAACTGTAGATAAGGCAAACCTATCCTCTGAGATCACAGGAGTGCATTTAGGCGAAGAGGTTATTTGTGGTAAATTGATTCCCAAGAACTGCAGTGATGTGTAGGATGAGTCAGTATGTGTAGGTGTTGGTGTGCTTAATCTCTTCAGTATTAATTCCAACTGTCATGTACAACAGGCCCAAAAAGCTCAATACCAAGCTGTACGTGATACTAAATGACAACACATTAAAACCTTATGTGGTTTCCAACAGAACAGATTCATCATGTTTTCCCGGTTTTCTGGACTGGGGAATTTTTGCAACAATGGAAACTTGGATGCAGATGGGACAGACTTTTTGGAGCGCTATTAAAAGAATATTTTGATTCATGTGGTATCTGTTTAGTTTCTTTTGCCGCAGGAGACTTATAAGCAGATACGCTATGTTTAAGGACCTGGCACTGGGACAAAATCTAGCCCTGTAGTTCATTTGGATCCAGATCTGAATGCTAATTTTGCTTTTCTTCAGTAAAATTACACAAAAGCAATCAAAATGTTGAACTCCACACAGTCCGGTATGTACTGTACTGTTTTCTGAAGATCTATATATTTATATGAGTTGACTGGCATAATTACACTATTAATGAAAATATCAGAAACACAGTCTTCCCATGTTTTTGTAATACAGCCATGTTTTAACACTTTCCCTGTTCGAGTTCATGTTTTGACAACCCCGTTCTAATAAAACAAATAAGAAAGACTCTGGTCTTACAGTCAAATACAATCAAAATACATAGAAAGGGGTTTAAGTGGGCACAAAGAGCAAGGAACTATCAAGAAATTGGTATGTTCCTATGAGCAGGCAAGTACCTTTCAACTTTCACCTTTGGCCATGCTGGAACTGGATTGACTCATGGTGGTACATCTGGTAAGAGGAGTAGAAACCACATCCCAGTAGTCAAGGTGAAAACAGACAACCTCTTATCAAAGCGTGAAATACACATGCTGGTCCATCGTGTCCATTTGATGCTTTGCCTCCCGAAAGCGTGCATGAAGGACATGTATGCAGAAGTAGTGTTAAGTTGGAGTAATCTGCAGTAACAGCAGAGGGAGATTAAGGACTCAGTTTAATTATTTGGTAGCAGTAATTAAATTGTTTCTGATGATTAAGCACTCTGGAATGCAATTCATGTAATTTTTGCTCACTACCAACTTCATGGCTTTAAATATATAATTTCCCCTTGCTGGTGATGCAACTTCTGCATATGTATCCAGTTCGTGTTTTGGAGAGACAAAGCATGAAATGGACACAGTTGACAATCGTGTCTATTACATATTTGGTTGTAACACTGAGTTGAAATAAATCTGGCCTACTCTGTTTCTCTGTATCAGAAACTAAAATGTTTGAAATATCACACCATAATGTGACAGCTTGGTAATCAACAGATTTCAGGAACAAATTGTAAGTTTACCAAAGTTTGGATAACATAATATACACTAGTAGTAGAATGGGCAAAACAAAAATTGGAACAGGACCCCCAGTTCACGCAGAAGATTTTGTTCAGTGATGAAGCAAACTATATTGTGAATGGTGAAGTTAACAAACAAAACCACCGCTATTGGTCTGACACTAACCCACATTGGATGGATCCCTCCAAGACTGCTGGAACAACAAAAGTGATGGTTTGGTGTGGTATATGGGGTACAACGATAGTGGGTCCATTCTTCATCAATGGAAACCTCAAGGCCGCTGGATATTTGATGATGATGTGTTTCCGTCTTTGTGCACTGAAGCTGGCACGTTCCCTGAGTTTTTCCAGCAAGATGGTGCACCACCACATTATGGGTGCCAGGTCCGAGCATTCCTAGATGAACAGTTTCCTGGAA
>NW_005187526.1:1633862-1649926 GCF_000239375.1 Pundamilia nyererei
TCTGCCAGCCAGACCGTGACAATGGCCCCCAAGGTCTCCCGATCTGACCCCCTTAGACTTTTATCTTTGGGGTCATCTGAAGGCAATTGTCTATGGTGTGAAGATACGAGATGTGCAGCACAGGGTTGCATTGACAATCCAGCACAACGGGCAGCACATTGAACACATTTTATAAGTGGTCAGAAACTTGTAAATAACTCATGAAAGAATAAAGTTACGTTGAAACCAAGCACACCATTGTTTTTCTTGTGACATTACCAATAAGTCTGATGTGTCACATGGCCCTCTTCCTATTGAAAAAACAAAAGTTGTACCCAAGATGGTCGACTTCTAAATGCCCACCATGGTCACCACCCATCTTGAGGAGTTTGCCCCCACACATATACTAATGTGTCACAAACAGGACTTTAATATCACCAACCATTCCCATGTTATTACGGTGTATCCATATAAATGGCCCACCCTGTACAGTGTAATAGAGGCCAGAATTGTTGGTCCCAGCTACTCTCCCTTATCAGACTGTTGAGCAACCATAAGTGCATGCTTGCCAAGCAAGCTTTCAGAACAATTTTGAGCACACTTTTTTATTTATACTAAATGTCAACATTGATTTAGATCCTTGTAACCCAATCCAGCCATTCTTTGCTCACATATGAATGTGTTCGAAATGCTTTCATGGTGACATTATGAGAGGAGGCCTTTTTCTTAAATATGGATTAGGTGAAATCGACCGGGAAAGGGATTTCCCAGTGAAGGCAGAATAGAAAAAACATTGTGTATGTATATTTCAGCTTATCTGAAAGATTCGGGCTTACATATTTATATTTTTAGGATCTGGTTTGTTTCTGCTTTGTTTTATGCTACATGTTCTGTTGTAGTGCAGACCTTGCAGGAAGTATTCACCCCCTACCTCTCTGCCTGTGTGGGAGTTTGGTTTCTTACCACAGTGAGGGCATGCAGTGTGTACTTTCACAGGAGAGAACGTGAATATTAAAAGGTTCTTTCCTGGTTAATTAAAATTTGTCTTCTTGTGTTTTCTAGACCTTTGCATATTTGGAAGAGTTTTTCCTTAAACTAGTCAAATCTCTAAGGATAGGGATTGTTACTTGCACTTCAAATTGCACTACATTTTAGCAACTTACATTAAAATATATAATATTTTACTTGATTTGAAATGTACTTAAATCCAGGATTTCCATGCTTTCACAACCAGCTGCTGCCACTTTGAGGCCTCCAATCATGTAAATAAGTGCAAGTTTGACATTTTAACACTGAGCTTTCTTCCAAGCAGTGTCCAATTTCACTGGCACAAGACTTGAAAGTACTCCTGACATTTGGTTTTGAATGAAGGAGAAAACAATATTGTTGCTTTTCTAGGTTGGTTCCAGTTTGGATTATCAAGAATTTGAAACTTGACCATTTATTAAACAGCTTTTGTGGATGTCATCCTATTTGAGCAGCACATCATCAAGACCTGTAATTTGTGAGTACAAGAAAACAATTATTAGAATACAATGTGTTAAATTTGCTTAGAGAAGAGGGTCCAGCAGTAGATGAGAGGAATAGGGAAGGATTTGTCTGCGTGTTTTAGTTTGGCGTGTGTGTGTAATTGTTTAGAGGGAAAGGAATTTTATGGACACTGGGGGTCTGCCTGTCATAAAAGGACACAGGAAGCTACAGTTGGGGATTGCTGATGCTGATGCTTGTACCTTTAATAAAAGCTCATAATTGTTATAAACTTAGAAGTAGGTTTGCAGGAGACTTTCCACCTTAAATGTAAATGTAAGACAACAAGAGACCCAGTGGATGCAGAGTGGGGGTCTCAGTGTTTGTAATATGTTAACTCTGTTGTGTAAAGGAATTTGGTGTAGATTGAGTACACAGAGACACACACACAGTGCTTTGACTGTTACGACGCACCCACACGTACATGCACACTCACTCACGTGCACTCACACATACACACAGGCACACGCATACAGTCACTCACGTGTACTCACATAGACATACGGGTACGCGCACATACAGGCACTCACGTGCTCGTGCATACACACACAGACACAGAGTTTGCAGCACACCATGGGGGTTTAATGATAGGGTCGCTCGACAAAACTGTGTTTCACAGACAAAGGAGTGAAGATCTGCAGAGGAACACCGGCCTTGCACGTCTCCCCTTCTAGAAGATGCATGCGTAAATGAAGATGAATAAAGATGAATAAAGGTTTTGTGAAAATGACTACTGAGTCCGGTCCGTTTCTGGATGCCAGAGGAATAAAAAGAACCAGGGTGAAACTGATTTCGTAACAATTTCTAGAAGCTGAAACCAGGTTGTGCATTATTGATTTAGGTCCAAGTTTGGACAGATGCAATGGACCCAGAGTAGGCAAGAGCCAAGTATGCTCACCCATAACATAGCATTCTGAAGTTTGTCCGTAATGCATCATCAGCCCCTCCAAGTCGCACAGTTGTAGCCTAGAGTCACTCCCCAGCAGAGACACCACCAGCAAGCCAAGCACATCATTCACTCTGTTGTTACGTATGGGAGCAAACACAAATCTATCTTTGTATCTTTGGTAGCATTTGCATCATTCTTTCATTCTAAATAAAATAGCTTGAAAAGTTCAGAATGAATTCTCATAAAAAGTTGCCGGGGTCTAGAGTGGGGTTATGTTAACAATCCATTAAAATCTGGCTTACATCCACAAAGGTCTTCAAGGTCGAAAACTTACACAAAGCCTTGTAACTTAGAAACTCTGATTCTTACAGGTGTGGTGTGTATTGTCAACATATTGAAAGGAGAGTATAACGAAATATGTTATTTTGGACCTCTGACCTCTTTTTCAAGGTAAAATATTTGTAGCAAGCATGTACTTGCATTTTTTCTGCAGTGTTGTCACACCACAAGCATATGATCTGTTTCCACTCTCTTACCAGACACTTACAGAAAATCTAAAAACATTTTTGTTCTCTCTGGTGGAGATCTAGTGATCTTAAACAGGGCAGGTTTCTCTCAGAAGAAATGTTTGGTTCGCTCCATTTACCCAGCCTCTGCTGACAGATGATGTACTCGGGCCGAAGACTGGCAGCATCTGTGGTTCAGCTGAAGCCAAAACAGGTAGCTTTTCTAACAGACTTTAGTGACAGTTCTTTGTTTTTCTGTAGGTGGTGTTTGTGGTTTCCTTTGCACAAAAAGTGATCGAATGATCAGATAACCTAACATGCATGTCTTTGGACTGTGGGAGGAAGCTGGAGTATCTGGAGCCACAAACAGAAAATTTGGACTCTCTTTACTTGTATATGGTAATATAGTAAGCAGCTGTCATTGTCAAATGTCAAATTCCACAGTTTATCTGTACTTGCTTCATGGCATACCAGTTTGCCTTGGAACACCATTTGCAAACCAGTGATATGACACTATACTATATAATAGATACCTATGGTGATTAACTTGTTTTCAGAGAAGCCAAAAGAGTTTGTAGAGTTGAGCAACATTTCAAAGAAAAACCCGCCCACAGGAAACTGCAGCTTATGTATTCATGTTGCCTGAAATGTGCTACAAAAGCGTTTTTTAACCCTTGTATGGTGTTCGGGTCTGTGAGACCCGTGTTCAGTTTTTTTTTTTTTTTTTTTTTTTTTCTTTTTTTTTTCTAAATGACATCAGAAACAGCAGTATGCGACATTACGTGATGGCAGAGCTTCAGTTCATCCTTTGTCTTTTTTTTTTTTTTAATAAATAGGACAGGGGGAATGAATGAGAGAAAGAGGGGGAGAGAAAGAAAGAAAACCAAAGGGGAGAAGAGACGGTGAGAAGGGGGGGGGGAAAAATAAACAACTCCTGGGTCACCTGTATGGAGAAAAAACAAACAAACAAAAAAAACAAACAGAGGAGACAGCAAACAACAAAGAGCAACATAATAATAGAGAAAACAAAGCACCATCACAATAAACTAGTTAGTCATAGAAATCAATAGTTACTTAATAATAAACGATATTGTGCAGCACGCAAGATAGACAGCGCACAGTGTGCTTTGAGGCAGCAGCCAAGAAAGCTTTAGTCCGCGTCTGTGAATACCCATGTGTACACCTGTGTGCATACCTGTGTGGATCAGCATGCTTGCATTCCAAAGGTTTCTCCATGTAATGATCTGCTAGGGAGTGTGGGGGGGCCACAGCCCCGTCCTCCAGGGTGTGAAGCGGGTATGGAGGAGATCAAAACTCCAGACATCCAGAGGCCCCCAGAACACAAGAGACCATGGAAGACCAACAGAGGGGCAGCCGCGCCACTGTTCCAGTAAGAGCTGAGGAGAGTCCCAGATGAGGGCTCGCCCAGCAGCTGCGGAGCAGAAGCCAGGGGGAGTTGCAGTGACGCGCCCGTGAGCTCCGCCGGCCCCCAGCTGTGCCTGAGTGACCGAGCCCCAGGCCGAGAGGCCGGGGGCACCCCACCTCCAAATGGGGGCCCGAGCGAGCCCCAGGCCCCAGGCCCCGACAAGCGGCCGCCGTGTTCAGTTTTTTTCAAAAGAAAAATTAAACAATTAATTATTTTTTCACGTGTAAATGTGTTGTGTCTTTCCACTCACTCCACTTGATTATAACTGATTTATTTATAACATTTTATATAAAAGAAAAACGAGAAGCACATTAATTCATAAATGTGATCTAACAAAGGTAAAGGGAAAAAATTAACCATGTTTGCTGTTCATATGTCTTGTAATTGGGATGAAGTAAACATCTGTTGAGTCATTTAACATAAAATTGTTTGATAGTGTTAATTTGGAAAGCCAAAACTCTAGCGGGTCCACCAGACCCATGAACACTGGCTGAGTAACAAAAATACGAACACCACACAAGGGTTAATCTCATACTAAATTTGAGGTGTGATGTGGGTGCCTTCAAATTGATTTGTAAAGTCCCTATTTGTGCTACTCATTATGCTACAACCATCACACTTGCACTCACTGACAGTTTCACAGCTACAATCCAATACTCACACACATTTGTTGCTCATTACAGAAGCGACTGCAAATGAGTCAGATCCACCAGCCCCCCCTTTGTGTTAGTCTCTATCAACACACTTGCATTCCTTGAGGTCGTTATCGTTTGTCACCTAGGCAACCTACTCAACAAGTAGTGCCTTACTGACCTCTGGTTTTGAATAATGTCCTGTATGTGCTAGCTGTGGCTGTAATCCCTCAGGGCATAGGCGCTCAGTGTTTCACTGCTCGCTCAAAAGGCAGCACACACTTACAATAATTCATAGCATTAACACTACTTTAACTAAAGCTATCAAAGAACACAGATGACCTTTGTTCACAGTAGCATGATGCAGAAATGTGTTTGTGTGTATGTGCATGTGAGCTCCAGGAAGTCCACCAGACTCTAGTTTGGAATGTTGAGAACAGCTGTGGACATGATCGAAAGAATTTACATAGAAACCTAAGCTCACAACGGTATCTGACACACACACACACACACACACACACACACACACACACACACACACACACACACACACACACACACACACACACAGACAGACTGAAAACAACTGTTTAAATATTTAAAAGGAACAACCATCTGTCTATTTGTTGCGTATCTACGTCTAACATGAAGCAGAAAATTATCTGTCTATAAACTGATGTTGCACCCTGTGCCCTAGAGAGGGAAGAATTATGGACTGAAATACAGACACAATCAGGCAATTCAATTCATTTTAATTCACTGAGAACTATATCTAAAGGAAGCAGATGAATGATCTTAACATGGGGAGTTGGGAACACAGGAGGACTCCTCGAAGTCCTAGGTTGGTTCTCAAACTCATTTTACATGATGATCCAAATATATAAATACGAAATCTATGCACCCCTTCAAATTTTCGAAAGTTTCCAGTGGGCCAAATTTTAATCTTTGCTGCTCTAATTCTGGTGCCTGGGACTTATATTTGACAAACCTTATGAAGGTAAATAATTTTTGCAAATGATTACTTTGCTGCGTTTCACTCATTTTGTGTTTTGTGTGTTTTGCTGACCATTTTCAGATGAATAGTTTGTTATTTTTCAAACCACTTAACATTGACCTATGAATAGGGATGGGTACTGGTCGGTTCTGATATAAACGGTAGAAACCAGACCGAAAAGCAGCGCCCAATTCAGTGCTTTATTTTGGTGCTTTTTTTTCTTGAGATGTCATACACTTCTATGTCATTGGATTCTAGCCGATCATTTTACCTTTCCGAGGATAGTAGGCGGGGCCAGGTACGTACGTTCTTTAAGAGCAGAGCTACAGATTAAAAATGCCCAAGGCAAAGCGGTCAAAAGTCTGGCTGTACTTCACAGCAAAAGATGCAAACTCAGCAGCCTGCAACAAGTACTTTAAGGTGATACTGTGCAAAGGAGGTAAAAGCTCGAATCTGATGAAACACCTGGTGATGCCTGGTGGTTTTTTTAAAAGCCGAGAAATGCACCGTATTTGATAGCTTGCTGCAAGACCGAGCACCGAGCACATCTAATGCGGGTGTGGGGCTGTTATCGGACCCGGAGTTAGCAACATCCCCCAAGAACCCGATTAGGAGAGTCCTAGCCCCTAGCCCTGCCAGTGTAGCAGAAATGATGACGGATGATGATGGCAGCAGCAGCCGTTCTTCTCTGCATGAGTAGCTTAATGTTGCTCGTGTTTAAATTTACGTTGAGTAGGCTAACCACGTTATTAAATTAATGCATATAAGGTGAACTAGCAAACAACAGGCAACCCACCTGCAGTGGATGTGCTTGATGTGAGGTCTCGCAGCAAGCTATCAAATACGGCGCATTTCTCGGCTTTTAAAAAAAACGCTATGCGTCGCCACGTGTTTCATTGGATTCTTGGTGTTACCTCCTTTGACAGTATCACAGTATCAGCTTAAAGCACTTGTTGCAGGATGCTGAGTTTGCACATTTTGCTGTGAAGTACAGCCAGACTTTTGACCGCTTATTTTTAATCTATAGCTCTGCTCTAAAAGAACGTACGTACCTGGCCCCGCCTACTATCCTCGGAAACGTAAAATGATTGGCTAGAAGTGTATCACAGCTCAGGAAAAAAAAGCACCGAAATAAAGCACCGAAATGTGCGCTGCTTTTCGGTCTGGTTACTACCGTTTATGTCAGAACCGGTGCCATCATGGTACCGGACACCGGTACCCATCCCTAGGTTCGAGCACCGTTTAAGCACCGGCACTGTTTCAAAAGTACCGGTTTGGCACCAGTATCGGATAAAACCTTAAACGATTTCCATCCCTACCTATGAATGATTCAAGAATAATAATACCAAACCATGCCAATAACTGGATTCTCAATGAGTCATTGACATACTTGGTATGTTGAGTGTGTCCTTAAAAATTTGAGGAATTGGAAAGATGGAGAATAAAAGAAATGTCAGCCCTCCTTCAGAAAAACTGTCTGCAAATTAACTTTATCTGAAAGTCATGTCCTTAAGAAACAGAAGAAAAAATGTGACAAAGACCTGGCTCAGGAATGTATCTGGTTCTCCATCTGATTCGTTTACTGTTCACTGAAGCCTAATAATACAATGGTCTAAGTGGAAGAGTGGTTGACAAAAAGCCGCTCTTAAGGAAGAAAATAGGGATGAAAGGCTGAGGTGCCAATTTATACTAGTGGGAACAGGTCTTGTGGAGTAATGAATCCAAATTTAAACGTTTTGCTGCAAGCTGTACGAAGGAGATCAGGAGAGAAGTACAGTGTTTACAGCCACCTGTAAAACACAGTGGAGACTGTCATAGTTTCAGGCTGAATGCCAGTAAGTGGTGTTGTAATAGAAAAATGAATACTGAGGAAAAGTACCATCAGATTTTGATCTACAGTGCAATGCCATCTGGAAAGTGTGTGATTGGCAATGACTTAATTGCCATGACAATGATCCCCAAGACACCGCCAGGACAGTGAAAGTATTACTGGAAAGGAACACACATAGTGGAACACTATCAGCAATGGACTTGCCTCCACAGTGCCCGAAAATCAACATTATTGACGCAGTGTGGGATCGTCCTGACAGAGATTGTAATAAAAGACAGGCAACATCCAAAGAAGAGATTTGAAATGTCTTTTGAGAAGCCTGGAGAACTATTTCTGAAGACTGCTTAATGAATTCACAAGAAAGCTGCATCAGAGAGTTCAAACTGTGTGGAATAATCACATGTTCATCCCAAATATTGACTTTCAGTCTTATTTTAATCAGTGCTGCTATTTCACATTTTACTAGCAAAGAGTGGTGGATTGAGATTGTGTTTTACTTTACAACAACCTCTTCATCTCAGATTGTTTTATTATCTAAATTATTATTGAAACAACATATGTAGAATGTGCAATGGAAAAAATTCATTTGTCTGATTATTGGATTCAATATGTTCACACAAAGAGATTCATCATTTCTAATTACTTTGGGGGCTACTAGCAAATTACCAAAAGCTTCACAGGAAACAGAAATAAAAATACCAAAACAACTTAAAGCACAGCTCTTTCTTACCTAGTTTGAATCTTTGACATGTACATACATGCCATTGTGTCTTGCAGTGCAGTGTCCCATCTCACTCTGAACAAAAAAGGATTTAGGACAGTTTTGAAAGAATCTAACTATCAGCTTAAAGACATAGAAAATCTCATTACCAAACAGTGAAAAGTGAACACGCTCAGGTTCATTCATGAACGTTCTCCTAACTCATTGCGATCGTGTAAAAAGACTCTAGAGCTCTGTTTCCACCAGAATTTCCTACCGCGGCTCCATTACTCATCCAGACACATACACACAAAAACACTCACACACCAATATCCACTACACACACACACACACACACACACACACACACACACACTTCTGTCACTCTTTGACGTTTACATCCCGAGCTGATTATTTTGACACAAGATTGTGAAAATGGGAGTGTACACAAGTCCTGGTCTGCGTTCGTTTATGCACGCACGCATGCACCCACCAACACAACCACACACATGCATAATACTAATTGAAAACAGCTCTTTGCAGATAAACGTGCATGTGTGCATGTACACCTGTTTTCTTCTGGACTGAGAGGGAGCTAATGTTTCAGCATATGGCTCTGTGCTGAGATGTTCATTAAATTAACCACAACACAAGGTGCTAAGAAAAGAATGAATGACTGATAAAGCTGTAGACACAGCTCATCCCCAGACATATTTCAACCTTTTAACCCTTTCTGCTGACTTTAAGGAACGATGTTATGAAGGAGAACACCATAATCGAAGGTCATTACCATCCAATTACATTCAGCTGACACTGGCCATCACAGACTTGCTGCTCTGTTCCCCCATGTTTTGCTTCTCTATCCATTGTTTATACCCGTGTTTTGAGTCCAGAAAGGAGTCATTCTCCATAAGGATATAGAGGTCATTCACTTCACATTGGCCTCAGTGGAAACTCAAGACCCTTTCATTATACCCTCATTCAGCAGCTCTTAGAGCTTTGGGAAGTACCCTTCACCCCCACACCTAAATCCTCTCCTATCCAGCAGTATTCTCCAGCCAGAAGGGTTGAGGACGAAGCATTGTACAAGTTAAATGACTCTTCTCATAAGGCACCCCACACCCCACAAGAGCTGCAGTTTGGAAGATGCTCTGACCCAGTCATCTAGCCATCACAGTTTGGCCTGTTTTCAAACTTGCTTAAATCCTTACACTTGCCCATTTGAGGACAAAATGTTCTTTATTTCTTTATTAATTTATTGTTATTAACATGATGAATGCAGGTAGATGATCTGTCTGTGGCAGTAACATGACAAATCATGTTGGTCTAATCTCATGGAGCGAATTAAGGTCAGTCATAACACTAAGTCTTCTTTGGGGAGGTGGTGCTTGGACAAAGGCCAGGAGAGCAAGCACATGCCAATACACAACGTTTCAGAATGAGAAAATGGCATAGGTCAAAGGTCAAGGATGTCCCCTCTGACTTTACCTCTTTCAATTAAGAAAAACTACAAGCTAGCTATGCTATTCTTACCATCATGTTTTGGTACAATTTCATGTTCACACACATTCTCTTGCTTTATTTCCATTCAGAGGGGAAAACAGATTTTTGTTTGTAATCTGACCCCATTTTGCTGGCAGTGTTTGTCCAGGGAAGAAAGTTGTTTCTCTTTACAGAAACCATAATATGCAGGAGGAATACTCAGTATGAAATTCTGCTGGGAAGGGCAAGACCTAGAGCAAAGAAACAAAAGACTGAAGAGGAAGAAGGTAAAGAGGAAAAGAAATAAGGAAAATATTAACAGTCAGAGAATACTTTCTTTGATTTAGTTTGTTTATAGAAAAACTTATCTACAACTTATTTAGTCCCGTAAAGGAAAAAAGATGGTTTAATCCCATTTTCTAGTTCTGGGTAAAACATGGTGAACTGTTACACTGCAGCTGTCTCCACAGAAGCCCTGAAAAGTAATCCAGGGATCGTCTTTCCTTCCTCTGTTGCTTTTTTGATGGGATTAGAGCACCATAGTAATTACCAGAAAACAGGAACTCGTGAGCATTTGTCAGGATGTGTTTTTGTGCTTTCTGAGACACACAGACAAACCTGCAGTTCTGTTAATCAACCAAAAAAAAAAAAACTTGCTCGAAGGACCATTCCTAGGATTGCATGTGTTTAAGCCAAATAATTGCCATGGCCTTGCATAATTTCCCAAAACATGCAGCAATAGTTTGGCTTTTTTACTTGATGCATCCACTTTCAAATATGTTAAGAACATATATAAAAATTGCAGTAATTTAAATTAAACTTATAAAACTGCATTTTGGTCTGGGCCTTCCTCAGCCTCTTCCTGTTGTGCTGTTCAGTGTTGGATCAGTAAGATGGGCAGATGTCCAGGCCACCCTCCAGAGACAGAATAAAAATAGTTCTTTTAGCGTACTGAGTCACTAAAATTGGTCTAGTTCAATATATATTTCATGTCACAAAAAGTGTAGAAAAAGTGGGGAAATGTCACCATGGCAACCAGAAAAGCAAAGTTTTAAAAGAGTAGCCCCTAATATATTTCTCCAAACCTAATCAAGAAGTTTTTCATGGCCAAATAATGACTTTAACTCACCACTTGACTTTGTGGTGTGAAAGTCAACATCAGTTACTCCTCCACCACACACAAGGTGCAGACACACTGGTGGTCCTGTGCTGGCCCATGTGTGGACTACGTCTGACAAACCTGATCTCGGCCACCAAAGGGCCGTCATTCTTTGTGGTATGTGGGCCGTGTGTAATTTGTGTGCAGCCACGGACCAGTTGTAGACACACTGCTGGTCCTGTGCTGGCCCAGAACAGTTTCAGCTCTGGCCCCAGATGTCAGCCTAATGTGTACCTTAATCAAGCTATGTAATAACAACATGTGCCAGAACATCAAAAGTAACATGACGACACTCTATTCAGACAGTGAAAAGACTGACTCTTACATAATGCTTTTCTAGTCTCCCGGATTATTCAAAGTGCTCTATAGAACATGCCACATTCACCCAATCACAGACTTTCTCTAAACTGAGTGCTTCCTACCAACATTCATACTTTTGACGTGCAGACTGGAGGAGCCAGGGATCAAACCACTAAACTTCCGATCAGTAAGTGACCTGCTCTACCTCCTGAGCTACAGCCACTCACTGGCAAAGACGAGTAAACCGTCTTTAGGTTTTGGATAAAGTGTGCACTCACAAACCTGTCAAACCTGCCTTTGAAACGTTGGCTACCATAGCAGTATAGTATTGCAACATTGCATTTGGGTCTTCTAACTAAAATAGGAAAATAGGAACATAAATAGTGCCATCATTGCCAGACCTGGTCCACATCTGGTTGACATGCACCCTGCCATGACAGTGGTCAGTCAGAAGTACCAGCTTGATGCTAGATCCGGACCAGACCTGCTTGCTATGTGGGTATGAGAGCGTACTGTTGACAACTCATTTTCAGGGACACAAAACAATGTTGGGAAATTTGTATTGAGGAACATAAAAAAGAACGGGTAAATATTTGTGTCTGTCCATGTGAATCAATAACTTAAAGGTCATGACTATTTCACAAACTGCTTCGAGACTGGGTTGGCAAATCATGTCTAATGAGTCTAGACTGTCACAAGCATCACGTCTCTGCCTTGTAATATCATCATTATAAACTGTGATGTGTAATCATCAGTCCAGTATGTTTAGAAATATGCTCCAAAACCCTCAACTATATTATTCCATTGCATCGTGCTATGTTTTTTCTTTGATGTTCCTAGTGTTCAGAGTATTTTGCTTAATTTATTTAGAATATGACAGAAAATATAAGATAACAGTTCTTGAATTCAAACCTTCTCTTGCTAGGAAGTCAAACAAACAAACATGCAAGCATCCAAGTATGGTTTAAGTATATTAAACAATTCTAAACTCAACAGCTCGTGAGCAGGAATTTAGCTCATGCTCATGTGGCTTTCTAAGTACAAGGGGTAAAAGGGTGATTTGGAAGGTGAAGGAACCCTAAGACTGGGTGTAGGAGTAGGGAAAATAACCACTTAGAAAGAAATTGCTCAATAATTTGTACTGTGAGCTCCAATGAGATGTAAGTGGATATTTCACAAGCTATAATAGCTGATTTCCAACAGCCAGACATTAGTAAGAAAGATAGTAAGAAAATGAAAGTGAATCTAATCAGCATCATCTCTTTAAGTTGTCTGTTAACCTTAATGTAACCTTACACCAGTCTGCTCTGTACCAGCCCAACATGCATTATGTTAGACTTCCCCACAATACTGCAAACTACTTCTTCTAGCAAACTGCAAACTACTTCTTCTAGAAAACTGCACAAAATTGCCTAGCTGTTCATTTAATCAGTGAATAACACAAAGTTATTACACTTCAGTTTGTTTCAAAATATGAAGAAAACAAAAAAACATGACTGCCAGGATATGATTTCAAAATAAAAGCTCTAAAATAAAATAGAACATTACAAGTAAGCTTTAAATTTCCAGTTGATCAGATGTCACTTACTGACCAGTCCTTGGCTTTGAAAACACTGTCTTATCTTCCTCTGTTTCTTACAATGTTCTCCTTCTCTGAGAGCTTATTAATACACTATGATTTTTTTCTTCGTGAGAAATACACCATGTGTTGGTTTAGCTTCCGAGACATGTGTGGCATTCCCACATATGTTTATGCAAACATGTTTTTCTTTTGTGCTTTCAATCTAAAATTCATAGTCCAATGACAACAACTTGGTATCTTGCCCAAAAATTCATAGGCATACAGACTGGAGCAGCCAGGGATTGAACCAGCAACCAGCAATTTTCTGATTAGTCGATAATCTATTGCCACCCCTGAAGGACAAAGGAGTGTATTGAGGGAGCAAGATGTGATGTCATAATTTTATACTTGCTGGAAGCAACACTAATTCACTCAACAGTACTAATGAAGTAATCTGCCTATCAGATTTAATTACTTATTTACTGAAGATGCAATTTTTAAATCCTCCCTGGTAGTGCTGTTCTGACCATATGTAAGTGTACATCAGCTTTGCGTGCAGGCTGAGCCATCCTCTGCTGAGCCAAAATAGTGTCTCACAGAAGCTTTTGATCCCATCTTTTTTGTCAGCAAAGATAGTTTGGTCTTGGTGATATGTGATGACTTTTAAAGAAAGGCAAGCAGAGGAGATTGCCCTGACTCGGTACCAGTGTTTGGTACATTGTCATCAACAGCTATTCTCAGACCCCCATGTTGTGGTTGATCTATCAGGATAGCATCAGTGTCTCCGTCAGGGTGCAAAAGCATACATCAAACCCCAGTTAAGTATTCGCATACGCAAAACAAAATTAAATTCAAATGATTATTGGATCATAAATGATGATAATTTATTTTTACTAAATTTACTTTCCAAATATTGACAGCCTAAAAACAATATTATGTATACAAAACACATAAATGAGTCAAACTGTATTAAATGTAATTATTGCCAAAAATCAGATATAGGCCTTGGCTTTTTACACCATGCCATAAAAAACGTCCTTAGCTTTAATAATTGGGTTATAAAAACTACTAAGAAATAACTTAATAATTAGATAGATAGACACGATTTTATGTATATTTCCATGTTGTCTTGATGCTTGCTCAGTCATCCAGGTAAGTAAATCCCAAAAGGTTGAAAATGGAAATGCTACATGGTCCGGAAAACCTGTGGTCAGCTGAGACTGAAGAAGTCACTTGAATGAGTGACGAAACGTATCTCTCATTGAAAATGCTACATCCAGGTGGACAGCATCAACCTTTTGGTACTTGCATGCATGTTACTTAGTCCAGGTTAAAGATACAGAGGATGCCATTGGGGTTTCTTATGGGTCTTTTGGGTCAAACTAATTAGTTTTCAGCAGTTCCTTTCTAAATATGTGTGGACTTGCCTGATCAAGCAAGCTTTATTTTAGTGTGTGTGATTGCCAAGACCGTGCAGCAGACTCTGTCATTTTACTGATGTCCATTGCAAAATCTTTTCCAAACTAAATCATGAATCCCGCCTTTCATCTGTGCCAACAATGCTGTAAAATGAGCTTTTCTCTGGAACTCATATGAGAAGTAAAGGCCTTTTCTCTTTATTGACCAGTTTACAGTAAAGACAGAAAAGAAAGAAGGAAGTCTGATATGAATAGAATAGAACAGCCCTTTATTGTCATTGTACATGCACAACAGAATTATGGCACCAACTGGGCCAAAATAAAAAATAAATAGTACACAGCAGGAATAAATAACAAACAAGATAAAAAAAATATACAATCAAGATGGCTATATACACAAGCAGAGAAATACATGCAAAACTAAGAGGAAGGCACACAATAGAGAGCAAGTTGCAAAGTGCTTGGAAGTAGTGCAAACAAAAAGACTGAATACAGTCGGTGTGTGAGTGGCCTGAGTGGTTAAGATTATTCAGACCATGGCTCAGATTGGTGAGGTGAATGGACAAGGGTGGGGTGTAGGGCAATAGTGTTTGTTAAGAGTCTGAATGGCCTGGTGGAAGAAGCTGTTTGTCAGTCTGACCTGAGGTGCTGACCAGAGGGCAGCAGGTCAAACAGGTGGGTAGGGTTCAATGGGTCACCCGCCTGGATTTCCTGAGACAGGAGAATCTGTCCATGGCCTCCAGGGGTGGCAGAGGGCAGCTAATGATTTTTTGGGCGCTGTCAATTACCACCTGTGCACTTCTTGTTCTGAGTTGTGGCCCCTGCATACCAAGCACCCAGGCAGTGGAAGAGCACCCTCTCCACTGAGGAGCAGTAGAAGGCCAGCAGCAGCTTCTGGTCCAGATTATTCTTCCTCAGGGTACGGTCAGTGCAGCTGCTGCTAGGCCAGTGGGTCCACTGTAAGGTGGAGACAGATTCTAAGAGTTCTCCATTTATCATGAGAGGGGTGTTGACCAGAGATGGGCAACGCGTTACTTGTAATGCGTTACTGTAATCCGATTACTTTTTTCAAGTAATGAGTAAAGTAAGGGATTACTATTGCAAAAAAGGTAATTCGATTACTGTTACTTTCCTACAAGCACACTGTGTTACTGCATTACTAAAACCGTGATTTTTTTTGTGAGAATGTCTCATGACAATGATGTAAGCGAGTGCGACGTTCGACGTTCGTGGCAACAGCTGTGTGCAGATCAACAATGGATCACATATCGAGTGCAGAGAGAGTATGACCGTGCAGCGTTTAAAGCGTGGAAGTACTGACCTTACTTTGAGTTTGATTCCGTAAAAAGTGACAAAAACATTAGTGTCTGCTGTACAGTGCGTGGGAAGAAAACTTCTTTTTACAGCGAAAAAACCCCCCTAAACCTCTGAGCAAGCACCGAGTACGCTGCCACGGAATGAGAAATTCACAGAGAAACTCGCGGATTCTTCCACTGACCGCTGCAGCACACCTGCACCAGGGCAAACATCCGCCTGCACCACTCCTGCTATACAGGTGAAAATAGAGCAACAGGACCGCTGAGTCTTTGGTTTTATTTATTTTCTGCTGTGTTTTACTTGCATTTATTTGAAAGACTTTGTGTAAACACAAAACCTATTT
>NW_005187526.1:1651270-1652307 GCF_000239375.1 Pundamilia nyererei
AAAAAAATTGGTGTATTTCAAAAATAAAACTATGAAGACACTCAAAATAAATTTCCTGTGGTGGGAAACTATTTTGTGCAACTTTTTTGTATTTACAGTTCTGAGGGATAAACCTCTTAAATTTCTCTAACTAGAAATATATGTTAAAAAAGCAAAAACGATTTTAAAATTTTTTGTGGTTTATTGCACTTTTTTGCAATTTATGTAATTACTATGCACTTAATGCATACATATTATTAAAATCTGGGCTATAATTGTTTTATTGATGTATAGCAACTTGAAATGCTCCCAAAAATGGCACTACAGCATGTAAAAATATAATATAAGCTCTGGCGGACATGGTTCTATGGTAGGTCTTAAAGGGTTAAAGGGCAACCACTTGTTCTTGCAGGAATTATCAAGAATGCACTTCCATGTCCTGCAATGCACGTACCATAAACTTACATTAATAAACACACACACATTTTTTCTAACCCATTAGAAGGTGTCACGGTTCTGGGTCAGTTTGACCCAGTATTTTGAGTTGTTATGTTTTGGTGTGTTTTTGCATTTTGGATTATTTTCTTATGATGATGATGATGATGATTATGATGATGATTATGAATCTATGTTTCAGTTATTCTTGTTTAGGGATTAGTTCGTAGGTTTTGTGTTCTCATGTTTATTGCAGGTTTAGTTCTAGTTCCATGTGTCATTTTCTGTCTGTCTCTCAGTGTCGTGTTTGCGTCCTTGTGTAGTGTTTTCTTGTTTCCTGTTTTATTGTGAAGGTCTGCGTCTCATTTGAGTGTGTTCAGTTTTACCGCCCTTGTCTCGTCTTGTTAATTACTCCCAGCTGTGTCCACCACCTGTGTTTCTATGTGTGTATTTAAGTTGCGTCTTCTGTCATTGTAGTTGCTGGTCTGTCTGTGTATCCACCGTGCTCCTTCTGTGTGTTATCCCTGCTGTCATCCGTCGTCATTCTCCGCTGCTCATCCTCCTTCATGTTCATGTCCTGGTTTGTGTTCACTAGTTTAGTTGTTCTCAGTTTAGATAACCTT
>NW_005187526.1:1653216-1654488 GCF_000239375.1 Pundamilia nyererei
GTTGTTTATATTTACTGCGGGAAGAAACGGTAAAAACAGCGTTTTATAAGGAAAACGCTCCAAAACACTCTCCGCCTGTGAGCAAAACCAAAACCAAAAAACCCCAGCCTTTCCTATTGGTCGAAAAATGTACCATGTCGACCAATCAATACTTCCAATAGTGTTAACATACTACACAGGTCATGAACAAGATTTTTTTTTAAATTTTCGTTGTAAGTGGTCTGGACTCTGTCTCAGTCTGGAGTTGCTCTTAGCGGCGGACTGGGGTGGGTATCTTAGTATCCCCTCGGGTTTCTACCTATATGTTGAGGTTTTCCCCTTGGACTAGAGGGTTTTTGTCCATTCGCCATTGGATGAGGGAATGGGACCTGACTGTCTTCTGCGCCTATGCGCCGAACGACAGTTCAGATTACCTGGCCTTCTTGGAGTCCCTGAGTGGGTTGCTTGAGGGTGCTCCACCTGGGGACTCTGTCATCGGAGGCAGCTGATAGGTACCAACAGGGCAAGCGGAACATGGCTGAAGCATAAACTCGAGTGTGTGAGGAGTTCATAGAAAAAGACCTTTGGACTGTCTTGAAAAGATTCTGGCAAACCGTCAGGCACTTCAGGATAGGAAAGAGGTGCTCTATCTGCACTGTTTATAGTGCAGGTGGAGTGCTGCTGATTTCGACTGAGGATATTGTTGGGTGGTGCAAGGAATACTCCGAGTACCTTCTCAATTCCACTGACACGTCTTCCGTAGATGAAGCAAAGTCTGGGGTTGAGGGGGATGTCCATCTCCTGGGGTGAGGAAGTGTTGGGGGGGAAGTGGAGGAAGTGTAACAGAATACATGTACCGCCGTTACGTATTTAAAATACAAAATATGAATAAATGTATTCCGTTAAAGTTATTGTTTAAAAAGGTGGTATTCAAAATACAATTACCGTATTTTCACGACCATAAGACGCACTGTACTAAAAGGCGCAGTCTCAGTTATGTGTGCCATTACTGTATTTAACACACACATAACACACACGCATCTACAATCCATTCGCAAATTGTGGCGTAACTCGCCCGGCACTGCCTTCCACTCTTGGTGAAACTGTGGTCTCCATCGGTCATCCATCGCTCCCAGGCCGCTCGCAGCCTTACTTTGAACGGGCGGTTCACACCGATGTCCAGCGGTTGGAGTTCCTTTGTCAGGCCTCCTGAATGACAGCAAGCTCACAGTTCCTTTGTTTCACTAGTTTTTTCACATCGGCTGTGAGATGGGCACGCATAGAGTCACAGAT
>NW_005187526.1:1655605-1675693 GCF_000239375.1 Pundamilia nyererei
AAAAATGATTTAATATGAAGGCAATAGGCAGAGTTTTACAGGCATAGCCCTAAAGAATGTAGCCTCATGGGCAGTGTAGCCCAGTTGTAAGTAAGCTGTTAAGACTCGACTGTGTTCGTGTTTTCCTCCGAAACAATAAGTTCCGTTGGAGCAGCCTTTCAACGCCTCTTTCTGTCTCTCGCTACCAAAGTTGACCCAGACAACAAAGTAAAGCTAGTTTTTGGCTACGAGCCCGACATAGAACCCAATGTATTAGCCAGAGGTCCCTTTACTACGGTTCAGAGCCGCGGACCTGTTTTATATACGCGTGGATTCATTTTCTATACAAGATCGCTGCAAAAAGTGTAGCCTCACCTAATGTCCACCCAACTGTTACTCATTTTATATTAAGATTTAAAAATCTAGTTGGTATTGGTATGGTGAGTAACCTTCAGTAATAGTAATAAATCACACAGCAATAGTACATTCATGTAGTTGTAAAAAGCTTGATAATGTATTAAGTAATCCAAAGTATTCAGAATACGTTACACTCATTGAGTAACGTAACGGAATACGTAACAAAATACATTTGGGGGCATGTATTCTGTAATCTGTAGTGGAATACATTTTAAAAGTAACCTTCCCAACAATGGGGTGAGGTCACTGAGGCAGTTAAACAACTCCTTGGTGGCAAGGGCCGCTGGGGTGGATGAGGTTTGCTCTAAGTTCCTGAAGGCTCTGGATGCTGTAGAGCTGTCTTGGTTGACGTACCTCTACAACATTGTGTGGTGATCACAATGGTGAGGGTGTGCTCAGCCTCCCTAGGAAAGTCTATGCCAGGGTGCTGGAAAGGAGAGTCTGTGTGTTAGTAGAACCTCGAATTCAGGAGAAACAAACAATGCTGTTTTTGTCCAAGTCGTAGAACACATATGTTTTGTGAACTTGGAAAAGGCATTCAACCGTGTCCCTCGGGATGTTCTATGGGAGGTGCTTTGGGAGCATGGAGTTTCTGGCTCCTTCAATTCTTGTACAACTCTTGCAAAAGCTTGGTCTGTATAGCCAGCAATAAATTGGACTTATTCCCAGTGGGCCTTGGACTCTGCCAGGGCTGCCCTTTGTTACTGATTCTGTTAATCATTTTTTATGGACAGAATTTCTGGGCTTAGTCAAGTGCAGGGCTGCCCAATCCCAGTCCTCGAGAGCTACTATCCTGCAGCTTTTAGATGCATCCCTACTCCAACACAGCTGAATCAAATGGTTTGATTACCTCTTCAGCATGCCATCATGTTTGGCAAAGGCCTGATAACAAGCCATTCATTTGATTCGGGTGTGTGGGAACAAGGATGCATCTAAAAGCTGCAGGACGGTAGCTCTCGAGGACCGGGATTGGGCACCCCTGGTCAAGTGGCTTCATCAGGTGGTATCCTCGAGCTCACACTAGAGCAGTTCGCAGCCAAGTGTAAAGTGGTATGAATGAGAATTAGTATCTCCAAGTCTGAGGCTATGGTCCTCAGCTGGAAAAGGGTGGAGTGCCCACTCAGGCTCAGAACGAGTTACTGCACCTAGTGGATTATTAAGTATCTCAGGGTCTTGTTTACAAGTGAGGGGAGCGGAAGCTCAACAGACGCATTGGTGCTGGGGCTGCAGTGAATCGGACACTCTAGAGGTTGGCTGAGAGTTAAAAGTGAAGCTCTCTACCCGTTGATTTATGTGCCAACCCTCACCTTTGATCACGAGCTTTGTGTAGTGACCAAAAGAACGAGATCATGGATACAATTGCGGAAATTAACTTTCTCTGAAGGGTGGCTGGCCTCACCCTTAGTGTGGAGTTCAGCTATCTGGGAGGGGCTCATAATAGAGCTGCTACTCCTCCACATCGAAAGGAGTTAGTTGAGGTGGTTCAAGCATCTGACAAGGATGCCTCCTGGGCGCATTCTGAAGTGATCTGAGCATGTCCCACCAGGAAGAGGCCCTGGGGCAGACCCAGGACACACTGGAGAGATTGGGCTACATCTTATGCAGATGGTGCTATCTGAAGGAGATTATAGACTGCAACATGGTGGCAGGAGAGACTGTAGCTAGAAAGTGTTGGATGGTAGTCTGTAAGATAACTTTGGAACTCAAAAAGAGGTGTTGAGTGAAAGCAGAGGGCATGATTAAATGTTGGAAGTTGAAGAAGGAAAAATGTTATACATAGGTTATAGAGGAATTGAAACAAACTGCGAGGTAGGCAAATGTTACAACATGACAGGGTAGGTATAGCTGAATTGGTGAAGGAAACTGCAAAGAAGCTGTTTGGTGCATCCTCTGGAGGGAGGAAAGAGGACCTGAGGAGATCTGATGGTAGAATCAGGAAGTACAGGGGCGAGGGGCTGCTCGAGCCGGGAGCGGCGGCGGTGGTAGCAGTAGTGACGGAGGAGTTGAGCAACGGGCTGCTCCAGCGGGGAGCGACGGCAATGACGGAGGGGCCACGCAAGGAGCCGGAGGTCCCCCGTGCTCGATTGGAGCTGGCGAGCTTGCGGTGGGGGAGTAGGTTCAGCTGAATGGCTCCCCGGCCTCAATCGGGCGATGGGGGTATGTGGTGGGGCGTGGTCTCCGGTGCCGTGCAGGGAGGGCGGACGCACCTGCACGGCATCCTTAATCACGCCCGCCTAGTTAACCTGTTAGCAGTCGGACGTACCGCCCACGGTACATTGGATGGTTTAGGGGACTAATTGTAAATTTGTAGGACTGCTAAGGGGTTAAAAACACGGGGACTCAGGGGTTGGGGTGTGTTGTGACGAGTAATGGTAAATGGTAAATGGCCTGTATTTATATAGCGCTTTACTAGTCCCTAAGGACCCCAAAGCACTTTACATATCCAGTCATCCACCCATTCACACACTCATTCACACACTGGTGATGGCAAGCTACATTGTAGCCACAGCCACCCTGGGGCGCACTGACAGAGGCGAGGCTGCCGGACACTGGCGCCACCGGGCCCTCTGACCAGTATTGAATAAAATGGTTCAAACCTATGATCCCTGGACCTGCCGTGTCTCATTCACACCACAGGAACACACTGATTATGTGTTTTAAAAGTATCCTAAAGAGAGAAAGTGATTACACAAGACTGTTTGTGTTCGATAGTGTTGAAGAGTAAAAGAGAAGTAAAATAGAAACTCCTACTGAAAAAGAAGTATCCTTCTATTTGTGTTGTTCTAATGTAAAAAGCCATTTGACATAATCTTTTTCTTCCTGCATTTCCCCTTCTAATTAATCACTTATCTGGGCTTTCCGGGCACGGATGCAGGAAAGAGAGACGTCAGCAACACAGGGCGTGGATTTGTTGGGAAAGACTGCGTGCTGTGGAGGGCTTTTAGGGATACAGAAAGTTTAGAGCATTAAGACTATATCACCAACAACAAAGAGGGAGGAAAGGAAAGCAAAGGAAAGTGCATAGGCTATAAGTCATATGTGCAGCAAATATCTTCCCAGTGGCAGTCTATGTTGGTTAACCGTTTGACTCTTTGGTGCAGACTGAAAGTTTTGAACTGTTGGATAGTTTGGGGCTTATGTTATGACAGAATCCTCTGTGCGGAGAGTATTTTTAAGGAATCCAGTTTATATTCAGATTGAAATTTTTTAATTTGCAGATTCAAATCAATGTTATTTATATAACATTTATACAACACAACCATGATGATCATCCTGGTCATAACTGTGTAACCTCATAGGACATGCATTTTGTTGCATATATCATATGCTGTTGATCACAGTTGTGATTCTCTTTGTTGCATTTGTTTTTGATATGTTAGCTCAGCAAATCTAGTATTCTTAATCTTGTTGGAATGTGTGTATACAGTCTCTGAACATGGCAAAGTCTCTGAAGGTTCATTTATAAAAGTAAAAGGCCACCTTAATGAGTCCTGATACTATTCGAAAATGATTATCTGATTACTATAAGACTGCAGGGATGATTGAGATTCAGCATAGCTGCACATTCAACCTCTGTCTGAGTCTTCCTGCCTTTTCTTTCTCCTCAGCAGAAGGCTGTGTGTCTGTGGTGTACCTCAGACATCAGATGTCACAGCTCATCTTAGCTTTTAGATGTTGGCCTTTCACCTCTGCGGTTTGGAGTCTTCAGGCTTTCACTCGTGAAGGGGGGAAGTGCATGTCATAATGGGCTGCATTCAGGACTTGATTCATGACCACGAAGAATATGATATAGTTCACACACACACACACACACACACACACACACACACACACACACACACACACACACACACACACACACACACACGAATGTGCCTGCACATACATGTAGGCTGACACATACACAGACCACAAAACATCTGTGACCAGCCTGGTCCCAGCTCCACTGCTTGTGGTTTATACAGGCAGGGAAATTATGGAGAATCCAACTGGCAGACGTGTGTGAACGTTTTGGGCACATTAAATATTTGGATTATGATAACTATGAATACTGATAACAATACTGATAACACAATTATCATATGACTTTCGACAGAGGACACAATTCCCCTGTAATTACATGGAATTTCAAACAGATTCATCTGAAATTACTAGAAAATTAAATGCACCTACAGACACATTGGGACACTAGAATAAGAGGATAACAAGTCAGGTTTTTTTAAAGGAAACAAAAATAAATATAGTGTAAGGACATTTAATTACTTAATTAAGTACCAATTACCTATGTATCTAGTGAGTAATTACTTAATCAGTTACTTTCCAAATAAGTAACAGAGTAAAGGAATTTTGCAAAAAAAAAAAAAATGAAACAAGCAACATTTCCCCATCATGAATACACTGTACTTTTCAATGTGTGGCTGTATTATGGAGTTGTCCTGAATATATGTGATAGAGATTGTTCTCCCTGAGCAACTTACAATAAACTATTCTATACTATTAATATTTCCATCCCTATGCGACCCTATAATGATGAAGCCAGGTTTAACTTAACTTTACTTTTTCTTTCACAATTACTGTTAAGACCAAACTTTCAAGAGGAGAGTACAGAAAGTACCCAGAGGTTAGGCACGGTTAAGCCACTCCATAATATGACCCACAACCCCAAAAATACAGCATACTTACAATGTAAGATGGAGAAATACTGTTTTTCCAGAAAATGACCAAGAAATCTTTTAAAAGCGCAGCAATTATTATGGAGTGCCCAAAATTACTTACAGTATAATTTGTGTCTCCTTTCCTGTAAAATACCTGGAATTTACAGCACTACTTAAAATTAGTTATGTATCACCTACTTTCCTGTAAAAGCCTGACTTATTAGACCCTTATTTAACTGTACCAACCTTTAAGTATTTATTGATAAAAATGATTACATTTTAATTAACAAAAACAGGATATTATAGCACAAATACCATTAAGGACAACAACAGTCTGACAAAAGGTTGTCGAAAATGGCCAAGAGCCAAGAGGCCCAGCATTATTGGTGAGAAGTGTGCACA
Organism: Pundamilia nyererei; assembly: GCF_000239375.1. NCBI lineage: Eukaryota > Metazoa > Chordata > Actinopteri > Cichliformes > Cichlidae > Pundamilia > Pundamilia nyererei. Next base: position 1,661,059 of record NW_005187526.1, read on the forward strand.
GTGTAGTTAGTACATCATCTGGGTTCTCGTGGTGCACTGGAGCCTTATTCCTCAATGGGAGTGCTCTTAAAATAGCAAGTTTAAATACAGGCATATTAAAATAGATGCAATGACACAGCAAAGTCTTTGTTATTGTTGGTTAAAGGTTGTTGTTGGTTGTAGTGTTTTCTTTTAATACTGGAGGTTTGAAGCATGAGAACCAGTACATCTGTAGATGAAGAAGTAGCTGAAGCTATGATTGATGAAGAAAATTCAAAGTTATTCATTATTCTTTAAGATCATATAAATACTACTGCAATAAGACACCCAGCAAACATTGTGATGCTGAATGACCATCACATGACTTTCTTTTATGGACATCAAGTCTTGTTTGAAAAATACTTTCAAAATAAAGGTATTGTGGACAATGGAAACGCAACCTGGAACCTTCTGCTGGATGTCTTCCGTGATCATTGGACTTTCTACCAAAAGGGAAGTTTGTGTACAATTCTTTCTTTTATGATTTAGGAAAAAGAAGAAACAAAACATTATTGCGTGCCATGAAATACCAACATGTAACTAGTTCCCATAAGCTGATGTGGTCACATCTAGAACACAGCAGCATCACATTTTACAAAAGTTTTTTTTAATTGTTTGTTCATATTCAGAACCACTTTAGTTTTAAATCTGTTACAAAAATTCCAGAGATTCCTAAACTGTCCATCAGCACTCAACCACAAAGCAGTGGAGTGGAGTGCACTGTGCAATAACCACAAACACATGACTGTGATTAGTGGTCACTGTGGGGACTCACTGAGAATTTACAGCTAATGTGATAAGACAGTATAAACATATATAACTCTAAAAAGGAAGAAAAGGACTCATTTGTCTGACATGCACAAATGATTGGAAAACTACATATGATATTCTGAAAATGCCAAAGCTATTCTGAAGCTATTATGACAGATAATTAATAGAAGTGGAAGGATGGAATCAAGCCCTAAATCATTAGAATATTTAATTTCAAGTTTGAATAAATAATATTGCAAAAGCAGGTAGCTCTTGGTCTCATTCTGTCAGGGCTCTGTGTGCAGGCAGGCGGAGAGGAGGATCCAAACGCAAGACTCAGACACTAACGTGAAACTCAAAAACCTCAGCTTTATTGCTGGCAAGAAAACAAAACATGAAGTGACCACTGAAACCGGCGAACAGGAACACACAGGCATAATCTGAGGGTACAACGCAACACCAAGCATGGGAAAACACAGGGCTTATATACACAGGGTAGTAACGGGGGAATCGGCAACAGGAGGGAGACACAGCTGGGAGAGATCAGGGCTAACGAGACAGGGGGAACAAAGCTGCACACACTAACATAAGACAGACTTTCACAATAAAACAGGAAACATGAATCACAACTCAGAGACACGGACTCAACACAGAGACAGAAAATGACACATGGAACTGAACTATACATGATACCACAATTCCTAAAACATGGATAACAGAAACATGAAACTCTAATAATAATCATCATCACAACCACAAGAAAACAAGAAAACAATCCATGATGCAAAATTACACCAAAACATAATAAACTCAAAATACTGGGTCCAACGGACTCAGAACCGTGACACATTCAGTACATGTAATCACAATTAAAGAGAAGCCCATTGCACTCACAGTTGACCAGATGACAACTGTTGACATTCTCCACAAGCAAGGTAAGTCACAGAAGGTGGTCGCTGAAATAGCTGGCTGTTCACACAGTGCCCGTTAAAGAAAACTTGACTGGAAGCGAAGTGTGGTAAGGTGCAGATGCAGGAGGAATGACCACAGCCTGAGAAGATTGTCAAGGCAAGTTTGCTCAAGAACTCGTGAGACCTTCACAAGGAGTGGATTCAGGATAGTGAGAGTACAACATGGCCCATCGTGCACAGATGTCTTCGGGGCTACAGGCTTTTGGATTTCGTAAAATCAAACCGTTCCTGAACCAGAAACAGCTGAAACATCTTACCTGAGCTAAGGATGAAAAAAACTGGACTCAGATTCTCACTTGATGGTTCAAAGTCCTCTTTTCAGATGAAAGTAAATTTTGCATTTCATTTGGTAATCGTGGTCCTAGGTGGAAGAGCAGAGAGGGCATTGTGTTTTACGAAGTCCAAAGTCAGGATAGCAGTTTGTTGATCAATCTGCAGACAAGTTTTATGGAGATGCTGCTTTCCTTTTCCTTCTATAATGGTTGGTTAAACACTGACCATTAAATTATTAAAGATCCAATCTAAAAACTAAAGAATGTTGTTTCATTCAATAAAGGAAACTGAAATGTACAGCATGAGTCAGGTAATGGAAGTACAACCACACAACTTGTAAAATGCTTCGTCTCATCACTCAAGATGGCAGAACGGGAGTTCACTGTGCTCCTCTGGCAAAGCCATCTCTCTCTCTCTCTCTCTGACACACACACACACACACACACACACACACACACACACACACACACACACACACACACACACACACACACATCTGCTGAAACATTCACCCCCATCATGGTGGTAAGTGAAAATCAAGAAAGATGTTTTGATCTGAGAGAAATACTACTGGAGGAGAGCATGAAATTCAGACTTTTTGAGTGAAGATCTGAAGAAAGAAGGATTAAGACGGAGATTTAAGAGTCCAAAAATGAGGGTAGAGCATAACAAGGAACACAGTAACAAGGTTCCAAAGTGTCATACTCTACACAGAAAGAAGCATGTGCCACATGTTGCTTTCATGCAGTTGGGAGTGACTGGAGGAGCTGCAGGAAAGCAGGGGCTCATCAGTCAGCAGAACATGATATGTTCGCAGTGTCGCCTTGTGATTTCCCCACTGCTGTTGTTAATCTGCTTCCTAACCTCTCCATTTCTTTTTCTGCAGCCAGAACAAAACCCTGGAGATGGGTGGGGAGCAGGGGAGTGTTCTCCTGTCTTCAGCTTTATATAATTTGGATTTTATTTTCCTAAAATGTACAACGTTTCAGTTTCTTTTTAATTACTATTATTCTTGGTTGGATTTTCTTGAAGGATTTTGCTACAGCGGATCAGAGAAAGTAGTAAAACTTGTAACAGATCATCTGCTCAGGCAGTCCATTAACATGCCTTCACAAGCAACATTTAATTGGCAATTATTATAGGACAGAAGGAGTCACGCTAAAAGAGAGATGCTTATTTTCTTCAAAAGAGAAGAGTCCCCATGAAAGACAAAACAGATAATTGATGGTTTGTTTGTTTTTTTCACATTTTCTTTGCTTAAATTATTCGTGACAGTCTTCTGTTCACAATGTGTGTTCCTATTTTTATTGGTATTACTATAATTAAAGAGTGTCTGCATTTCTTTCTTCTTTTGAGGTTGGAGTGAAGAAAAAATAACATACCATATTTGATCTTTTAGACAAACTGCATATGAAAGGATAAAGCTGAAGTTTCTCTCTATTTTTCTTGTTGTTTACAAATCCTTTGAAATAATTCTGTTGCCAGACAAAGAATAGTCACATTAGATGTTTCTGCAAAACCCCAAATTACAGAGTACATTGTTGAAATTCTTTCTTTCTGCAACATCTGCACACAACAGTCACATCACTATAAAGGTTATAGGGAAATATAATAATAATGGAAAGTGACAGGCATACATTGACTTTATTCCTTCTGAAAATTTACTTGCTAACCTAAAATGCAAATGATTTCTAAGACAGAGCCATATGGGAAGTTAACCTTGGAAATTCTTTCAAGGACGACTTCCTACCAACAAGAGGCTTCAGTGCATCTCTTTGATATTCTATTAATGAAGAAGAATCATGTATTTCTTATATAAATAATGCCGTAGAACCATCCTATCATCGCCTTGTTTTCCTTTATCGTCACACCTGAATTATAGTTGCCATAGTTGCAGTACAGGAAGTTGACTTGTGTAAGATTTAAGGAACTTTACAAGATGAGTTGTCTAAAAAGACCACACTAACAATGCTAGGTTAGGCCCAAGCTTATTTTTTTTCAGATTACACATACATTATTGCTGAAAAACGTCTTCTTCTTCTTTCTTTCTTTTTTATCGTTATTGTCATTGTAAATACTTGAAGAAATACATGGAGGTGGCTTCCTTATGGTGACAGTCATGCACACAATACACATTGCACTTAACACGTGGCACTATTGCATGAGAACACCATCACATGTGTGGCATTATTGCACATCTTTTACAGTAATGGCTAGCGGACAGAAGTTAATCTTGGGGCCAGGGTGTGAGGAGTCTTTTAAAATGTTCTTGGCTTTCCTAAGGCAGCAGGATCTGTGGAGTTCTTCAAAAGAGGGTAGAGGATAGCTGATGGTCTTCTGGGAAGTCTTAATGATTCTCTGGAGTGTTTTCCTCTGTGCTGCTGTGCAGCATGATAACCACACACAGAGGTACTAGAAAAAAGGATGCTCTTAATAGAGCATCTGTAGAAGGACACCAGCTTTTTTTGAGAGATGCTGAGGACTCTTTTGCTGGGCCTTCTTTGTCAGCTCTCCCACCTTCGCATCTCAGCTCAAGTAGGGAGGTGGGAACCAGTGTTGGCTATGCTAAACATGCTAAACATATTACTAACGAGTAATCTGAGTATTTTAATGTTTTACTTTATTACACATTGTGCCAAACACAGGTCACAACTGCTAAACATATTGTGTCTTGTGTGTGTGACACACTACAAGCCACATCCGCTAGCAGTTACAATGCACAACATTAAACACAGACAGACTTATTTTTGATCCACTGAGTGATGTTCCATTCTGTTTACTCTGCTGTTGTAGAGCAAACACGAGTTTTGGCTCTCTTTGAAACACTGATATGTCATATATCACTACAAAGTCCAAGAGCAGCAGATTTACAGATGAATAACTGCGTGACTCAAAGTTTTCAACAGCAAAGTTAACATCTGCACATTTCAGAATGCATTCAGACCCGTTTACTTTCAATACATGTCATTTAGTTGTGGATTTGTTTTGAATGGATGAAACTAAATGTTTTCTCTTCAGTCAGTACTCCATAGCAAACACAAAGTGAAAACGTCAAAACCTGAAGTGTCTTATTACACACTTTAATACTTTATGAAACATAGACTTTATAGAAGTTACAGTTTCAAGTCTCTACAAGTGTCCACATCTGGATTTGAGCAATTTATTCCATTCTTTCTGGCAGATCCCATCCAGTGCTGTCAGACTAGATGGAAAGCGTATGTGAACAGGTCTCTCCACAGATATCCTGTGGGGCTTAAGGCTGGGCTTTGACTGAGCCCCTCAAAGACAGTCAGAGACTTTTGCTGAGATTTCCTAAGTGCTGTTTTGGCTGTATTCTTCCAGTGCTGTGTTGTGGCTGAATCATGGACCCAGTCTTAGTTTGCTGTGCTGTAAAATGTTTTCTTTTAGGACCTTTTTTGCTTTTAGCTGCACTCATCCTGCCTTCATTTCTGACCTGTCTCTTTTTCTGTTGCTGAGAAGCACTCACAAAGCATGAAGCATGATGCTGCCACCACCATGCTTCACTGCAGGGAGGGAGGACTAGATGGAAAGTTCGTACTTGTCATCTAACCATGTCGCAGCCCGGAGGATCAGCAGGTAGCTGATCAGTAGCATTACAGTTTCTCTCTCGCTCTCTCTTTCTCTTGCTCTCTCTCGCCAGGGTGGAACTCATTGTGGGTTCACGCCCTCAACCTACGCACCTGTGAAGTGGAAACACCTGGGCCTCATTATTGCTGTCAGCATTTAAGCCGAGGGATGGCAGCTACTCATCGCTGGATTGTTGTGTGACTAGCGTCAGTGTAGCCAAGCTCTCAAAGATTTCTGTATAGCTCTTGTTACTTCTTTGCCTTCGTGCATGTCCTGTTTATAGATTCCCTGCACCCGTCGCTGTGTTCCCTGAGAGGATTCCTTGTCGTGAGTGATTGGAGAGTGGCTGGCAGCGAGCAGTGAGTGACCGAAGAGGAGCAAGTGTTTTCCCCGTCCTCCCCACCTTGGATTCCCTGGAGCCCATACCCCTGTCACCTTGGTATGAAGCACTCTTCCCCGCACTGTCTGTTGGAGATTCCCGCGTGTCCTCAGTGAACCTTGACAAGCCAGGAATGGATTTTATTTCCATTTGGTGATCACACAATTATAGTATCTGTTGTATCATCTTTGAGAACAAACCGCAGCTAAACTGAATAAGGGAGATGTGTTCAAGGCTCTCTTCACTGATTTAAAGAAACCCTGTTAATAATAAGGGTTTAGTTACCAAGTTATCAGAGTTCAGTTTCTCACAATTCACTGGATGAACTCATATCTTAAAGATAGAAAAAAATGTATTTGAGTGAATAATAAAACTTTGACTTCGTGAATAACAGTTTATTCGAGCATGTTAATTAATGTGAGTTATCTGTCTTAAAAACAGAAACAATATAACTTTAAATCTCCCTGAGGGGCATATTATAAGGTTTAAGTTCAACAAAGCCATGCTTCTTTTGTATTAGCTGACAAAACTTGAACAAAAAAACCTCAGATTTCAAGTTCTGTCGCAAAACAGCGACACGTTAACTGTGACTGCAGAAGTTCCTGTATGAACCGAACAACTCTGAAAATCCAAGGAAAAGCTGAGTGTATCTTCTTTAGACCTCATCTGGAATTTGATGGATTACTATGCTGCATTCAGGACTTTATCACAATGGTATATGAAGAGTGGTACCACTAGAAAGTGTACACACAGTGTCTCACTTCATGCTTACTCTTCACCAACCTCTGGTGTCACTTTGTAGTCACTATTGGACTGCCATTACCTCATAAGACTTACACTATCTCTTACCGTATATTACTAAATCTCCATTTGCACTATTTGCCTATTTGCACTACTCTGCCTGGTTTACACTCAATGTCATTTACCCTTACCTGAATATTGTATATTGTATATTGCATAGCTTTCTTGTTCATTTGTATTGTATTTATTTAAATTTTTACTTTTTAATTATTTTATTTGCATTTTTTAAATCACTCTCTTATATTTAAATGTTCATTTACTATTTCATCTAGGGTTTGAGAGTAACGAAATTTCTATTCTCTGTATGTCCTGTACATGTGGCAGAATTGACAAATAAAGTTGACTTTGACTTTGACTTGTGTTGTAATTGTCTTATTTGTTGCAGAGGTTTTAGCTCGGGAAGTAACCGTGACCTCTTTTTCAGAGGCTTCTCTAACATTTAATGCTTGTGAAAAATGTTTTTCTCCTTTACTTTAACAGCTAACAGCATTTTGAGCACAGGATAGACAACGGGTTGCACTGAGGATTTTGAACTATGGTCTGTTGTCACTGCTGAGGATTCGTGTACACAGATCCTTTTTCACTGAGCTGCTGTTTACAGTTTCAAAGTCTTCATCAGAACAAGCACTTCTAATTGTACTTTGCTTCTCACTGTCTTTGAAAAGCAAGAGCTGATAAAACAAATCCAGTAAATGCATTTTTATCTTGAAGTTTGGTTTAGTAATTCGTCTTAATATATTTTGTGTTTTATTTATTATGGAACAGGCTGTGGTCATCCATCCTGTTCTAATAAACCCGAATTTCAGGAACACCTTTAGATCTGTTCAGTTTTATTCATATAGCACCAGTTAACAGTCAACAAATCTTGTCTTGGGTCATATTGTAAGGTAAAGACTCTACTGTGTTAACCAAAGTCAAATGTTCACTCTGATTCATTGATGAAGTGAATGCAAGTCAGTAATCAAAGGTGAGTTTTTGGCCATAACTCACTACAGTATATCATGAGTGGACAGACATGGATGTAAACCACACCTTAAAGGTTTGGCTGAGCCAAAACAACCGCAGCAGTGATTCTAGCTACATTCTTTGTTTGTCAGGTGAACTGTTTGGAGAAAACACTTTGAAGCCACTTGAATGTATAGGAACACAATTGCACGAGGACAAACTGACTTCAAGAAAAATAAAAATGCTCAAATTGTAAAGTTTGTGAGTTATGCTGTCTTTATATTTTAGTATAGTTTTTGAGTTGAGGCAATAAAAGAATATTTAACATTAAATGCACCAATGTGCTTGTGTACTACTTGTGCACAGATCATTTTAAGAAGTTTTCATTTAGAAGCTTAGGGTGTAAGCTTGTAATTGCATAGAAATGTGTGGTTAAGGATATAAAAAAGTACATTTAATGGGTTAAAGTTAAAAGAAGTGACAGTAAATAAGAATAGAAACAGAATTTTCAGTTTTTCTATTAATGGAAAATATCCACTAATGATACAGAAACTATACCGTGAATATCTGTAAATAGTACAGAGAATATACTGTAAATCTACAGAATTTTACCGCTTATGGAAAAGTCTGTCAACTTCCATAAATAAAACAGAAAATGGACTGGCAAAAAACAATACCAGGACATTTTCTGTTTCTTTACAGAATTGGTTTTTACAGTAAAGGAGCAATTAGAGGAAGTACTTCAGTCTTGTCATCATGGGTACTAATAGAGGTTTTTGTGGTTAATGAACACTCCACGAAGCCTGTGTGCAACACGAGACAATAAAGAAATGCTGACAGGGGCAGGTTATTGTCAGTCCTCTTGTCTCTCTGTGGCACAGTTGCTACATTCTGTTACGGAAGGGCCCTCCCTACAGGAAAGAATAAATGTATTTCCCTGGCTGACCAGTGAGGGTAGTGAGTGGCTTTGGGCAGTATTTGTGTTGGGTGGATCATCTCTTCCTAATGAAACTCAGCAGGCTGGAAATCCACAGAGAGGCAGAGGTGGTGTCAGCAATGATCCGTTTGGGTGGATTTCCTTAAAAATACCAAAAAAGGAAATGGTGCTATTAAATCACTGGAACAAGGACTACTTTTTGCAGTTTGACCCAAATCTAACACAGCGAGTGATCTAACAATCACCTGCTATGTTAGATTTGTTTGTTTCCTTTACACGCTCGTAATGACAAGCATGCAAGACTGTATTGTAAGGAAATGGAAAATAATTCAGCTGCTAGGTTTCTCTTAGTATATTCTGTCCAATATCACGCCTTGCTGGGAGTTCGTGTGCATATTAGTCCTCACGAAATACCCTTTTCTCCAAATACTTCTACATGTTCTTCCAATCAGTGCTCAAGATTTTATTCCCATCCTCCCTCTGTGAGCGACTGTAGTTGCTGCGGAACAAACGGCATGTGCGTTTCATTGTGCAGCCCCTTTATATGTGCGTGTGTTTGTGTGTATCTTTTCTGGGGCAGTTATATGTCACTTTTGGTCAAGTGTTTTATGGAATTGACATGTGTTGCAAATTGTCTGCCAATGCAGTCACTGGAGTGTCTGCGAGCTCGAAAGAAAGACTGAGACAGTGAGCACACATGGGCATAATTCTTCAGAATGACGATGGGAGTGGACTTACGGAAAGTTGCCTCAGTATCATTTATCCTGCACGGCTAATGTGTTTTGTAGTCTGTGGTCTAGACAGTGCGAACACGCATTTCACAGAAATGAACGTGGTCATAATTATGAACAAATGTACTCGTTAATCACATGTTCTGCAAAAGAGAGAAAATAAACACATTTGGTACAAGCTGTGCTTTTTGGTCTGACAGTACAAATAACACATAAAAATCAAAGGATGTGAGCCAACATATGAAAGACACACAGATGTCATGGCATTCCAAAAATTGTCAGAAGTGATAGTAGTATCATCTGCTCACTAATCACACACCAACACTTACCATTCAGCTTACAGTTCAGGCCTTGTCCATAAACCCTTTGATGCAATGACAGGAGATGCTGGTGATTGAAATGCCAAGCAGGAATAAGTAAGTTTTCTCACTACAAACTTCCTGGTATAATAGTCTTAACTGGTTCTTGCCTTTCCACCAGATGTGTATAAGTGGTTGCCAGGATTTTCCCCTAAACAATAACAAGAGCTGCAGTGAGAGCCAACACTATTGCTGGGTAAGAACTGGCTCATTTCAAAGGTGTTTAATAGGAGGTTAAAACCAGTGTTCTTTGCAACTGGCTTTCATTACAATTAGAGGAGTTTCAGACCTTGATTATATTGTGGATATGTTGACATGTACAGTGTTATGAAGAAATATTTGCCCCCTTCCTGATTTTTGATTTTGGTTTTGCATATTTGTCACACTACACCTACAGCTACAGGATGACTGTAGGTTAGCAAGTGACTGCTTAATCAGAAATGTGGTGATTTGATCCTTTGGCAAGGTGCTGAACCACATGAATATGAATGTGTGTCAAAGTTAGAAAGAAAGCACACTCACTACACTACCGGTGTAGGAAAAGTGCTTGGGTGAATGAAGCACTTTAAAACCTCAAGTAGAATACAAAAGCGCTATATAAGAACCAGAGGCTTTTTCATGACTTATATATTATGGCATCAAGCACATTTCAGTATTATACAAAGCTGACCCGAGTCAATGCAAAATGCAGAGACATTAGAGGGTTTTCAAGCATGAGCAGCCTTTTAAGGTCATGCCAACATATCTCAATCTGATCTAAGTCTGGATTTTGAATATGGCTGCTCTGAAACTTTTTCATGATTCAGAAGCTCTGGCAGTAATCAGGTCTGTTTGTGGATACTGAAATTTAACTCAGCTTTTACTTGCCAAGAAGGTTTGGATAACCATGTTATATTTTGTATTTAATCTTGTTATTTTGTTTAATATGAACATTTGTTTGATGATGTGAAACATGTAAGTGTGAGAAATATGCAAAAAAGGGGCAAATACTTGTTTATAGCACTGTTTGTGGACAGCTGTGGACATCACAGACAAGTAGTTGTTTCTTTTTGACTTGGTGGTATGGCTCTGTCTTGGACCTCCTCTTCTTTTTACTTGCCTACATAGAATTGAAAAGCCAGGCAGCATAGCAGCATGACCAATGTACAGAAGAAATCAGGCATCAGTGAAAACAGGTATAACAGGGAGCAAGTCAAACAGAACATGAAAGGAAGAGCTGAGGTGGAGCTGGATATAAAACAGCTTGTAGATGTGCAACAGTTAGGGGCAGGCTAAAGGAGCTTGAATAATATGGTTTATGTGATATTTGTCAATTGGATTTGAAGAAGGATATTAACTGAGTCATCAGATGATTTTAGCCGGAAATGAGATCATCTCTTCCAGGATTGTTGCTAAGTATATCTTCCTGGCCTGCCTGAATTGGCTCATTGTTTTTCAACTCCATTGGGAGTCAACCTGGAGGATGGTCTAAGGAGCTTGGAAAGAAAAGCATCTGGACTTCTTTAAGTTGCTTGAAGACATTTCACCTCTCATCCGAGAAGCTTCTTCAGTTCTAGGGTCAAAATGGTGGAGAGTCCCAGATTTAAACCCCGTGGGTGTATCCCCCCAAAGAGGGACAAAAGGACCCCCTGAGTATCCTCTGCTTTTTTAAAGAGACAAGCAGCTGATCGGTCAGTCTATGATGACAAAATTGATCACACAGACTCAACTGGTCCACCGTGATTATGGAACTCTATAACAGTGGCGTCACATTAAAACAGAGCAGGACAAGCACAGGTCCAAAGAAGCATCCTGAGAATAAAATCTGAACAGATCTTCAAGTAAGGAACACTTTCAGTACCATGATGATCCAACAATCATTGATGAGCCACAGTCAGAATGTTTTCTGCATTTTATACTTAAGTCTTTCGACCGTGGGGAGTATAATTCAATATGTGATACAGAATCTTATCAAAAAGGTCCACAAGAGGGCCTAAAAAATCTAAAGCTTTTCCTGATATTAAATAATTGAATCTCCCATTTGAAGATGATCCTGTGATGACGATCTGTTCAGCCAATAATATGAGCTAAGCAGCTGTAGTGCAGCAGTAATCCTACTGTATAGTGACCAGAGAAAAAAATAAAGTACCATGCATATACATGTCTGTCTTTGTCTTGTTCTTCTGTATCTTTACCTAAATATGTCATACTGTGCATATGGATTAGGAACATTAGAGGTTTAGATTCATATTGGAGAACTCAACCTGCCAAGGAGTAACCAAGGAGGCCAGGTACAGTTTAAAGGCAAATATAGATTCATTTTTTGTCTTTACTGCACTCTATTATTTGTTAATGGATATAATAAGAATACTTATATTATAGACGTATTATACTTAGTTAATCTTTGTATAGTGCTACAGCCAATCTGCAGCTCTAAATATCTTCAGTCTTACACAAACACAAGCAGCACAGTTACTATTCTAAAAACAACCCCCCCCCCCCCCCAAAAAAAACAACAATTAACACTATTTTAATTCTTCTCTCTATATATGTAAATTAATCATGCCTATAAGCTCATCTTAGGCATCACCTCAGGTTCATCTGACCCAGAGCCTCTATCCTATTTGGCAGTGAGCTGTGACAGTGGTCAAAGGATTAATGGAGATCAAACACTCGCTTTAACATGAAAAGACAAACCAAAGCTCAATTAGCTGCGTGTACATAACCATCAGCTGACTCCAATCACGGCACAGGGCACTCTGAGCAGAGGAAGAGAGGTGAGACTAAGTCTTCTCTTCTCATTGTTGTAAATTGGGGATACTGTGAAATAGATCTGATTGATTGCCTGAACGATTTTTTGTGTTATAAAAAGTTGGCAAACAGATCAGTACAATTTGTTTTGCTAACAAAACAAAGCCACGTGCTCCTGTCACTGCCCAGCTGTTTTAGGTACACAGAGGTTTTAATTAGTTATAAATATCAAAACAGAGATACTCTTGAGAACTCTTCATATCCAGTTTCATAGACGATGCTTGTAAAAACCACAATGACTGAGGCTTTATGGAGCCCACAAATGCACATTTCTTGAGGTAAGCAAAGAGGGGTGAGATAAAATTGTTCAATTTGTTTATTATTCAGGGCGTTGATTATAGGAAAATACTTTCCTGTTTATTTTATGGATTTTTTGCCGCAACAAGACTCTAAATTTCTAGTCTCCTCTAAACCACTGCAACCAGCTGCTTCTTCTACAGACATGGAAGCTTTTGTTGTGGTTTAACTTTCAACTTTAGTTATAATCTGGAAACAGATTCCATTGTTTTGCAATGTATTACGTATCATCCAATTCAATTTTATTCATAGAGCGCCAAATCACAACATCAGTCGCCTCAAGGTGTTTTATATTGTCAGGCAGACCCTACAATAATATATACAAAGAAAAACCCAACAATCATATGAGCCCCTATGAACAAGCACTTTGGTGACAGTGGGAAGGAAAAGCTCCCTTTTAACAGGAAGAAACCTCCGGCAGAACCAGGCTCAGGGAGGGGCGGGGCCATCTGCTGCGACCGGTTGGGTTGAGAGAAGGAAGACAGGATAAAGACATGCTGTGGAAGAGAGACAGAGGTTAATAACAAGTAGCATTCAGTGCAGAGAGGTCTATTAACACACAGTGAGTGAGAAAGGTGACTGAAAAAGAAAAACTCAATGCATCATAGGAATCTCCCAGCAGCCTACCTCTATTGCAGCATAACTAAGGGAGGATTCAGGGTCACCTGATCCAGTCCTAACTATATGTTTTAGCAAAAAGGAAAGTTTTAAGCTTAATCTTAAAAGCAGAAACAGTGTCTGTCTCCTGAATCCAAACTGGAAGCTGGTTCCATAGAAGAGGGGCCTGAAAACTGAAGGCTCTGCCTCCCATTCTACTTTTAAATACTCTAGGAACAACAAGTAGGCCTGCAGTGTGAGAGCGAAGTGCTCTAATAGGGTGATGTTAGAGCACTTCGCGCTCGCACTGCATCGTAAGCCCTCAACTGACCGATCAGCATGCAGTAGCAGCATTGTTTAGATAGTATAACAAAAAAGGAAAAAGAAGGACATTAGTGTTTTATTTTAAAATTGACATATTATCAATACTGTGTGTGGAATGAAATGAAAATGAAATGAGAATTTATTTATTTATTTTTGCTTTGTTTCATTTTGTTTTGCCTGAAAGCTATTGGAAATGATTCGGACACCACTGAATCCTGTAGATTGAGGACTTTTTAGCACCTTCTGCTGTGCCCCTGGCTGAATTGCTGACAATTTCTCTATAATGGGACTAAAGGGAAGATGAATGGCTCTCCTAAATTGGTTCTGTTCTTTGTGCTGATGTGTCTTCCCCCAGGGCATGAGATCCAGCACGCTACTGTACAAAAACAGGGTGAGAGTAATACTTAAAGGCAACACAATACACCTGTGTCAATCACATCCGCTCCCTGGCTCCATTCCCTAAACCACTTGTGCTATCTCTTCCTCCTGCAGCTTCTCTAACCAGAAGCACTACAACAACATTGTCAAGTTACCGTAACGTTTGACTTAAAGCCAGCTGTTCATGAACCAAGCCTCTGAGGTATTTAGTCTGTGTTTGTAATAGAAAACTATATAAAAAAAAGTATTTTATATATTAGTTTTATATAAAAATATAAAAAATTATTAAGGGACATAATTAAATGGCAATTTTCACCAAGTCAAATTAAGTTATTCTACTGTTTTAATTATATTTTGGAAATGTAAAACTTCTTGCTAATGCCTTGTTCACATTTGAACTAATAAGTTGGCTTTTTTTGGTCTATGGAGCAGCCACTATGTTGTTATTATACAGGGAGTGCAGAATTATTAGGCAAGTTGTATTTTTGAGGAATAAT
>NW_005187526.1:1677216-1682925 GCF_000239375.1 Pundamilia nyererei
CTAATCAACCTGATCGCCCTGTGTTGGAAATGTGGGAGCAATTTCAGCTCCCAGCATAGACCATTTAAACTGTATTGTCCACCAGCTGAGGCACTTTCGCTCCCTCCTATGTCACAATTCTAGAAATTCAACTTTACCAATTATAAGTTGGATTTCAGAGTATTTAAAATGAAGTTATCATAAAATATTTTTGATTATTTTAGTAAACTTATTTTAGAGCCTACTAAAAAAAACAAAGGGTGCAAGAAATACCACAATATTTAATGTAACTAAGTCATTTGATTAATGTTGAAGCATAGAGAAGTTAAAAATGAACTTATTCTAAGATAAAGAAGAACAGAGCAGTAACTGTGAAGGACTGAACCAATCACCGCCTGCATATTAAAACTGACCTCACCGCTGGCTACAACAAAACATGAAACAGATTTTAATAAATTAATGTAAAAGTAGAAAAGTTCAAATTAGATAATTTTTTCTGCATCAGCTGAAGAGGGCGAAAAAGGCAGGATAATTATTGTAATTTTATATTATTTTTGTCATCATTTTATGTTGAGTTGTTGGTTAGTTGTGTTTACTTCCACTTCCTCTTCCTGACAATTTTTTGCTAACGGTTTAAAATAACCCGGATTTTTCACTGACTGTGAATGTTGTTGTTTTTTTATCTTTTATTTTTACTTCAGTCATGAGCATGATACCATTAACATGGAGATTCCCAGTATTCATTTCCACAAATTTGGCAGCAGTTCCTCTGAGGACTGCTGTTGTACTGTCCTGAGTTTCTGTTGGCACTCACACTGGATGCTTTTTTTTTAAGACAAGGGTTCCTCTCCCTTTGAGATACAGTGCACTCATACTGTACCGTAACTCTTGTGTAATGTAAATATACTTTTTTTTTCATTTACACAGGACACATAGATATTTTATATTGTCTAAATACTCCTAATCTGTTCCATGTTTGAGCTGTGTTTGCCACACACTAATGAATTCCAGTGTTCTTTGGATGGTAGAACTTAGTCACTGCAACAGAGACTCTGTGTTATGTTGAAAACTTCCCAAACCAATGCATTTTTTTCTCAACACAGAATGCTAGGGAAAAATAGCAGGAAACAAAACAAGATGAAAATGTGTTTCCTGCTGTGCAAAACACTGTGAAATTGTCCCTTCATGTCATGATCACACCATGATTTATTAATTAGTGGCTGGGTGGTCAGCCATGAGGACCGTGTGATGTAACTGAACAATAATAGGCGGGATACTTCATTTAAATTTAAATTTTAATTGAATGAATGATCAGCGAATTCATCATCATCACTCTGGGACTGGGCAGAGGCATCTGGACGCAGACATGGAGACAGACGTTGGATGTCTTTCCATGGATCCAGTTGGGTGGGGTGGGTGGTACTGTATGCCATGGTTAAGAACTGGCAAAAAGGACAATGCACCAACCGACCCTGAGGAATGATGCATATTATTTATGCACCATTTGACAAAAAAATAGTTGTGACTCACAATGAGCATAACACACTTCATATGTTGCTATGTGTTTTTGGTTTGTTGTCTTTTGTTTAGTACATATTATACTGGATTACAATTTCAGCATAACTTTTTCCAACAAGCATTTCTCTCAACATCTGAAATAGATGAGAGAAAGAGTTACTGGGCACATAAACTGGTAGGTGGGAGATGTTTACCTTCTGGTATGTGTTTAGAGTTGTAAAAGGGTATATTTGAAACCAAATAACCCAAATCCCAAAATTTCAGGACTCAGCTTTGTTGCCTAAAAATAACCACATATTTCCTAAAGGCCAAGGCCTAAACTAAATAGTAACAAAAGGAGTAAAGTCACTCACACAAGTAAAATATAATTGGAAAAAGAAAGTCACCCAGTTAGACTTAAATGCCTGTCTCATATTTAGATTCATACCCGCCAACAAGAACTTTTCCCCCTCAATGTTTTTAAATTATACTAAAATGATGGTAAGGGGGAGAACCCTTTCATTAAAAGATGATGAGAAAAGATTCCTCATAAGTGTACCAACAAAATATTGCAAAATATAACTGAACTCCTAGTTTAATCACAGGTAGTGAACTACTAAACAACACCGCTCATTTAATTGTAGGAGACCTCTAACAGCTGTAATGAGTACATATTTTCTGCAATTTTGTCTTGAAGGTACAAATCTTGAACATTCACAAAGTAAGAGGAGAGTCAGAGGACATATATAACTTCAGAGGCCTGTATCAAATAGGTTAACACATATTTGACCAGTTTTACTCAAATTCATTAATCAACTGATTGCTTGATTCATATATTAAGCGCAGTACCCATCTTTTAGAAAGAATATATAAAGTAAGCAAGAATCAAATAGTCCACCTTATCAACTCTGACCTGACTGAGTGAGTTCCATGCTTTTCATTTAAAACCCTCATTGCGGAGCATGTTTTTGTAGCTGTCTGAGGTGTTGAACTATGCCTATAAACATATTGCAGTACTGTAATAATGAAAGAGAAGAGTTCTTCAGAATTGCTCTGTCAGAATTTTACAAAGTGCAATATACATCCACTGTGAGTCATGATTCATTAGAGGGTAGGGACAAGCCTTGTTGTCTTGGCAAATTCAGCTCGGGAATCCAAACTCCCAAGCATGGGTAGATACAATACATTCCTCTAATCTGCAACCCACACAGCAGACCTCCAGTTAATATTACTACTGTTCATCCACCCATCCATCGATCCTTGTGGCCAACATAGATCAACTCGTAAGCTACCTCCGCAGTCAGCGCTCTCCAATACGATGTCTGTGCCACTTCTGTCATTGAGGAATACAAAAAGAGATCAAGTGTGCTTGTGCAGATTAAATTATTACCAAATGTGCCTACGATTAATGATTACAATGCAAAAAAAAAAAAAAAAAGCACATTCACACACACTGATTCCAGGAAAAAGAATTCCTGGAGGACCAATGCTTTATTCCAAGAGATGATTTAAATTCTCAGGTTTTCTCAGAATACAGAGTCCCTGAGTGGGTGAAAGAGATCAGAGGTATTTCTATAAGTATAAAAGTATTTTAATCCGTATAATATTGATAGACTTGGTAGTAATGAGCACTAAAGATGGGTGTTCTTAATCAGACTCATACGTCACACTTGTTGTTTTAACTTTTACAGGCTTGAGTCTGTGGGCGTCCTAGTTCAGATTAGTAACTAATGACCAGTCAGCAAACCCACATGGCAACGTACGCCCACATGGCTTGGCTGCATTAGTCCTACGTGCCTCATTCTTTAAGCCAACACAGCTGTTGTATAGACTGTAGAATAAACGGTGGCTTTACTCACTGCCTTTGTCATCACTCTGTGCTTCAAGTGTATCTCCGACCAGAACCCTTTCAGTGCACGCACAGCTCACAATTCAAGGCTTCGTACCGATGCATTACTTATTTCCAGGTTTGCTCATCGTTCAGAGAGTGGCACTAATATGATACACTTGTGTTACACTCCATATGCTGTATATGAAGATGGGCAGCCTGACAGCTCCTTGCAAGGATTCCAAAATAAAGGGATCATTCTCTGATGGCTCGCTGCAATATAGGCTCTCAGCGTTAGAGGTAATGTACCTAAACTAAATTTATTTGATGCTATAAAATCATAATCAGTGACAGCTGAGATTGACAGCTTCTTTGAATGAAATAGTTGGAGCGACACTGCAGACTTCTGTTCAGGGGCTGTACTGATGAATGTGGAGAAATCAGTGTTTTGTTGCATTGTTTATGGTTCGTTGAAGGCATCACTATAATACAAAACATTGTAAGCATGCTAATTTTGTACCCTGCAGACCCTTTAGATAGCTATTTCTACAGATTCAGTTTTTTCCTTGTTAAGAATAGAAAAGGCAGTTCAACATCAGCCTTTTTCATGCAACTAAACACGCTTCCCTTTTTATTGGTTCTGTCTCTAACGATGTCATTGTTCTGACAAGTAGCCCACTGGACTAATCTATGTTGCTCTTTCATTCTGGGACAGTTGATTTCAGAACACCCTCCCCCAACCCCCCGACCCTGTTGCCCCTCAGGCCTAACCATATGCCCTTTCACCTCTGCTATCCTCCAGTCCCCCATGTACTTCGTCATTACCCTGCTCACACGTCTGTTTACTTCTGTTGTTAGGGCTGTTCACATGGTGACCAATCTGGACTCTCAAACCAACGTCTGGGCTTGTGAACAAGTCTGGAGAGAAAGAGTGGAAAGGAAGAGGAGTGAGAGAATGAGAGAGGAAGCCAAAGAGAGAAAAAGAGACTCGATCTAAAACACTCTCCAGACATGGCAGAGGAAAGTACATCTATCTGGGAAAGCAAGTCCAGCGCTCCAGCTTTAATTATCTTTTAAGATGCACATGGGGCAGGGCAAACGATTCCAGAATGTAGCGACGAGTACAGAGGCCGGGCAGATTCATGCTGCAGATTCCTCTTTTTCCTCACAGCAGACAAACAAATGTAAATAGAAACCAAAAGTCAACAAGGAAGAAAACATTCACGGGGATGTAATGAGGGAGATAACTTATTATTTCAGCATTATTCTCTACCGGTTAAAGCTTCTAGAGGCCTTAAATGAACCTGCTGTGCAGAGCAGCATCTGTTTGCCAGAGAGCAAGCGAAGCCTCCACCCCAGACCAGACCAGACCAACACTGAGATCATTGTTGTTCCACAGCCCTCGCCGGGCTCTAGCAGTGGGGCTCTACTGTGGTAGGTCTTCCATAGACATTTAAAGTGTTTTCCAAACTCATTTCTGCTCTATTAGATAATGCACCTAAGAGAATGGCAGTTAGGCAGCAGGAAGATGTAACTGATGTATGAGGAACTAGGAAATCCAGAGGTCACGAGACAAAATCCTATGATGCTGCTCAATCACCTCACCATTTGCTCAAGGAGGAAAACCCTGACTGCAAACATTTTGTCTTTTTGTGGTGTTTTTTTTCCTTCTGGTTTAGTTTTTGCTGATCTTTTGTGGCTTATGTATGTCCCATTTTAGCTGTTTCTTTCATATTTTATAGGCATATAGCATATAAGCAGACACCAGCCATTCCATTAGTTGTACCTGTTCAACTGCTCATTAATGCAAATATTGAACCATCCAGTAGCATCAAGACAACATATATATATTTGTGTGTCTGTGTGTGTCCATGGAGGGGAAAAAAAAGCTTTTTAATGCCATAAAGTTGGGATTCTATGGGGATTCACTTTAACTTTCACTAAGCCCCCTTCCCACCTCTTGCACTGAAAGCAGAGGTGGGGGAGCTGACGTGCTCTCAGTTCAGATAGACGCGATGCATGGTTAATTCCATTTTAACCTTCACTAGGGAGTCTCACGTATGTTTGCTGTCTTTAACTTCAAATTATTTTCCTTTATTTATTTATATTTCTCCAAGCACCTTTTAGATGATTTCCTTAGCTGCTTTGCTGCTATATATGATATAACAGGGAACCGTGCTGTCCCCTCTTCTCTTCACCCTGTACACCTCTGACTTCTGCTACAACTCTGAATTATGCCACATTCAGAAGTTTGCATATGACACAGCCATCATGGGGTGTATCTGGGATGATCAGGAAGAGGAGTACAGAAGTCTGGTGAGGAACTTTGTCGCATGGAGTCACACAAACCACCTGCAACTCAACACGTCAAAGACTAAGGAACTGGTTGTGGACTTCGGGAGGTC
>NW_005187526.1:1683685-1692200 GCF_000239375.1 Pundamilia nyererei
ATGTATAATATTCTGTAACTGTAACTTCTGTCGGTGCTGTGCTTTTGGAAACCGAATTTCCCAAAGGAACCCACCCGAGGGATTAATAAAGTTTTCTTATCTTATAACAGGCACCGATCACTGATAAGTCACAATACATCAACGCTGTTGCCAATCTTATTAATTGATCAACTGAAAATCCTTGTTTTGTCAAGCCACAAATGTTAGGCTCTGTGCCTTTACTGTATGTGTGAAAGCACTGATGATCACACAGTTCCTGAGTTTCAGTGTCCCACCTACTCCCTTTGTTTGGATAATGCTAAAAACAACTGTGGTAAATCCAATCCAAATACTGAAATCTGGCTTTCATTGCAGTGGAGGGAATCTCTCTTTAGCTCTCTCTCACACACGGCTCATCCTGTTTTTTGTCCTCAGTGGAAGAGAGTTTGTAGCTGACAATTGTTAAAACTAATGACATCACTCCTAGTGGACCAGAGGCCATGCTGAGTGTTGTCATTATTTCTTTGTAGCTATGATGTGATGCTCCTGTTTACAATGGACATATTTTGGGTGTGGGGTTCCTATAATTTAGCAGTGATGTTACTGAATATTCAGTAACAGTGAGACAGGCGTGTGCTTCACATCACAGACACAAAATTAGAACCAAAATACCTAAATAATTTCAACAAAGTGCTGTATGTATGCACAATGTTAATCAACTACCCTTAACAGCATCAACATATACTATGAGGGCTATTCTGGGCCAGTTAAAAACATAACTGTTCCTTAACATTATAAAGATCCACCCAAAATACTTGCATTTCATGCCCCTGAATCACCTTTTAAAAAACATGCAGCGGAGGCATCAGATGTTTTCACTTCAACAACAGACTGCATTAGTCAGTCTGTGGTTGGGATGAGATGGCAGAAAGACAAAATAAGGCTGGTTAAAATCATCGGATTAGCTGGGAACATAATGATCATGGATGTAAACAGATGACTACTATTGTAGCTGTACTGAAAATTTAAAAAAAATATATTTCTGGGTGCAATTCAAGGATCATTTGTGCCCATGTAAGTAAAAGTTGCTATCTTTTAACTTCATTTAATTGAAGTTTTTAAAGTATGTTTTTCATTACTTGTGTTAAATAATGCTACTCCCGCCTCTACATTTACTACAGGTCTGCACATCACCCTTGTTCCACGCATAGTCTCACTCTCCAGGATTGTGTTAAACAAATCCACTGCTCTTTTTTACACTCTTCATCCTCTTTATAGGTGTCCTCACTTCCTCCTTACTAATCCTCTGCACTTCCTGATTCATTAACTGTCCTCCATCCATCCTTCTCTCTCCATCATTTTCTTCATTCATTGCATGTCTCTCCTTGTTCACCCTGAGATGTGTAGAGGCACAGAGACGCTTCAGCTGTACTTCCCCAGTCATCAGGCAACTCTTCCTTACCACCAAGAGTCTATCACAGTTCTTTCCTGAACTCTGTTGAACGTTTATCCTTCTTCAACTTCCAGCATTTAATCCTCACCTTTGCTTTCACTAGCTTCTTCTTGGTTTCTAAAGTCATCCTACAGAATACCATCCAATCCTTAAGATCCAGAGTCGTTCCTGACAACACCTTGTAGTCTCCGATCTTTTTCACATTTCACCTTCTGCATAAGATGCGTGCACCTTCCTGTGTTCCTGCCTCTTCTTGAAGTGCATGGTCACTGCAGCCATTTTTGATCTTTTTTGCAAAATCCACTATGATCATTTCTCTCCTCGACACCACACCTAGCCAACAACTCCTCGCCACCTCTGTTCCCCTCACTTACACGTCCGTTGAAGTCTGTACCAATCGCCAGTCTCTAGAGAGTGGAGACACACTCTACTACTTCATCCAGTGTATCCAAGAATTCTTCTCTTTTAACAGACCTACCTGCAGTAAAACCTCAGTTTTCACCTCTATAATACTATTCCCATACTCTTCCTTCGGGATTACTCCTACTTCATTTCACTTCCATACAGCTTGAATCCATCTACAATGCCTTGATTTCTACTCTAGTCCTATCAGTCAGATCTCTCTTTCACCATAGTCCCTGCATTTCAAGGCCCCTCCTTCTCTCTCACTGCCTTCTCGTGCCTTCCTCCTCTCCTCGTCGTTTGTCTTTAGCCAACAATAGCACAGTTTCACGTAGCCCTGTTGGCCAACGGCACCGGAGGTGGTCATTTTTAACCTGGGCCTCAACCAAGGTCAGGAAATCCCAGGCTTTATGACTGCTATGTCCTCACATGAAAGCTAGTTGAAGAGGGTGGGGGACAGTAACAGTTGGATCCGGGTTGAAATGAAAAGAACGCCAGGCAGAGGTATTTAACACAAAATATCTTTATCATCAATTAACTCAATATTCATATAAACAGTAACAACAAAACGAGACAGCAACGCTGCATTAATGATAAATCAGACAAGCCAACCCAAAGAGATGGTGACCACTTCAACAAAGAAAACAACTACAAGGCTTCAACAGAAAAAGACAGCAACGCTGCTATTAGCAATAACTAGGCAGGCCAAACAAAATAATGGAGGCCACCGACACTTAAGGAAAAGCACTGCTCAGTTAAGAGCTACGCACAAACAGCCACGCAGGGTGGGGCAGGTCACACACAGCAGGCCTTTTCCACACCTAGACCAGTATCACACACTGACCAGCACAGAGGAAAACCACCAGAAGCCTCTCCCACTGCTCCTACCACTCCACACTGTAGGCAGGACAATCACACACCTAGCTCTCAAAGCGGAGACACCAGAGAACTCCACCCTCCCACATCCAGCCCATCCCCAGCTTATATGACCTCAGACAGATGATTGCTGACTGGGCCCAGGTGGTAAATGAGGCCAATGAACAGCAGCTGTGTCCTGGGGAGAGAGAAGACCAAGAGAGGGACAGAGGGGTGGAGCAAGAGAGGAAGAGGCGGAGAGAAAACACCACACCCACACAAGGGCAGTTTCAGGAGGCCCAGCTAGGGCCGAAACAATGATCCACAAGTTTCATTTGGCAAAGTTTTATGCCCTGAATGCCCTACCTGACACAACTGCATTTACCTGAGCTTGGGACCGGGCTAGAAGTGCACTGGCTTGTGTCCCTGTTCACGGCTTAATTATAACTACATTATGTCATATATTTATTGTCCTTTCATTTTTTTATTTTTAGCTGTTTTAAGTATAAATTCATACATTTAAAACCACTTACTTGTTAGATGTAATTTAAACATCTGGTTATAAAAAACACTTTCGGCTGCTCGCTTGTTAAAACGCGTCCCCACAGCAGGAAGCTCTGCATGCTTAATTTGGCGAATGCCATTCGTGACGCAACCGCAACAGAGGATTTTGTCTCCTACAGTCTGAAGTGTTTATTGATTATTTTGACCATATTTAAATCATTTAGCTATCGCTTTGAAAAATATCCACAGACATTCATGCAGAATATGTAAAGTTGGCAGCGTAGTGAGAAAAAATATAACTTAAAGAGTGTGAAACAAACTTTGATGTGTATAAAGTCTTTAGCTGGGTTTTCCCCATACCTATCAGATCTTTACCACTGCTGACTGAACATACAAGACAACTTATCTGATATGGTTTCAAATACACATTTGCGAAACAAGGCCCCGTTTGTTATCTCTGACTGTGAGTCATAATCTTGTAGGTTTATGGTGGCTGTCTCTGAGGGCATGCTTTGGGAGTTTCTGCAGATTTTAATGAAACTGGCCCTGGCCGGCTGTGGATCCTGAAACGAGACAGTTATATAACCACTGCTGTGTTGACAAAGAGGTGTTTGATGTGTTTCTCATAGGTTTAAGACGTCTGGGTTTTTCACACAATCTGAACGAACAGCCAGGAGCTGTGAGACTCTCTTAGACATCACACTTTTACCTCTAAGCTATAGATTTTACAAAAACCTATCAGGAAATACATCATCTTTCTTTAGCTGAAATAACAATTCTCCAAGTACAACGGGAGATACATCTCTGCAGCTTAAATGATTATATAGATTACTGCTAATAATGTTCAGTAATGTAAAGTTAAAGGAATCTCATCGTGGAACAAAGCTCTCGCTGTGTGGCAGGGAAACATCTATGAGGCTCCCTGTGGTTTGGAAATAATCTAAATGCCATGGCAGCCTAAAAGAAAGGATTAATACAGTAGAAGATGGTTCACATATGCCCTGTAAATGCATACAGTTAACTGGGTGTGCACTCAGCTGCACAAAAAACCTGCCTTTGTTTTCTGTGCACACTGAGCTCCCTGTTTAACAGATCTTTTATTCAGCTCAAATGTCATGAAGCGTGAGCTGTAGGGGTCGTGTGGCCGGGAGGTTCAGAGCGAAGGGTCAGAGGCCAGTAGAGTCAGATGAAGCAGCTGATTGTATAATGGGACAGTACTGAACACCAGTGCTGAGTGAGTGGGTTGCCAGGCAGCCAGAAAGGTCAGAGAGCAGATGAGAACCATCAGCCTAGCTTTCTGCTATCACACTGTCGCTCACACACACTCTCCATATCGCTCTTCTTTTCTTTTTGTGGATCATTGCACTCACGCTTGGATAGATTAAAAATAAATAAATAAACACATTAAAAAAAGTTTTAGTTTTTGATTTTTTGAGGTGAGTTAAGGTGTTGTCTAGAGAAGGAAATTTGTACATGCAGTACAAGTAGAATTTCTATAAAAGAAGCTAAAAGTTATGCTTAATAAAACTGATAACATTTAAGTTATGATTTCTCTTTCTTTTTACTTTTTACTGTCCAAGCTATTCTGCTCATAAATGTTAAATGTTTTCAGAGTACAAACAGTTCATTTATTTACTAAAATCTCAGGGAGCATTAACAATAAAACAATCACATCATTTTACCAGTTTAAGCTTAAGAGTTTCAAAACACAACAGTGTCACCATCTACAGGCTGTTGTATGTCAGCACATCTGAGAGCGGGATGAGGGTGACACCCATACAAGTACAGGCTTTTATTTTTCTAAGAGAATAAAATTTTTTGGATCTCTTGGACAACTTAAGGATCATTTCCCCACACACCTGCTTATTTAATTTCAAATGGAAACTAGAAGGGCCCACAGAGTAGGTCCTGCGCTAAGGCCAGTGTGTTAGTGTGCATCAATGTGTAAATACTTTTTCCTTTTCCCAGCTCTCCACCGTGTTTAAGTGTGCCTTGGTCATTTTTTGCACAACCTTCTGATAGTCAGACAAACAATCAGCCTATCTGATACCTATGCGTCCTTGTTTACCTTCTCTGAGGAATCAAACATTCAAAATTTTATTTTTGCAAGCCATCAGAACTGCAGTTGTAAATGATAACATGCACAAATAAGCTGCAATGTATGTCTAAAAACCAAGAATAATGTTCAACAGTCTGGAAATCCCTGTCCCTATACTGCCTTACAACTCATTACTAGTAAATAATGTTGTAACCATTAATAGGACCACTGATTAAAACTGTGTATTATTAGAACAAGGTATCTATAAATGGTTGTTTCAAGTGATCAATCGCATAATGGAAATATCTTTTTAATACTGAAATGTTCAGTGTTGTTTAAAGAAAAATCTACAAAGAAAAATAACATGCTTATGGAAAATTTTGTTGAATTATGTTTAATTTTTTGAATGAATGTAAAAAACACTTTAAACCTAAACAAGTGAAGTAAGACATTTCTTCTTCTTCTTCTTCTTCTTCTTCTTCTTCTTCTTCTTGACAAACTTTCATTTCCAGGCTTCTTCAACCCAACACAAGTAAAACAAAAACCCTCATTGAACACAAGATGTCATCCTCAACCTTCCTCAAGATTAACACAGTACATCAGCCACAGCCCTGGCAGGGGTCATTTCTAACAGAAGCCGTAATTATCTGCGCCTGCTGACGAACTGGACCATCATCTTGGCCTGTCAGATCTCACAGCATCTAGATCTACTTAAATAAATGTTCATCAGATTACTGTAAATTTAAAAAGAGATACTCTTCTGAAAAGCTATGCATTAAGCTGTAAAAACTAATCTAATTTTAACATTTATCTTATCATGACAAATTAATGCTTTCAGATTTTTTTTTGTCATCAACAATTTTTATTTATTTCATTTTAAACTTCAACAACAGAACTTAAGGATAACTACATAAATAAATAGTTTAAAAAACAAAAAAACAAAAACAAACACAACACAACAACAAAAAAAACCAAAACAAAGGGAAGTTATCCTATTCTTTCTTCGCACACCAATCCCCACACCACCACTCTGTCATTACTCCTCTGTTCTTCAAGTTACAGAAAGCTTGTAAAGGGGGACCAAATACAATCATATTGATGCAATTTGTCTAATAAACCATAAGTCACTTTTTCGTAAGACGCCAACTTAGCCATTGTCTTTAACCACTCTTCATAGGGAGGGGGGGTTCTTTTTCCGCCAATGTCTTAGCAGGACCCGTTTGGCTGTAGTAAGAGCCAGAATAATCCATCTTTTTGTATAGCTGGAAAAATCTCCATCAGAAAGTTCTGCTTTCAAATTTTTCATTTAAATCTGCTTGTGATTTAAAAGTGAAAAGTACACTGCCCATAAATATAAGCAGTGTTTTGTATTTGTTTGTTTTTTTGTAGCTGACTGTTCTTATGATTGTGGCCTTGTTACTGAAGATTTTATAATGTTGTCTTGATAAATCATTTGCGCAGGACGTTTAAAATTTTGACTTTTTAAATTTGGTGCAGTCTGTGTTTGGTCCTACTCATAAACACACTGGATCTTGTCCTCTCATACAGTTTGGTATGCCCGTGTCAAACCTAGAGATTTGTGACACTATGTTCTCTGATCATATGTCTGTATCATATGAGGTTGGGTTGTCTTGTGCTATACTTACAAACCCGTGTTCGGCGCTGTCGGTTGTTCAACCCTTTCACTGCTGATCAGTTCTCTGTTGTTTTTGATCTATTCTGTGGTGACTCTGTGAATCCAGAGGACCTTAGTGCCTGGTTCACTTCCTCCTGCAAAACCATCTTAGACTCTGTGATGCCACTAAAAATGAAACAGCCAAAAGCTAGATCTGATAAACCTGGTTCAATGACGGGAGTGCCAAAGAGCTGAACGAAGGCAGAAGAAGGACAAGCTGCAGGTGTCCTTTCAAATCAAGATTGTTGGCGTCTGTATTAAATACCTTTAAACAGGCTAAAAGATGAGACAAAGATGACTGCAGCCAACTGTTATAACTCTCGCCTGCTGTTTAAAACTATTGACTACATTCTTAATGCCTTTATTTTGAAACCTCCCTTTTTTTATTGATAAGGTTGTCACCACCAGGGCTCTCATTTCAACCCCTGTTTGTGACCTCTAAGCCTCGGTCCCTTGTTCTGCTGTTTTTAACCAGTTTGAGCCTGTGTCTCTGTGTTCTTAGAGGATGTGGTTCATCACAATAAGCCCTCAGGTCCTCTGCATGATGCTGTTCCTCCTTAATTTTTAAAGAGGTTTTTCCCAGTATAGGGCAGTCAGTTTTTGCCATCATTAATAGTAGTCAGTCTTCTGGTGTAGTCCCTGGAAACTTAAAAACTGCAGTTGTGCAACGTTCAATTAAGAGATCTGTTCTTGATCAAACTGTGTTAGCTAATTTTAGGCCTATCACTAAGCTGTCGTTACTTTTCCAAAAGATTGTTCATTATATTCAGTTGAAGTCTTTTTTGGAAAAGCAAGATATCTTGGGTCATAACCCCCCCAGCCCCCTCGAAATTACACCCCTGCCCCCTGATGGAAACTCTTTCAAGGTTAAACTTTGTGCCCTCTCATTCCTCAAATATGCAGTCACAAAGTTATTGATCATTTTTCAGTATCAGTACCTTCACAAACACCTATCCTTTACACCACTCGCCAACATTTTGTAATACCTTACTAATAGCTAAAAAAACCCAACTATAAACATTTTAAATATTAACAAAGAATAACACATAGCACTTTGAAACATAAAACAACAAACCTACTCAGTCCATTACAGACATGATGGGGAGTAAGGGATCTTGCTATAGCCTATAGCCTGCTGAGTCTGAGTCTGCAGAGGGTCCCAGTGATGTGGAAGACATCATGCCTCGTCCCTGTATCAAAGACGCCACGTCCCAGTGGCCCCCAGGATTACAGGCCTGTGGCACTGACCTGCCACATCATGAAGACCCTGGAAAGACTCATCCTGGACCAGCTGCGACCCATAGTAAGACCACATCTGGATCCTCTTCAGTTCGCTTATCAGCCTCGTCTTGGAACTGAGGACGCCATCATCTACCTGCTCAATCGTGTCTACACCCATCTGGACCAGCCGGCGAGCACTGTGACTTTTCTAGTGCTTTCAATACCATCAGGCCGACCCTCCTGGGTGATAAGTTAGCAGCGATGCAGGTGGATGCTTCTCTGGTGTCCTGAATTGTTGATTACCTGACAGGAAGACCACAATATGTACGTCTCCCACAGTGTGTGTCTGACAAGGTGATCAGCAACACAGGGGCACCACAGGGGACTG
>NW_005187526.1:1693060-1705093 GCF_000239375.1 Pundamilia nyererei
TATATATATATATCCTATCACCTATCAAAGGTGCTACTATAAGAGAGGCAGGGTACACCTTGAACAGTACCAGGAACATTAATTTGTGGCTCTGGTACTCTCTGCTACACAGGGATAGCAGTCTTGCTTTGTAATACAGACTTTAGATCTCACGAGCTGGCGTTGCGTTATTGGCACACAAAGAGGATCACCAGCATGTAAGACTGTTCATAATTTTCATGTCTAGAGATTAAAATATTAATAATTTTAAAGAAAAACTATAGAAATGGTAAATGGAGTGGTATTTATATAGCGTTTTTTACTCTTTTACTCAACCCTATTGAGCCATAGCCGTTATCATGCTTACTTTGTTTTGTAACAGTCAAGTTCTTGGTCACAGTTCTTGTTGCAGTTACAGGGGATTGTAGTCTGTCTTCTTCCTTTCTTGTTCCTATATCTGCCTTAAGCTGTCTGCCGGTTCGGAGACGCGTTGTTATGTTTTCAGGGAGGAATCATCTCAAATTTCACACTGACTGAGCAGGCAGCCCCTCCTTAAACAGCACGGCTTTTACTTTGAAAAGTCATTTCCCAGACGCTCGCGTAGCAGCTGCGCGTTCCCCTGGGAGAGAGAACGGCGCTCGCGACACCCCGTAGACTCATTTTTTTGAACTTTGCAGATACAAAATTAAGGACCTGGTTATGTAACTTCTGGAAAATGACATATTGGAA
The DNA here is from genome assembly GCF_000239375.1 of Pundamilia nyererei. Lineage (NCBI taxonomy): Eukaryota > Metazoa > Chordata > Actinopteri > Cichliformes > Cichlidae > Pundamilia > Pundamilia nyererei. Next base: position 1,693,769 of record NW_005187526.1, read on the forward strand.
GCAAACACAGTTTTTAGTTAGCAAAGCAAGCAGTTTTCAGACTAGAAATTTCGTTGTCCGACTGGCCCGTGGCCGTTGCAACTTCAGGACCACCGGCTGTCTCATGCTTGTGTGGAGATTCAGCAACCTCCAGTCAAAGGGGATGTCTGTGTGATAAATGAGATAAGGGTAATGCGCTCGACCAGCGACACGCACCATGGTGAGAGTCTTCTTTTGTCTTCCTGCAGTTTTCCCTTCAGCCTTGCAGTCTGAGACAAGACGGAACACTTTGAAAGTTTTCAGCCAAGTGCTGAGTAGGCAGATCCACGAGTCTGTTTCAGAGAGTGCATAGTACAGTCGACCACATATTTCATAGTAAAATGAGTTTATAACTAGTAGTGGAAAAAATATAGTTGTAGGTCCTAAATGTGGACTGTTTGTACATTGCAGAGCACCAGTCTCCATTGTAAAATGGAATCTTAGTGAGCAGAGCTCCCCACTCTATAAATAATAAGTATAAATAATAAGGACACTGCCATGTAAAAGTAGTGTAATGGAAGTGTGCATATTTAAAGACCACATACACAACAGACAGCTAAGCAGGTCCTCATGCATGTGTGTGATTACTGCTGTCGGCTGCTCCCTTCCTTTCTCAGCCCCAGTTGTTGTAATTCTGCCTTAAACACACTCTGCTGTGTGTTGGTTTCAGCTGCAGATGTTTTTTCTTTCATTTAATTGCCAGTTTATATTTTGTGCATGGTCTTGGTTCAGTGTGAAACCATCTAAAACTGCAGTTTTGCGCTGATAAAAAGAAATTTGGAAATGAGTACACACCAGCATATAGATAAATTATATGCACAACTGAAATTGTTACACTGTGGTGTTTTAACTGAAATGCATCTGCGTTTTATTTTTTTTTTAAAAAGAGAAAACAAGGACATTGTTGGGTGACTCTTCAAGAGTGCTCTTTCTTCTGCTTTCTTTTGTGGTCTGTCTCTTCTGCTGTTTTTCTCTCAGCACAAGCTGTTTTAAATTTCTGGGTGACTAATGGAGGAAACCTGGTGCAGATGGTGCTGTTGGCCTTGCACACGTGCATGTCTCATTGACCGTAAGTCATGACCACTGAGAAGTGCAGTCTCTTTGAATGCTCTTAACAAGGCAGCAATATTTGTGCAGCTACTTAGATAATTAGAGAGAATTCATGTATACAAATTAACTACTGAGGTAATAAACTGTGACTTTGCGTGACAGCTTACTTCTCGAACATAAAGTTTACAAAGTCATTAGCTCCTTATTGATCTTGTCCCCACATTGGGGTTAATTTATCATCACTTACTACTGATGTGCTACTTTTTGGATGGATTCTGCCTTTGTGACGCAGTAGGTTTTCAATAAATTAAGAGAAGACTTCTCAGAACAGCTGGAAGCAACAACCTACCTTTAATCTTTTGTCAAAATGTGTGTTGTAGTCATTAGAAGTGAGCCTAGTTTTTACAAACTTTCACATTTCTTTAATCTCAAGTTGTATTTTATAAAATTGTATTCTGTAAAAGATACTGTAGAGCAAAGCAAAAGACAGGGAATTCGCCATACATAAAAATGTATTTTAAAAATAAAAATAAACTTGTGGTGAGGAAATGTTTTTCATTTGATATTTATTACTAAACATGTGAACAGATTTTACCTAACAGTAAAATGAATGCTACACATGTGCCATATACACATAAAAAAAAAAATATGGGCAAAATTGTCAGGTATATTAAAATAGGTTTTAACAGAATAAAACACTTGTTTTCACTTCACGGTAAACTTTTAAAAGTATATTTATGTGAAAAAAAATGAATATATATAAAATACAATACTATACCCTTAAAAGTAAATACTGCCCAGAGAGTGAGCTGCCTTAATGGTGGTTTGTGCTTCTTGTACTTATATTAGTTTGGTATGTTTGTTTTTGCCGTATCTCACAGCGGGTAAGAATCCTTAGATTCTTAGATCCAGCTCCTGTGTCAGTTTGGCCCACCTCTGGTAAAATTTTGATGGAAATCTATCAATGAGTTTTTGATTAAGCTTCTTAACAGACAGATAATCCAACCATATAACTGCCATTAATCTCTCCTGTAAGTTACAGTCACAGCAAATGTAACCTTTGAAAGGAAAAAAGATGCACACAGCCTGAAACTCTCTGAGACGAGATATACAGGACCAGAAAACACAGTGTAACCTGATATATTTTGATACAAAATTTGAAAAGAGCTTGGTTGGCATTTACATACTTGTTTTTCTATCATCTGATTGGCAGTCATCCTTCTTTCAAGGAGTCCCTATAGTTTCACATTTCAAATTGGTTCCATGTGCAGAGCAGGCGCCTGGGTTTAAATTGCCACATGGAAACCACAAACCTCTTCTCTTCTCTTCTCTTCTCTTCTCTTCTCTTCTCTTCTCTTCTCTTCTCCCTGCACTGCATGCTGGGAGTGTGAGTGAATGGGTGTGTGAAGGTGTTTGGTGAGTGCGTGGAGCTGCTGAGTGAGTTTGGGACATTTGGACTGTTTTTTTCCAGAAAACTTTGGGCTTTATGGGTGGTTAACAGGTAAGGCACGTTTATTTCATTGTGTTGTGTGAAGTGAAGAATTTTAGTTAATTGGCCAGTTTTACCTTGAGTCATGGCGTCCCTCCCTAGGGTTCGCCTCCCCTGTCTGTTAGACATGGGGCCAGGGTGGTGGCACCCCAACAGTACACCGTGGAGCAGGTTTTGCTAGCTGTTGGTGAACAGGTGGGCCATGAGAACATAACTTATGGCTCTTGGATGAACAAGGCTGTTGTTGCTTTTCTCCGTGAGGAGCGCTTGGTTCACCTGTTAGTTGAAAGGGGGATAATTTTGGATGATTTGTTTGTGGCTGTTTCGCCACTGTTTGTGCCATCTATGCAGGTCACCGTTTCCGGTGTCCCGCCATTCATCCCAAATGAACTGCTTGAAAAGGAACTGACCCGCTTTGGAAAGTTTGCTAGCGGGTTCAGGGTTGTTCGCCTTGGCTGCAAAGATGCCAGACTGCAGCACGTTCAGTCTCTACGAAGGCAGGCCTTCATGTATCTAAATGATCCTTCACAGACACTGGAAGTGTCGTTTAAAGTGAGATATGAAAACAGCTTATATACTGTTTATGCAAGTGCACGTAGCATGAAGTGCTTTGAGTGTGGTGATGTTGGCCATAAATGCTCTTCCTGGTGCCACTGGAAACAAAGGAAAACTGACTTTTGCAATTTGGCTCAATGGTGGGAGGTGGGGAAAACGCAGATTAAGCTTTTTTGTCAACAATACACGTCACATGCAACGGCCACTGTTAAAGACTGCTTTGAGGACTTAGAACGAGAGCTCAAGATGCTAGAGGATAAGATTATAAGTGGGACAGATGATACAAATAGTACCTGGGACAGTAGGAGGAAGGCTTTAGGCAAGTTTCTCCACTAAAGAGCAAAAGGTGCTCTTATAAGAACTCGGATTTCTACTATTAAAGAAATAGATACCCCAACCAGATTTTTCTTCAAGCTGGAGAAAAGGATTCGTGAGTCACACCAAATGATGCACTTAAGGCTTCCAAATGGGAAGGTAACATCTGACCCAGCAGAAATGAGGAAGCTTGCATTTACTTTTATGCCAGCCTCTTTAGTGCTGAAATGTGTGACCCTGACTGTGTGACGAAGATGCTGGAGGCGCTGCCACGGCTGGATGTGGCTGAATCGGCTGTGTTGGAGTCTGCTATCTCTTTTGATGAGATGTCTTCAGCGGTTCAACAACTCAACTGTGGTCGGTCATCAGGAGTTGATGGTCTTCCTGCGGCATTTTATCAGAAATTCTGGTTGCTGCTAGGAGAGGACATACATGAGGTTTTAACATACTGTATGGCCACTGGGATCTTGCCAGCAAGTTGCACAAGGGCAGTTTTGACTTTACTGCCAAAGAAAGGGGACCTGGGCCTGCTTAAAAATTGGAGACCAGTTTCTTTGCTTTGTACGGACTATAAGATTATTGCAAAATGTCTTTCCAATAGGTTGAAGACCTGTATCGACATGATTACTTCGCAGCTGCATCACAGCGTTCCGTCTTCAGACAGCATAGCAGTATCTTTATCGAAAGCAATAACCACTCTGGTTCAAGACTGCATCTATGCTGCTTCACTGAATAAAGGACCTTGCATATGACAAGCACCTGTTTCTTATTGACGTAACTGGCATAGACCTTTCGCAGACCTCTGTTTTTTACCAGTCTGTTTTGACTGCTTGGAAGACTGTTTTTAAAGTACAGAGAGACTGTTCTCAATTTTATGGTGATGTTGGTGAAGAGCCTCTTCTTTTTTTTTTTACAATCCCCTGATGCCAAGTAGGATGATCAGCACTACTAGTGTGCAGAGGTTCCTCGTAAATGCTGGTCTAACTAAGCTGGCGGGCCTCAGGATGGCAGGGCAGTGGAAAACGGCTGCCAAGCTGGCTCAGGAGACTGGAATCAGATCTCTGCGCTTTCTGGACAAGCTGGTGGAAGAAGTCATGGGTGGTCTTCCTGGACTTGTAAGGGCTGCGTTGGGGACTCTGCAGGTGGTCAACCAAGTTCAGCTGACTTTCTGTCGTTGCCTGTTTGTGCCGCAGTTGGGGAGCAGGATGAGGAGGGAGGCTCTCTACTTTCCTTTCGAACACCTGTTCTGGGTGACCTGTCAAAGATTTCACAGAAGGCTATATATGAGGTGGCTGTAAAGGTGCTGAACAGATTGTTGGCTGGTGTTCTGGAGTCGAGGTGGTCAGGTGTGTGTTGGCTCTGGGGTCATCTCCAAGGGGCAGCTGGAGGTCCATGTACAAACCTCCCATAGAGAAACACAGTCCAGATCTCCAGTGGAGAATAGTGCATGGAGCCATGGCTGCGAACAGGCATGTGGCACATATGGATCCACGAACAGGGAACCACTGTCTTTTCTAACTGAGGAAACACTGCAGCACCTGTGGCTTGGCTGTCCCAGGCTAGCTGGCCTTTTTTCATTGCTGCGGCAGTGGCTTGCTGGCCTTAGGAGTGTTTTAGAGGAGGGTCTCTTTATCCTGGGTCCAAGGTACTCTGCACTGCAGCGTAGGAAGGTTTGCTTGATTATTTTTTAATAGGTCAGGCTAAGATGAGTATATGGCTCACAAGGAGGAACAAAATGAAGGGAACAGGATCTGTTAATTTAGGAATTATGTTTAAAGGGTTAGTAGGTGCACGTTTGAAAGTAGAGTTTGTTTATTACAAGATGGTGTCCAACATTGAAGAGTTTGTCTCTATTTGGGGTATTAATGGAGTTTTGTGTAAAATAACCGATGATAATTTAGTTCTGAATTTTTGAAAAAAACAGAATGGAGTGTCTTCTGTTTTTGTTTTCATTTTTGTGTTTATTGTATTTGGGTGGGGTTGATGGTTGTTCATATGTTGATTTGGCATTCATTTTCAGTTATGGTTGTAAGTTGAAGAATTGATATAACTGATAATATAATAAAGGTGTGTTAAAGGTCAAAGGTCTCTTTTCTTCTCTTCTCTTCTCTTCTCTTCTCTTCTCTTCTCTTCTCTTCTCGTAATGTAAATTATATAACTAGGTTTTTGCAGCAGATTGGATTCAGTGAAGGTGACAGACCTACCTAAATACAGACAGAACAATAACGCAGCCCTCTGCAGTGTTCTCAGCTGTGTGTTACTCCATGTCTGCATCTGTGTGAGAGACAGAAAGAAAAGCAGGTAGACACGCCTTTGCTGATTGCAGTGTATCAGTGGAGTGCATCCCTACTAAATATACTGTAACAGAAGTGTGGTTAAAGCACCAGTTATAATTTTGTCATGCACGCTACAACCATTTCAAAGTTAGACAGCACTGTAACTCAGAGATTTACACTTGCACCAAATTACCCATTACTATTCTACAATTACTGTACTGTCACTGGACCTGGAACTTAATTTTATGGAGAACCATATTCCTAAATGGCTGCTACACCAAACACACATATACACTGATAAGGCATAACACCCTGACCAATGACAGGTGAAGTAAATAATGATTATCTCTTCGTTGGGGCACCTGTTAGTGGGTGGGATATATTAGGGAGGAAGTGAACATTTTGACATCAAAGTTGATGTATTAGAAACTGGAGAAATGGGCAAGCAAGGGCCAAATTGTGATGATCTTCAACACTGCAGCTCTCGTGGAGAGTTTGTGGAGAGAGGTCAGTGGTCCATAGAAGGAACAGTGGTTACCTCATTGGAGGCCAAGGATCATTGATGCACAGCGGGAGTGAAGGCGGGTCCATGTATTCTGATCCAGTACACAAGCCACTGTAGCTCAAATTGCCAAAAACGTTTTAGCTTTACCTAACAGTAAACATACCGGAATTAATTTTAGTAAATAAAGTAATTAGCAGTGTAATGACAAACTCAGGATTCAGACCATAATTAATGATTCTCCATGTGGGAGTATACTGACCCTAATTACAAACATGAACTACCCTCACACTTGCTCACATTTATTATTCACATTGGTTTCTCTGTTGGAGTATATATGACCCAGAAAATCTCAGTGTATGTCCTCTGTAAATGTGCAAATGGCTAGAGGGCAACCAAACAAAAGGTTAATGAGGAGACTTGGATTCTTCTCTTGCACTAAGCATCCTCCTACTGTGTTGCATGTCAGGTGGAACAAACAGATGGAACAATGGAGTTGCATAGCACTGCCAGCACTTCCTGCCATTTCTGTGCAGATACACTGTTTGTGATGAAAGGAGAGGGACATGAGAATATTTTTCCACTTCCAGCAGCTGGATATACTAGCATGGGAGCAGCAAATAATAGTTAACCTTGTTTGCCTACAGTGATGAATAATTTAGCCTAGCATAATTAGTGAGTATTGGATCAGTGGATGGACATCAGTTAATCAAATGCTGTTTAAAAAGTTTATTTCTTCTATACTTTACACTTTATAGTTCTAACTCTTTTGAGCTCCTTTAAGGTGCTAATAAGTACTGTTAGTATTAGACAACTGAATGATAGTAAGATGTCTAGAAAGTGCACATACATAAAAATTTAAAAAAATTCCCCGCTCGCCCCTGCGGGCATCTATCCCTCAAGCTTGGGTCCTCTACAAGAGGCCTGGGAGCTTGAGGGTCCTGTGCAGTAACTTGGCTGTTCCTAGGACTGCGCTCTTCTGGACATAGATCTCTGATGTTGTTCCCGGGACCTCCTAGAGCCATTCGCCTAGCTTGGGAGTCACTGCACCTAGTGTTCCAATTACCACTGGGACCACTGGGACCTTCACCCAGTTACTGTTCATTGGAACTCTCTGTTTGAGGTCTAAAGAGATGTCATTAGAAGTGAGGGAAGCCATTGTTGGACTGAAAAAACTAAATAAGATATAAATAAATAATAAGAGGGACAGGAAAACCATTGTAAATCAACAATAGTGCACATTTTTAAAAAGCAGAAATGCACTGGCCAGCCGTTTGGTATGAAAAACACATCAGACAGCTCATAGTGCAAAAGCAACTCTAGAGTTTCTCAAACTGGGATATTATTCAATGGCTAAATCACTCAAGTGATCTCAATCCACTACAGCATGCTTTTAGTTACTGATGACAAAAGTAAAGGGAGAGACATACAATCTGCAAATGAAGGTGGCTGCAGCAAAAACCAAGGAGAGCATTCCAAGGGAGGAAACGGCATGTGGTCATATCCATGGTTTCTAGACTTCAGGCAGCACACTGACTGCAAACAAGTTTCCTGCAAATCTTTATATTTTAAATTATGTTAGTTTGTTAGAGCCTCTGAAAATGTGTCTCTGTAAAAACTGTAATTCCTAAATAGTCACAGTTAATACAGTACTTTGAATTAAAGATGAAAGTCTACACTTCAGTGACATCTTGATTGTTTTATTTATATATACCCACTGTAATGGTGCACAGAGACAAAATTAGAAAAAATTGTGCCAATGTTCAAACAATTATGGACTTGACTGTATCTCTCCTCCACACTCCACCATGCCCTCTCCAGTGTTTCACCAACAAACACACACTTACATTGAGTTTTAAAACTGAAAAAGCAGACAGAAATATCACCTTCAGTTTTTTCATTGCAGTGGTGATGGATCAGTGTAGCAGTGTAGAGTAGAGATGGACCGATCCGATATTACGTATCGGTATCGGTCCGATACTGACCTAAATTACTGGATCGGATATCGGAGAAAAATAAAAAATTTAATCCGATCCATTAAATATCATAAAAGCACCTCACAAAACTTGCAACACGCCGTAACTCACCTCAGAACGTTAGCACGTCGGAGCAGTATGCATCACGTGATAGAGCGGCTGTGGCATGCGGGACCTGTCGGTGGTCTGGATAGTATGCGGAGCTTCGCTAGCAACCCGGCATTTCATCTCCGACAAAGTTATCCCGAGAGAAGTAAAGCAAGTGTGTAAGTCCATCTCTGAATGTTTGTAAAGCATTCCTGCGTTAAGCTTAACGAGCGACTGCCTCTACTTCAATCATGAAACTGCTTAATGATCAGCTGATCGGCTTTTCTGTCGCCAGTCCGTCTCTGTTGTTTGTTTTTGGCCCACTTTGCACCAGAAAGAGGAAACCAGCGGCTGAACAACAGCAGCACGTTTAAGCTTGATCAGCTATTGTTAGAATGTATTTAATATTACTTTCTACACCAGGATCTTTTTGTACAGCTGACGCTGGTAACTGTGCAGGGGCGGATCTAGCAAAGTTTAGCCAGGGGGCCCGATAGGGCATTAACAGGGAAAAGGGGGCACAAAGACATACTTTTCTTTCTTATTCTCATTTAAAATGTCTCGCTTTTAATTATTTAATATTTATCTGACTCTTACACCCAAAGTTTTAATCTGATGTAAAATGTATAGAAGTCCATTACTGCATATAGTAACTGTTAAGTCTAATATACCCTAGTAAGCTATAGTACTTTTTCCTTTGGGAAGGTACCATCTGTGCAGTCTGCAATTTTGTTGAAGAAAGATGTTGAATCTATTTAATATTTCTTGAAAAAGAATTGATTGCTGTGCATTTTTTTTCACACTGCATCAAATTAAGGTTGATTACGTCGATTAAGCATCATGAGGTGGAGCGTGAGGGGTGGTTCCCTATTTTTTATTTATTTATTTTTGTTGTTGCTGGGAGTTGGAACCCTATTAGTTAGGTTGCTTAATATTTACGCTAAGTACTCTTTAAAATACCAGAATAGGGAGGATGGTGTAGGTTTAAGTTTATTAGATTGATCAGTATTGCTGAACTATGAAATATTTTTTTTTGCATACAGGTATAACAGAATAGCTTTAGTGTAGTTGTTGTTTTAAACTTGAGTATGAACTTATACAAAATGCAGCAAGATATTTAAAAAACAGTTTTGTTGATTAAAAAACACTATATCGGATTCATATCGGTATCGGCAGATATCCAAATTTATGATATCGGTATCGGTATCGGACATAAAAAAGTGGTATCGTGCCATCTCTAGTGTAGAGGGCAGGAGTGCAAGCTTTAACTTTGTGTTTTGGGCACTGGTGTGTGCCCACACATCTGTGTTGCAAGTGCTGGTTATAAACCGGGATGCCTACATGAAACTAAGCCAGTAGGATTAAATCCAACATAAATTTAATCTTAATCATAATAATAATAATTTATTAAGTGATTATTAATTAGTAAAGAAGCTAAAACCAGTGACACTGCCCTGGATCAGCACAACCCACGAATTAAAGATGTTACTACTACTGTGCAAAAAGAAAAATATCTGTGGTGCTGGTAGTGCTTTTATGCTAATTGATGCTAATTATCGGTGAGCTGTGGTTCTGTTCAGAGTTTGGAAATCGTAATTTGTGGTAACTAAACAGTTCCTCTAGACAGGATTATCAGGTGCTCAGAATTAATAATGTCAGATCTTTAACACTGACTTACTTTAAAGTACAATTATATTTCAAGTTACTAATTATACCAGTGCTTTGTTTTTACACTGACACAAAGAAATCTTATCTTTAGTAATATGTTCCACGTCTGCAGAAACTTTACCCAACATTAGTGTCTTGGAATCTGGTCATCATAGCAGAGGCCTGCCCATCGCTGCTGTTCTCTCTGTCTCATAGTTAGTATTGCATTTTTAATTTCTCTTTGCTATTTGGGCTGATTGGGACATGATGAATGTAAAAACAAAGAATTACCAGATTTTTTATTTATTTATTTTTTTACCTGATTTTTGTTTCCACATATGAGGACATTCGCTTTAAATTTCGATAGAACAGTGGCAGGATAATGTCCTCATAAGTGGATGTCAGGCACTTGTAGAGCACAATTTAGTATTTTGGTCTAGACAACCCAAAATGTGATGTCCACACATGTGGACGCCAGGTCCTAGAAGGTTAAAGCAGCATTATAACCCTGCATCAGTTGAATGCAACATTAAATTGGCCCTCACCCTGTCTGTCAAGCAGCCTTTCTGATAGAAAACCCTAATTATGGCTGTAGACTAGTTTGACTTATTTGCACCATGTTGAAGAAAGTGAGCAGCAGTGATGATGATGTAATCTCATGCAGTCTTACTAACTCTTGCATTTGTGTGCTTGCATTGATGATATGAGTTTCTGCAGTACAGCAGCGTAATGAAACTGGACAGGAAACAGAAGAAAGTGCAGTGAAAGAGACTTCAGAGGCGCCTTGCCTCCCACTCAATCTGTCGCGAGTACAACTCCAAGAGGGACGCTGTCCACACAGCCATCTGCTCCTCGTGTTTGTGTGGAGGTGGCTGGTGTATCGCTCAAAACTCATAATGATATGCATTGCGACTTGTTGGGTAAACCAAGTAGTGGGTGGTGAAAGGGAAAGACAGGCTGATGTAAGGAGATGGTAGAGAGTGGGGTGTTAGGAAGTAGTGACAGATGAAAAGCTGTAATAGTTGTAGAAATCAATAGAGTTTATAACCTCTGTTTATGGTGGATGTGTTATATTAGGCCAGTGCTAATAACCATTTGGTCTATGATACCTGATGGATTTGCATCAGCTGTGCTTCTGTCTCATCACAGAACAAGGAGAGAGAATGCCACTCATTTTCTTTCTTGCTCTAATTTTCTAGTTTATTGTAAAAATGAAACACTTGGCTGGGATGTCTAACCATTAAAACGGACACCTGCGAGGGTCTTTGTTAAATATCTTTAAAGTCTTTAAAGACTTAAAGATTAACATGAAGAAATTAACAGAAATTGCAAATAACAGAAAGAGATACAACGGAGAAAATATCTATATGTAGTAGGGCTGAACGATTATGGAAAATAATCTAATTGCGA
>NW_005187526.1:1706447-1719674 GCF_000239375.1 Pundamilia nyererei
CAAATGCGATATATCGTTCAGCCCTAATATGTAGTCATTATCTTAAGTAATTTGGCAAATGTGGCTTGCACGTAGTCTGGCCTGTGGTTGCCAATGTTTGTTCGTCCGTCCGTCAGCCAGTCCGTTTGTGACGCCCACGTCTTCCATCTGGGCATCTATCGATCAAACAGAGCAGTTTTTCCTGACACAATTTGCCACATTGCAGACTTTCCACCAGAAAATTGCCCAGCGGAGGTGGTGATCGGTGAGCAGCTGGTGTCAGTGTCAGGTCACATATATATTTGTAAATAAGAAGTATGTAATGCTGCTGGCCAGACAGCTATTAAAATCTTTCAGCCACACATACACTTCTCCAAGGACAAACTCACAAGGTTTCAGAGATTTATGCAACATAATGGTTTATATAATGAGCTGCTGCCAGTTTAGCAAATTAAAAGCACAAGGCTGTAAAGGTAAAGACAATTCTATACTTTCTGAAGCCTGTGAAAATCTCCTCTTTACAGAACTGTGGATGCATCCTAAACAGGCAGGGATGACTATTACAGCTGCATTTCTAGTGAAATGAGTACACACACACACACACACACACACACACACACACACACACACACACACACACAAACTGGCCTTTTAATGCCTTTTAGCTTGGCTGTTTTACCAAAGCTGTCGATGAGGATTACTTGAGATTGGATTAATTTTGAATCCAGTCTCAAGTGGCAAACCCAAGAACTGCACTTCCACATCCACTTTTCTTATCAGCCGTGGGGATTGCTGCTTGGTATTAGGACTGTGCCATCATTGGTATGAAGTTTTATGTCATATGAAAGTGTTTTATCACAGTATCATTGCTATAGCAAGGCAGTTTATGTTCCCTAGTGCAAATAACAAGACGAGCTCAGGCATCTCTGAGACCAAGAGCGGCATTTCAGTTTCCGATAGGGCCTAAAAAAGGATCTACTTCAACAAATTACAACATGTGCAAGAAAAATGTTTCAATGTGAAACATGTTTCATCTGTGCTTGGTTTTAACACACATGGCAATTCAGGGAAATATGCATGGAGAACCCATTGGGATTGAAATGCACATTTAGGTATCTTCGCATGTGATCTGGGACAGGTACGTTTTTGTAAATCCTAACTAATCTAAAAACTGACATCAAATGTAATTGCATTTGATGTGTCCGTTAAAAAAAGCAAAGACCCAAGGATACTTGATACTGGAGTATCAAGATAATGTATTCAGCCTTAGTAGTGACATTACTTTTTTATAATTTGTGTTTAATATAAGTATATATGACCTTTGAATAATTCAATTATGAATACTCCTTATTTATCTTATAGTGGTACTTTTTGCAGCCCACAGGGGATGCATTATCTGAATCAAAGCGGTTTTCACAGCCAGACCTGTGTATTTGAGACAGCCCATTTATGGATCGACAACACACAGAGCCAGGAGTAGAAAAAGAGCTTCAAAGCAAAGTTTTTAAGCTCTTGAGATACTGGGTGCATCTACACATATTTGGAACCTTTGGTCATGTTTAATATTAGAATCTCCCTTTATGACAGCATACAGTGCTATGAAAAAGTATTTTCCTCCCTCCTGATTTCTTACTATATTTTTGTCAAGCTTGGAAATCATAAAACCGATTCGTCAAAAAATGTTTTAGTATTACTTTGATAAGCTAGGAAGCCGCACTGCTTGATAGATTGCATTAAGGCTACCGTAGGCGGGAGCCTCGTGGAGGAATCTGGGTCCAAAATTCCGTCCCCTTCAGGTCCCAAAGTCAAACGAACACTGCGGCATTACTGAGAGTTAAAAACTGTCTACATTCTTTTATCTTTAATAAAATGATCAGTGTTGCTGCTTTACCAGGTGTAACAATTAAGTTTAACATCCATGAAAACAGAATTTATTAAATTTAACAGAGTTAAATGTTAGCAGGAAGTTAGCTCACTAGTTTCCACCTAAACATGACATACCACGTTCTGACTGAGAGATTTCTGAAAAAATTTAAATGTACAGCTCTGCTATCACTTCCAACACAAATGAAGACAGAAAACTAAACAGCAGTGACTTTTTTAGGGTTACTGAAGTTGGACCGGATATATATCGATGTGCTACGTGATCGCTAGCGACACAGCTATGTTAGCATAACATAAACACAGTGAAGGTGGAGGATGAATGCTAACTTTTTTACATTCGATAAAAGTTAGATTCATTCTCCACCTTCAATGCAAGAGTTCCCGATGGTTAGGGACAAATGCAATGGCAGGATGCTGTAAACAGACTAAACTTCAGTCAGGAGAACAACTGAGATAATTCATCCACAATACGAGGTTAGTCATTAATATACAGCAACAACACGGGAATAGAGCAGCTGCAAGAGAATTCAACATTAATGAATCAATGGTACGTAAGTGGAAAAACCAAGAAGAATGAGTTGAGTAAAGTTTGACTTATCTGACTGTTTTGTTTCACTTAATGAGCCTTATAATCCGGTGCACCTTATGTATGAAAACAGACCTTTTCATCGACAGTGCGCGTTATAATCCGGTGCGCCTCATGGTCCAAAAAATACGGTATACATTTTTTAAATAATGAGTTCATCTATTAAGGAATAAAGCTTTCTAGACAAACCTGATCCTTCACTAGTCACATCCAGTGGCTAATGAAAGTAAAGGGCTTTTTAATGACTCAAATACCTCAAAACTATACAGGGCTTAGGTTAATGTACTTACATTTCACAAGTACAAATAAGCAGCCAGGGATGGTTTCCATTTGTAACCAGTTGGTCTACTGAAGCATTAGATTAAATGCATGGTGACACTAAGAAATATAGAGGAAGTCATCTACCATCACTCAAGCTATGTGACCATGGCAGGGTTGCTGTGTTCAGTCAATTGAGACAACATTTTTGTCCTTTAAACAAGAATCACTATTTCTGCTTTAGTTTAATTTTGGCTTAAGTTGATGTAATTTGGCTGCAGCCCAAATGTAGTCTGTTTCTTGCGAGCCAGTAAATGATCCTGAAAAGTCAGCCTTCATTTTCTTCTTGCTACCACATCTTTCTGCAAAATTTGCTCTTATGCAGCCCCTTCCACTTAGGAGAATGGAATGTGCGTTGTGGAACAGACTCGACCACGTATGCACTCAGATCTCTTTGCAGCCATATGGAGGAAGGATTTTTGTGCCATAGAGTAATTACTTTCAGAGCTGTGATCTGATGTTTGGGCTTCATTCTACACACGGAGATGAAGAATATGAAGAAATGTATTCTTTATTCCTTTGCCAAAAGGGAGAAAAATCAGGTCTGTGCACTCACATAAAGCTTTTTAACAAAGTGAGATTGGTTTGGGATTCTGAACAAAAAGAGACGTTTTCTCAGTGCCTGTAGTATATATCTTATTAGGAGGTAGCTTTTAGAAAATGAGCAACTTTCAAAGGCAGATGGGGTTTTCTTGAAGCTTAAAAAAACTTAAATTAATCAGCACATAAATCCCTAAAAGGCAGCACTCATTAAGTGTTTGCTTTTAACATGTCAGAAAAACTTGTGGTTTTAACGAGTTGACTTGTCCTTATTGATTGTTATAATCAATGGGCAGGTTGCACAGTTGCTTCACTCTTTTGAAACTTGCATCTGTTCAACTTACTCATTTTATTAAACTGGACATGGCAGGAGTTCCCCTCCTCATAATCAAGGCTTTCATTAAAATGAGAATAAATTGAAGTGATTGTTTCCTTTCTAACGCTAGCTCTGTTTCAACAAATGCCCAGATGAGAACTTCTCAGATCAGTGAAAGCAGAGCCAGCAGCAGCTTGTCTAGCATGCTGGTCTCCCATCAGTCTTCCGACAAAGACCAAAGGTTTCATGCGCATGTGTAGACAACCAGAAAAAAGTTACTGGTTTCTCGTTAATGAGACATAGACACAGACATGAGAACACCTACCCCATACACATTTTAGCTAATTTAGCAGCGCTAATTCTGCTTCCAGAGACAATAGCCAACTGTGGCCACAAGATGGCAATAATACAAGGGATATAAGTAAACAGACCAGGGGCCTATTTAATTCCTCTGTTGTTACTGAGCTATTTGTCATTGTCTTGAATCTGGTTTCAGAGACCCTTTAAAGTAATCAGTTCTTTTGCGCTTTCTTTTATTTTTATTTTTCACTTGATGATTTTTTTTCTTTTCAGTTGGTAGTGAGGGAGTGACAGATGCATCTAATGTCATAGCCCAGGGGATTCAGTGCACAGGCACCAAAAGATACGTTGTCAGCAGTTTTGAGAAATGGGCTGAGAACAGACTAAAACACTAGGACCCAGGGTTTCCTAGAAGACAGTTGCACTGTAACGAGAGGATCAACTTTATTCACCTAATCAGAATCAGAATACTTTATTAATCCCTAAGGAAATTATGTGGGTTACAGTTGCTCCAGTACAGTAACATTAACAGAAACAGACTGTACTATTTAACAATAAAATCTGTTACAGATTTAAGAAACAGCACAATATATACAAATCACTAAATAATAAATATCAAGGATCGACAGAGGTGATTATATATAAGTATCTAGAATATTGACAGCAACATTACTGAGTAGAAAAGAGTGTTTGAAAAAAGGGTGTAACTATTGCAGTGTTTACAGTGTATTAGATGGAGGAGTTATACAGGGAGATGGCCACAGGCAGGAATGATTTCCTGGTGCTTTTTGGTCATCTCAGTCTCTCACTGAACGTGCTCCTGTGGCTAGCCAGAAAGTCATGGAGTGGATGGAAGGTATTATCCAACATTGCCTTTATTTTGGACATCCGCCTCTCCGACACCACCTTAAGGGAGTCCAGCTCCATCCCCACAACATTGCTGGCCTTGTAGATCGGTTTATTGAGTCGGTTGGTGTCTAGGGGCCTCAACCTGTTCCCCCAGTGTGCAACAGCATAGAGAATAGCACGTGCCACAACAGACTCATAGAAAATCCTGAGCATTGTCTGACAGATGTTGATAGAATAGAGACGACTCTGGCCCTTCCGTTAAAGTGCAGTGGTGTTTTTAACCCAGTCCAGTTTATTGTCTATGTGTACTCCAAGGTTTTTATAGTCCTCCACAATGCCCACGTTGACCCCCTACATTAAAACACAGGTCAAGGTTTTCCTGGTCTTCCTAAAGTCCACTTCTTGCACCACGTGACAAAGGAGTCGACCCCAGCCCTGACTCATCACCCCTGCTGATACATCTAACCACCACAGAGTCATCAGAAAACTTCTGAGGATGGCAGATCTCTGTGCGGTGGCTGAAGTCTGTGGTGTAGAGGGTGAAGAGGAAGGGGTGGAGGACGGTCTCTTGTGGTGCCCATGTATTGCTGATTACCTTGTCAGACACACAATGTGGAAGGCGCACATATTGTGGTCTTCCTGTCAGGTAATCAACAATCCAGGACACCAGAGAAGCATCCACCTGCATCGCTGTTAGCTTATCACCCTTATCACAGTTTCTCTTGTGTGTGGCATAGTAAGTAAAAGCCACTTTTTCGATTGAAGTATTAATATAATAATTTAATTGATCAAATAGTCTTGAGATGAGCTTTGTCTGTCGTTTAGAGAAAATTCATATGTAAATAAAGAAAAGGCAGTGCAATTCTCTTCTATATTTAACAGTGATCCCCATTTCACATCTTGAGGTGTACAT
Source organism: Pundamilia nyererei (assembly GCF_000239375.1). Lineage (NCBI taxonomy): Eukaryota > Metazoa > Chordata > Actinopteri > Cichliformes > Cichlidae > Pundamilia > Pundamilia nyererei. Next base: position 1,712,133 of record NW_005187526.1, read on the forward strand.
GTTAAAGAAAACTATTGCTTTCTCTAACATCAAATTAAAAACATCACTGTTGTTTTCAGTCTGCACATATGGAACAAGGCATGACATCTGGAACATTTTTAAACACAGGAATTTCAGTATTATAAATTATGAGCAATTTATATTAATCCCAGTTATGACGACAGGGCTGTTTCCAGGACAACCAGTACGTGGTCCGGCAGTGTACAGCTCAAAAGAATGACTGAATCGCTGTTCCTCACACACACAAACACAGCTTATGTGCACTTTAGAGGTATGCAAATTAAAGGATATGCAAAAACATGCACGAGGCCACACACAGTCACACAGCACTTGGCCATCTGAAGGTCTTGTCAGCGAGAAGATTGCCAGATTGCCTGCTGTCACGCTCCACCTACTCAGCTGACACATAGTACGATGGCAGACAGGTCACCATGCAAAGAGACCACACAGTCACATCACAATGGATGACAGCAGGTTCCACACAAAGCAAACAGAGCACAAAAAGACATTTCTGGGTTTTTCCTGCTCACCGTCTGTGAGGTATGTTACGGGATATACACAACTATAAAACTGCATCAGCTGAGTCTACATTTCCTGTTATAGGACAGCAAACACAGTACATCAGGTGCAGATTGCAGTTATCTGTGTACATGTAGTAATACTATTCCATTACAGAAATATTGCTCTACATTTAAAAATACTGGTGTTGGAACAAAAAGCTGCTCAGGAAATGACAGTACTTACTTTTTAATCATCTAGCAAACATAGTACTCTTAATGTTTAAAAAGGATTTGCAGCAGGTTAGGGTGATCAAGGACAGACATGGAAATGTGTTAATGACACTGGGTTTTGAGAAGATGGAAGGAGTAGGCCTGCTTTGAGAAGCTGACTAATGTGGAAAATGAGAGGAGGCTGGGTGGAGGACAGTTAGCGAATCAGGAAGTGCCGAGGATTGGTAATGAGAAAGGCAGGGGCACCTATGAAGAGGATGAAGAGGGGAAAGGTGGTTGGTCCAGATGACATACATGTAGAGGTATGGAGATGTCTAGGAGAGAAAGCAGTGGACTTTTTAACCACATTGGTTTAACACAGTCTCTGAGAGTGAGAGGATGTCTGAGGAATGAAGAAGATGTGTACTTGAACCAATTTTCATGAACAAGGGTGATGTGCAGAGCTGTAGTAACTACAGAGGGATAAAGACGATGAGTCATACCATGAAGATATGGGAAGGAGTTGTTGAAGTGAGGCCAAGACTAGAGGTGTGACCAGCTTCATGCCATGAAAGAGAACTCCAGATGAAATGTTTGCTTTGAGAGTGTTGATGGAGAAGTGTAGAGAATACAGAAAGAGTTTTGGATCCAGATACAGTCTAATCCAGACGGGCTCTAAAGAGGAAATGAGTATATCGCAGGGGCAGCTCAGAGTGAGTGGTTTGGCGAGGCGAGGCTGAGATGGTTTGGACATCTGCAGAGGAGGGAGCATGGATATATGGATACATGTAAAGGATAACGGATATTGAAGATGGAGCTGCCAGGCAGGAGGAAAAGAGGAAGACAGTAGAGAAGATTCATGCATATAGTGAAGGAAAATATGTGGAGGGTTGTTGTGACGGGACAGGGTGAGGTGGAGGCAGATGATCTGCTGTGGCAGGCCTCATAAGGAGCTACTGGAAGAACACTAAGCGTTTGAAACAGGTTTTTAATGTTGTATTACTTATTTTTCAGTCATGTAATATAATGTGATTTACTGCTATGTTGAGAAATTAAAGCCATCTCCAGCTACAACATTTAAATGTTTTATGCATTAATTAATCGACATTTATGATTATTATATATTATAATATGTAAAACTAGAAGTGGGAATCACCAGAGACCCAGTGATACCATATTATCATGATAATTAACTCACAATATAGACATTAGTGTGATTTCAAACATTTAGTGATATGGTATTTGTGTTTTATTATAATAATATTGTGAATAATGCCACCAAACGTAAGCTTTGTCTGTTTTAGGCATTTAATTTGATTTGAGAAATTATTGGTCGCTTGCTCTCACCTAGCCATCACCACAGACCATAAATGTTATCTAAACTTTACAAACTGAACTCTTTGTGTTACGATCTAGTTCAAATTAACTGAATGCAGACGTGTGAACTGTAGTATTAAGATAATGAGCTGTTTTAGTCACATAGGACTCTATAGCCCATGACATTCATAAGTTGTACAGTTAATTCCTCATAACCCCTCATCATACTTCATTTTCCACAGCATGTAACAAAAGTCCTGGTTTTCCACAGCACTGCATCAGTGGAGGCCTTTGCACATGAAGTGGGTGATGGTTTGTGCTTTTTTTTTCTTAGCTCACTTTGAATTGGAACAGTTTGTTTTAAGCTAGCTTTGCCATCATTGGCTGACTACATTTAAGGACACTCCTTGCAAATCACATATGTCACATTCATCTTTTTCATCTCATCCTTATTAACAAATCAAAAATAATTCCATACATTTGAATTTAACACAGATGGGTCTTTTATGATTTCATTCTCTGATGCCTCTGTCTTTGTTTTACTTAGTTCCTCCAGCATGGTGATCGTCACTTTTGCTAACACAACATTTCATTTGTTAATGTGAAATAATAACATGGAAAAAATGACCACCTGACCACAGGTCTCCACCTTTTACTCTGTATTTGTCTGATCTGTTTACAAATAACTATGACTGTCGCTCCCAGGCCACAATCACTTGACCTGCATGCATTATATCTGAGCTGTAAGCAAATAGCCAAGTTTGCAATTTCCTGGAAATGTTTGAATGAAGCTTTATGCTATATGGCTTATGTCTGACAGGCGTTTGACAGAATACGGTGACTTTAAGAAAACTGAGGCCAGTCGTTTTAAGTATTTCATGTCTGAAAAGAGGAAAACGGATTTTCAGTAGATTGATATGTTGTTTCATCAGCCATCCCATTAACTTTGAAAAGTGTAGAGTAGAGATTTGGTTGTTTATTACTTCACAGTTGGAAAATATCGAAGCAGTTTTATGGAGTCAACCATACACAAATATCCACTATAGAAACATTTATTTTTAGTGTCTATGTGTGTTTCTGTGTGTGTAAATCTTTTCTAAAACCATATTTGAAAATAGACACTCTCTTTAAGACCAAATACTGGGGGGGGATACCCGTCATAGGTGATGTTATACTTCATAAAAATGATATGGAGTGGACCTGGCACCTGATTTAAAGTGCTGTTCCTGGGCTCTTGCCTGTTTTGCTTGGCTGATAGTCTAACCTTGGTAATTACTTGTCCTCCAGACGTTGCTCTTCATTAGAAACAGCTAACCATCCTTTAAAAAGGCAAAAGGATTTTCCAGGATGATTAAATACACTTCAGGTTTCACCGTTTGTCAATTGGATCCAACGCCTGCTTTCCGGAAGAAAAAGTTGCTGACAGGAGAGCAGGATAGAACAGTACTCGTATTTCAAACTCCAGGAAAAGCAGGGGTTAGTTTTCTTCTCGAAAGAGGATCTCTGTGGGAATATTTAGATTTATGCTTATTCAAAGGCCTGAACTGAAGTGCGTTATTCACTGTGCTCTAGCTTCGGAAAGATATGGGAGCACATGCAGGGTGGAGTTCATACTTTATGAACGCACAAATGCATTTTCTTGTGCACGTGTGTAGCTGCCTTCATGGATTAGTTCCTGCTGTGTGAACATTCATCCCTCTGACTGTGCACGCTCATATCAAGATACCAAAAACATCGGTTTGCATTACATCAGCAATTCCATAGCCCACTGATGTATCCAATGCCTCAGGCTTGTGTGCCCTTGAGCTGAGGTGTTACATATACCAATATTATTGCTTACTTCCATTTCTGTGCACTGTATGTCATATTGATACCATTTCTTTCTGTGCTATATACGACCATTTCTAAAGTATCATTTTGAGCCCTACTGTTGTGGGCGAACTGTGGAATTCATTATGCTGTATTGTGCATCACTGGATAGGATGGTGCAGCAAAATCCCAGCTCTATGCCAAAGACTCAGCACAAGGCAAGCTGATGACTTGAGCTGACTAAAACTGTGTCTCTGGCCCAATGACCAGTCTAGTTGGAGATGCAGTGTTACAGACTGGAGTAGCTGTTTCTGACTGACTGGTAGTTGCATCAAGTAGAGCTTTTTCACCTTACTGTGCGTTGCTTGGCTTCACGCTACTCTTTGTTCAGCTTTGATGCTACAGGGATGGACCTATCAAACTATTTCCAGCTGTAAGATGATATTGAAGTTGCACACTCACAGCCACTTTTGACTGTGAGGCAATTGCACAGATTGTCCAATAAGACAGCTACATTCTGACTTGGACTGACTATAATCACTCTTGAAGAGATTATTCTCTAATTTATGAATATGTTGCCATCATTTTAATTGCTGTACCATCAGAAATGATTGCATGACATTTCCAACTTGACCCCAGTCAAGCAGACTGACTCCATCATTTTGAAACATTTATGGCAGGGTTTAGTATTGGTATGCTTGATAATTGAATTGGCAAATTTTAGGTCTGATGACATTATTTGCGACTGAATAAATGTGATAAACACACATGTTAAATGTTATTGAAATTATCTGTGTAAGTGCAGCCACAGTAGAAAAAATGTTTTTATCCTCTGTTTCAAAAATGAAATTGAAAATAACCAATATTTAAATAATCTGAACTCTTTCTCCCTCATCTCCTCTTTCTATAGTTGCTTTGTTCCCATTATTTTCTGGGTAGAAAAATACACTGATATCAGGCTGTAATCTCAAAAGTCATTTATTTTTCATCTTTCATGTGTTGTCATCATCCTCAGACTCAGATGCATCAGAAAGTGAAGCGAGCAGTTGCTGAATGCATTTTGTGCCTTGGTACATCACTTTGCTTTTGTTGCATTGCTTTTGCATTTCTTTCATCTTCCTGCCATCCTTTCTCACACGCTCTTCCTTATTCATGTGCATGTCAGAGAAAAAGAGGATCTGACCACTTTCATTAAGGTCTGCTGTCGACAGCTGAGACACACACACACACACACACACACTTCTATAGAATTCCTCAGATGCGCTTTTGTCCTCTTTTTCTTCTCTTTGCTTTTTTGCACCTTTCCTTTTCGGTTGTTTTCGACTCAGTAAATGACTCTGGGGTTTTCCTCTAAACAAAAACAGCAGACTGGACATGCTAAAAACATTCAAAGTCTCAGCTGGTTTTAAACTACATATAGTCTGTCACGGCATGCTGTTCTTCATCACCACTTGGGCAGGGTTTTTATATGAGATGTCCTGAGTCAGTCATAAGTTGAAATCAACACTTATCCAGCCATATTTTAATGGATCATTATTGAATAAAGTAAAGCTGAGCCAAATCCAATTCTTTTCTCTGTAAGATCTACAATCTGAACTGCTTTTTATCATTAGAGTCTAAGGTCATACAGTAGTACAGCAGCACAGCAGTACAGGAGCACAGGTAGAGGCCAGCAGCCTTCTCTGTGGTATTGCATGTTGTAGGCTAATTTAACCCTACCTACCTACCTTACCAGTAACACAATAAGACATTCCCGGTTAAATAAAGGTTAATTATTCAAATCATAACATTTCTTTTCATTTATTTATTGTCATTCATTTTATTCATTAATTCGTTATCATTTATCTCATCCATTTAAAAAAAGCTAGTACTCGTAGCTTTAATTCTCCCAACCTGCACAGAATTGAAAACTGTGTTTCTTCTAAAAATATCTAATGTTAAATCTAATGGTCTTAGGGCGTTCTTGGACCACTGTCCACTCACCTTGTTTGGCGAAGTCAGAGTAGCTATGTAGGTGAGAGCTGTAATGATTTGGGCTTCCGTGATTAGTGATCATCAGTCGAACAAGGTAAACTGTGTCCCAACATAGGTTATGATACTGCTTACATTTTTTAAATTAACTTCTTTTAAATCCTGTTTTAGTTCTTCTGACTCATTCAGGCTGTTTGTATTTTTGCAGAGGTAATGAACACTAACTTTGAGGTAACATTTGTGTTTTGTGAGCCAAAATACAAAATTCTTTGATGCTTCGTCCAAGTCAGGTATGAGTTTAGTTATGGATTTATTCAGGCAACCGTTTGGAAAGGATGACACAAAGTTCAAAACCAGCTACAGATAGAATGAGAATTGTTAAACAATGTTTGGCAACACCTTAGAATTTGTCAGCAGACAGCAAAGTTGAAGAAGACTGCTGTGGCTGAACGCATACTGAATTAAGCTTTGAAATGGCTAGTGATAAATGCTTCATGCCACGCAGGTCTCTGTTTTTGATTGTTGGTGAATTGAGGCTGTTTCATGTCTTTCGTAGCAGAGATCACTCAGGCTTTCTAATATCCTATCTGTGAAACTAAACTTAGGTATTTTATAAATTAATTTTATCCTCACTGTTTATCCTGCAGCAGCAACCTGTACAGATAATCGTGTTCTTGTTGGGAATCAGCCAGTGATGTGTATTTGCTTGTAAAGGTGAACTCTTTGTAAGAGCATTGCACAAATGTAATTGGCCTCTGAACGCACATCCAATTAATTTAACACTGATATTAAAGGATACCAGTCCAAACCGGGTGTTATGAAGTGGCAAGCTGTATCTTTTGTGTTGACGCTTGGCTGTTAGTTAGTTGATGTTGCACATAAACACGCGCGGTATATCTGTGTCTCTGAAGATTTGATGTCTCTCTGATTGAATTAATCCAGATTGAATTAACTCGTTATTTTTTTTAGTCTCTCCATCCACTTTGATCCAGACGGGGAGTTATTCTTTGCTTGTGTGTGTGTGTGTGTTTGTGTGTGTGTGTGTGTTTATGAGGGGATGATGTGTGTATTCGTGTGTGTTTTTGGTTTTTTTTCTTTTCTTTCTTATAATTGAAGCTGGCACAGACAGAGACCTTCTGACCTCATAAATTTCAAACATAATTCCAGCTTTGATAGCTCTATTAAACCAATCTCAGCTGCTGGCTCATTCAAACTCTCCAAAGCCCTGATGCCAGCTTCTTATCATTCATACGCTGTTAAACCTTCTTTTCCCGTTAGTATCACTTCATTATACAACAACACCATAGAGTTGCTTCTTTCTGTACTTCTCTATATAAATGTTTAATTGCTAGACTATAACACTAATGATTAATGAAGACTTCAGCTCTGTTGTACATTTAAATCAAAGTGCACTCAGCTTTACTTAATTCCACACTCCGTTTGACCTTGAAGCACCACATTTGGAATAAAACAGCTCAACAGAATGGAATGAAGATAGTAGCAGTAAAAAATTTCAAGTACTCATGCAGCGTAAACAGCTGGGATAGCAATTATCAAATAACTTGGATGTATATTGGTAGATATGTTTTATAGATGTTGACTTTTATTCTTTTTTGGTTTTTTAGATATATATATATAAAAATTGTGCTTTGCATCTCTCCCGACCTTTGATCCCACCTTACTCTGCAGGGACTGAAATGCCATTTGTTCAAGACATGAAATCTTTGAGGATGAA
>NW_005187526.1:1719846-1735901 GCF_000239375.1 Pundamilia nyererei
ACTAACTTAACAGTCAACTCCAAACGGTTTTTTGTTTTTCATTTTTCACTTAATTTTTCAGGTTCAGCAGTGATTCTAATTCTAATGTAATAGAGTTTTAAGTTAATTCTAAATCTGTCCCTTTTTACTGTGAAGCACTCGTTTTATCTGTTTCATAATAAGCACAACCATTGCCTTCACAGCATTGCTGTGTTTCCCCTTCTTAAAAGCTGAAGCTAGCAGCTGTTTGGTGCAGTCTGAGTAAAAATGAATGAAAGAGAGCCTAGCCCAGACTCACAAGGTGAGCGTGTGAAAGGATTATGAACAGTTTGTGCTTTTGACTCTTGACTTTGAGACTTTGTTGCTTGCCCCAAGGTACTGTGCTAGTCTGCTGTTGCTGGGGGGATCTCTTCGTCCCTGTCTGCAGAAATCTTGCAGTGAAGGCAGGCTTGTGCACGACTGACTTAGCAGCCAACTCCAAACTGTTTTTTGTATTTTTCATTTGAATAATATTTTAAGTTTAAGAAAATCCTCTGTGAAGAATAAATAAACTAGTAACTGAATGATGTAACTGAAAGAGTTCCATTAAAACTGTGATACTGATCAAACATGTGGACGGTAACACAAGAGGACCTTCCTGCTTTATGTATGATTTGACTGGTGTATGTCCAGTAAGGTGGTCATTTCTGGCTAATTTTTCCCTTTTATAGCACTAAGTCCAAATATACCTCTCCTCGCCCTCATTAGGTGTAACAGAAGTGTACTGAGTCTACCCTTCTGTTAGTAAATCACAAAGTGTATTTGTTTTGAGCCATGTCACACTAACTACAGCACAGATGGTTAGCTAATGCTCTTCCAACCTGATGGCCAGTTTCCATTTGTTAATGTGAGGACATCCATCTGGTATGTTAGAGTTTACCCGTAATTGCACTGTTCTGCTGACTTTGTCTCACAGTTAAACACACTTTTGGAAACAGCACATCCATTTCTGCCAGCACACTGCTCTGTCAAGACTTTTATTCTGTTGTGTCTTGCCCTGTCTCTTTAAACACACTGATAAAAGGTGCCATAGAGAAGATGGTGAAATGAGACAGGTTTCTGGGTCCAGACATTCTCACCTCCTTTCTTCTCCATTCTCTCCTGAGGCTGGCTGGCTGCAGCACCTGTTGCGTGTCTTGACCTAATGCTGCATACCTCGCCGTCAGCTTTGAGCAGGAAGAGAAGAAAAGAAGTGATATTAAAAAGAAAAGAAAGGGGAAATGAGCCAGGAGCTGTCAGATAGTGGCACACCTGGCCTGTCAGAGCAGGTAGCAGGTATACATACATGTGGAAGGTTAGATATGAAGCTGCCAGATATTAAATAAACAACATATCATCTTTTAGTCACAAATCTACTTAGAGGGGACTAATTATTCTTCATCATCATCATCATCATCATCATCATCATCATCATCATCATCTCATCATCAACAACAACAACTTTGCCACAGTCTTTATTCCTGGACTTTACTAGACCAGCTTTTCATGATTAAGACTTCAAAATGATTCATCTTCTTAGTTCATCCTTTGTAATAAGCTTTTTTGAGTTTCCTTTCCTGTCCCCAGTTAAAATCTCATTGGCTGCCTCTCACAAACACAAAGTTTGAACATCAGGTTTTATAGGTTTTCTGTGCTCAGTGCCTGAGATGACCATAACAGCGACGTCCTCTCTGTATTACATCACACAGAGCCAAGAACAAAAATAGCTGTCTGAAACAGAGTTTTAGGAGAAGTCCAAATCCTGAGCTTTTGGCTCACAGGGATTACTTGGACTTTATTTGAAACTCTGGCCATGTTTCATATGAACATCCACCAGTGTTGCAGGATATAACAGAAAAATCAAAAGCATAATATGTCCGCTAAACCATGATATCATTCTGCAAACACACATGCAGATGCAGAACACTTTGTAGTGCTTTAATACAGATGACTCCAGTTTACATTAGCGATAAACTCTTAGCAGATAAGAGAGATGAAACATGATGAATTCGCTGTTCTCTAAATTCCCCCCTTTGTGCGTTGTACTAAAAGATGACTCCCTTTGTATTGCTGTCCTCTAGTAGGTGAAAACCACAAAATTATTTAGTTTCATTTGGATATATTACAGACAGGTTGATAGGATTGGGCAGTAGGGGTGGGCCATATTATACCTTTCACGGTAATTCCGGTACAATGTTAGGCAATGATAAGAAAATGAAATATCGCAACAGAATATGGGTAAAATGCGCATGCGCAGTACCTTTCGTACACACATCTCAGAAAAAGCATGGCAGCGACAGAGAAAAGGGCGAAAGCGGATCGTTGAATGAAACAGATGAACCAGAACTGGTTTGTAAAAATTGTGCAACTTCAGTGGTGTGAAGTGGTTTGGTTTTCTTCCGTCAGATACCCACCAAAGCACAATTTTTTGTAGAACAAGCAAGCAGGCCGTCGTAGCGAAGGGAGGAAACACCGCAAGCCTATTTCATCATTTGAAGCAGAAGCACTTGTTGGAGTACAACAAAGCTGCTAAAGCATGTGAAAAGGCGTCCGCTTCAACTAGCGAGGTGGTGAGACCAAAGAAGCGGACTCAACAAACAATCGGAGTACTTTAAATAGCTGCACGCCTTATGACAAAAGCAGCAAATGCTGGGGGGAACTAACTAATGAACTAAACTAATATAAATAGCTGCTTGGTTTTTTTTTTGCACTAACAAAGTTGTGGAGTTGTAAAGCATTTTGTCTTGCGTCAATTATAGCGTCAGTCATATCGTTTCGCAAATCTTCAAATATATATCGTGATAAATATTTTTGGCCATATTGCCCTGACCTATTGGGCAGCATATCTTCATTATATCATCTGAACGTTTTATTGATGCTTGCAGGCAACGGCATTTATAAGTGTAAATAAATAAAGGGCCAGTCTTTTCCAATGACCGACTTTCAGTGATGACACAATGATATGAAATGATAATCTATTGACACAAGGTGCCACAGCAGTATTGCAGTGCAATAGTAATGACACAGCATAAGTCAACTATATGGACAAAAGCAGTGCAGGCAGTTTTTTGCATACAAGTATAAAATATCTGCTTAACACTTAATTTGAAGTGAAGTAAACTAAACTTGTATCTCATTTCAAAAGCTTCACAAATATCGTCACTCAAAAATATTTTAATTGGATGGAAATCAGTCATTTTCATCCACTGTTTACTTTTCCTGTTCTAAGAAATGCATTTACGAGAATAGCTAGCAATGCTTGTTAGAGTCATTTCTTTACATCTGTGCCGCACATCACCAGAGGCTAGCATCTCCTCCTTCATAGCCTGGTTTGACTTGACAGGGTGTCGATCATGTTTGTTGTTTCCATATTTTGAAAGGGTCTATTCTTTATCAGATGATGTTGAAGTTTTGAAAAACAAAAGCCTGAGCCGATAGCAGCATACCTAAGGAATGGTTCAGGGTAATTTAAAACGTCATCACAAAGGAAAATTTGAAGTTTCCTCATTAGACTGAAATATGGTAAAAACTGCTTTCACTGCTTCCCACCATGCTTTAATGCATTAAATCCACGTTGCACGCTGCTTTGTGCCTGCACCTGGTGACCTGTTTTGAATCTACGGGAGCTATGCGTACCTGAACTCTGGTAACCGTGGACACCGGTTTCATTTCATTTGTAGTGGAGAGAGAAACTGCTGGCCCTAGGGCTGCTGTCAAAGCAGCGGAGGAAGAAGAGTGGAGCCAGACAAAGAGGCAGGACTGCAGACACAAATAACCTGTCAGAGAAAAAAGAAAACTGGGAAGATAACAAGTGTAAAATATCTTTAGCTTGGCAGTAATAGTGTCATTTTTCTCTTTGAAAGCACAAACAAAACGCTACATTGAGTTAGACTCTATAACCTCAGGTCTTTAGGGGTTTGTGATTCTTATCGCGGCAGAAAAGGCTTACATACGCATGTGAGTGTGTGTGTGTGTGTGCGCGGCTTCTCACCACTCTGTATATTTATTCATTGTGTTTTTCCAGTTCTTTCTTTCAAAGTATTTATTCTGTGGGTCAAAGTGCATGACAGCACAGTCAAAAGTACAGCCAACCACATCACGTGACTCATGCAGTGAGTTTTCCCTCCCCTCTCATTCTAAACATTTAAAAAGCCTGGCTCTGTGCATCTTTGGATGCTATAGAGAGGTGCTGAAGGCAACAGCACACTCCACTGTTGGCATATTCACATCAAGCTATGCTAAGCTGCACACGAATGGACACTAATTAGCAAATCTCAGCCAAAGTAACTGCTAGATAACGCAGAGGAGTGTGTGTGTGTGTGTGTGTGTGTGTTGTGTGGGGCTGTAGTATTGCATATGGAATGCTATCACCTTGTGTCTTCAATGCAAGGTCATAATTTGAGCTATAATTTGAAACACAAAGTTTAAAGTCACTGCAGAGCCAGGTTGATTGTATTAAATAAGAATCCTGTAAACTGTATGCTGTTAGCAGTTAAAAATTTGTCTTGATGGTGGCAGTGTCGTGTGAGTCTTACAGTGGCTAAAATGAAACTCAATGATAAAGACATTTTTCAGCTTGACCTGCCACAATAACAGGATGGCACTTGTGACTACTATACTGCTTGTCCTTGGTGGGGGAGTTGTCACTGATGAGTTAATGCAGGCTGTTGGTGGGATATTTCATTGGACTACAATGAAAACACATTAGAAATTATTATTATTAGGAAACACTATGTGCATAAGAAGAAAGTACAATTTTAAACTGACCAAAATGTATTGTGTTTGTATTATGTGTGAAGTGCATTAAAAGATTAGTAATAGCTTACATGACTAGAAACAGTAAGAGTATTTTCACTTAGTGGCACACTCACTGCAAATGATTATCTCTCTCAGTTCCCAGTTTGGTTTTTTATAGTCTGAAGTCTACTGTCAGTATCACACTGAGCACTTTTTCACAGACTTAATTTCTCAAAGCAGCAGGCAACTTTTTTCTGTGAAAAAGCTTCAAACAGCGACGGTACAGTACACTACCTGCTCAGCACAGCAGACAGGCTGAAGAATTAGGAAGGAAAAAGAGCCACATACTTTCTTCAGTAGCGGAAGAAGACCAAGGTGGAACTAAATTAAAAATCAATGTTGAACTTGAATAAAGTTCATTTATATGGTACTATGAAGGTATCATGTTAGATTTAATAGTTCAGTATTATAATCAAATTCAGTCATTAGCTGAAAAACTGACTTTGTGCAGTTTAGCTTCATAAATTGTATACAGGAGTGGGGATGGGAACTGGGAACGTCACTTGTTAATTTGATTCTCAATGGATTGTCACTGGCTCCACTTGAGAGTCACCACCATCACTAAGCAGCACATCAATGACAACACGGCATGTAATAAATCTGCATGAATGTAATGTCTAATGTTGGGAGTATTTCACCTATTTGTTGTGGTCAGTGTTGGGGTTGTTACTCAAAAAACGAATGTATTACACAGAACCCTTTCCTAAAAAATTATGTCGTACTTTACTGAAACCTGAAACACACTGTCTCATAATTACCATTTGACAATATAAACCGATAGGCTACAGTTACACACACCATTACAAATCCTTATCCTAATGAGGTCACGTGTGATCTTTCTCTTTAGTATTTAGGGTAAGAACACAAAGCCGACAGCACAAATCAAAGATGAAAACGAGCACAAAGAGACTTTAAAGTAAAGTGATTTTACTTGAGAAAAATGTACAGTTAGAAACAGTGGTTGCTTTGGTTACCTGTTTAAGTTCAGGGTCTGGTTGCTGCTAGGGTCAGCAGACACTCAGTTTTATCATCACTCTGTGTAGGTGCTTGCAAAGAGTTGTTGTAGCAGCAGAATGCAGTTGTCTTCTGGATGCACTCTCGTCTTTTGACCAAAAAAAAGTTTTGTTTGTTAGCAGGTTAACAGCCACAGTTGTGAAGGTATGTTCACATTTTATGTGATGTAGATACCAGTGATAGGTTGAACTAAGATGAAAATCCGGCCAAGGTCCCACCAAATTTGAAAATCAATAAAAACTTTATCCATCCATTCATTTGCTTCTGCTTATCCTTTTTCACGGTCGCGCGGGGTTGGAGTCCTCCCAGCTGTCTTAGAGCGAGTGGCCGGGTACACCCTGAACAGGCCGCCAGTCTGTTGCAGGGCAAACATATAGACACAGACAACCATTTGCGCTCACAACCATTTAGAGTTTCCAATTAACATATCCCCACCAACTGCATGTCTTTGGACTGTGGGGATAGGTTAAAAACTATATATTACCCATAATATTTTATTGATCGTCTTCAAACTTAAAAATAGACTAGGCCTCGAGGGACATACCTAGGTACCTAGGTTGGCTAAACATTTGACCTTGACCTTCATTGGTACTGCCCTAAGGTCAAAGTTGACCTTGAAAAGAATTTCAAGAAACCATATTGAGTAACGTATTAAAGTGCTGTGCAATCTGTCACCCGACAACATCACAATGATGCCATAAAGAGTCGCAAAATCACAGACTACATGAATATATCTTAAAATCTCAAGTATTTACAGCTTATAGACGCCAAAGATTTCAACCAGTTCTGTGTAAGTTAAAAATAATATAATGCACCATCTTGGTATGTCATACATCTGTATTGTGTATTTAAAAACATCATAGAACATCGGAGTTGAATGAATTTGAACATTTCAGATAAGCTATTTCTGTATTACTTGAGAATTGGTATTAATAGTTAAAATATTATGATTGTGAATTTCTTAATATTTTTTGATATTTTTAAGCTATCTAACAATTGACCAACCAGTTAAAGATTAAAGTGTTAGTGGGACTGCAAATAGCAGTAGCATCTGATTGGTTAGATAAACATTTCAGATAATAAATGGATGGATAAAGGATTAATATGATGCGTGGCTAATGACCAAATACAATATAGCTTTAAGGAGTTTATCTGTATTATTGACTTGGAGTAACTATTTAAACCTCTTTACAACGAAGGTTAAGGTGAGTTTTCAGTCAGAGCAGTCCTGCTCGAAAGTGTCTGAGGCAGGCGAGCTGCAGATTTGCTGTGAAATCCAATCCATTAGCGTGAAATATAAAAAGGCATTAAGAGGTCAGTAAACGCTGCCAGTCTGCTCAGTAATGATCTCATTTATTTAAAGTAATTCAGCAGAGTCTCACACTAATGATTCAGTGACATTCAATTTCTCCATGTAGCACATTTGATCAATTCTGGACTGAATGTGTGGCTACTATAATATACTGTAGTCTCTTTAACACTGTTAACTACAGCATTAAAAATTGTCTTTGAGCGGTAGATGAATATATCTATATAAGTCTGACACTCCAAGTCTCACACTGGTACTGTTGGGTAGTTTGTACAGGCTCTGTCAGCACAGGCAGCCTGATTCAGGCCGTCCAGTCCAGGAGAAGAATAATGGAACCCTTTCACAGGTGGAGGAATCTGGGCATGTTGTTAAGAGGCTTTGAGATGAGGAAGAGATCTCAAGGGTCTGAAACATTCCTTCACCTGAATGCAGAAAAAAATGAAGGTGACGCAAAGGGAGCGAGCGAGCGAGAGAGCAGGCAGGGACAGAGCAGTTATCTGGGTCAACCTGGCAGCATTCACATATGGCTTTACTTACAGGTGGGGGGAAAGTGTGGTATTCAGATGGAGCTGTGTGGTTAATCCAACAGTTGCAGGAAGTTTTGCTGATGGGAAAAGTGCTGTATGCATCCTCTGCCACTTAGCTTCTTAATATTTCCACTGGTAGGCCACCCTGTCTGCAGAGGAGCTACCATCCTGTTCTCAAACAATTTTATTTCGAGTTTCAGCTCAGATCTGTCAAAGAAAACAAATGCTGCTACAGAGACTTCTTGCAACACAACCCCTTGAAAAATTGGACGATAAATCATTGGAAGGGCCAATTCCAGCTCTATTATTTGAATGTCAGCGTCATGGAGTTATAGTTTTGCTGTTTAAAAGCAAATAGAAGGAGTGCAGTCTACAGTAAATAAAGGGCTAGCACCTCTACGACAAAATCACTTTGACAGAGCCTTCAGCAAGAACACCACAAGTCGTACTGGGGCAGTGAGAGCACATTGTGAGGAATACGGCTTTTCCATCCTTGCTGGGCACAGGCAATGGGCATGCCACAGCTGTATTGGTCTCAGCTGGATAGGTCCAATGCAATTGTAAGCTACTGGAAAAATGCAGCCGCCTGACACGAGCTTTATATTCTTTATATTCTGCTCCTCACACATTCATGTTTGTGCAGCATGCACAGGACGTTTCAGTGCTGATGGCTCTGTGCTACAAAATTCCAGATTATTCTTCTCACGTAAACTGATGACTCAGAGGTCACTATTCTGATCTCATGCAACCGACCCGAGCTGTGTGCCCACATCAGATTGTTTTTCAGCTTTCCCTTGTAGAGTTTGTTTTCTACATGCCAGGAGAAAGACCCCGCAGGAGCACTGAGCACTCCAGTCTGTTTATTGCAGATGCTATCTTTGATTTTTATGTTCCCTCACTCTCCCTCTAACTTCTGTTTCTTTTTATCTGTTTTTGTGTTTGGTTTTGTTTTTTAACCACAGGCCTGGCGAGTGTGGTCCAAACTCTGGTGTGGTCACAAATGGATCCTACTTCTTACCCCTCTTTTCCTTCTCTTCCTCATGATCTTTGTGATGACAGTCACCCTGCCACTCCCTTCACCACCCGCTCACATCGCCTGGAGGTCGTCCCGGGCCCTGAGTTCTACGGGGGAGTTCAGGTCCAGGAACAGGATTGTGGAGACCCTTCCAGCTGCTGGCTTCCAGCAGCCACTCACTTACATGTACAGCAGGAGCTTGAGAAGCAGCAGTAGAAGAGAGACATCTAAACATTCTGTGCCACTTAAACCTTTCGGGGACGCTGCTGGCAATGACAAAAACAGCATCAAAGAGAGACGTCGCGCTGACATACAAAGAAATAAACACAAAAGCAAAGGCATTGCCTCCAAGAGAAAAGAGCTGGCAGGCGCCAGCCAGCCAGCCAGTCATCACCGTCCCCATCCAGAGTTTATAGACAACAACATGCTGCCAAAGCACAGAATTAAACCAAGCAACCACAGTGCTGTGGCAACGCAAGCTACACAAACATATATTTATCTTGAAAAGAATGCTTCAGCAGATCCCATAGAAAGTGAGACAGGAGCTGCAGATAGACAGGCAGCCAAATTTTGGTTTAGACACACAAACAGGAATGCAGACAAACAGATACATGGCAGCCATACAAGTGCAAAGATAGCACAACAACACCTGGGTTTAAAAAAACACAAACAACCAACAAAACGCAATCTGAAATCAGACAATGTGCAGGCTGTTAAAAAGCCCGCTGGATATTTCATAAAACACCGTAATCTCTCTGAGGATCCCTCAGATGCGAAAAAGATCCTGGCCAACAGAAAGGCTTTGTCCAAACCAGAGGTCGCTGTGATGGAAGATGACATCGACTGGTGTCAAAGCTTTACAGAGCAGGACTTCCCAGACAGCGACCGCAGAAGGATCAGGGCCGACTTGCACCGCCTTCCCTGGTTCAGCAGGGAAGACATCCAGAAGATGGAGTTCCTCGCCAAGGGCGAGGTGGTTAGCAAGACCAGGATGCCGGGACACGGACAGGTGCTCCAAGTGGCACTGGATGCTCCAGCAGACCAGCAGGTGTATTGTATTGCTGACTGTAATTTTAAGTTGAAAACACTTCTCAATGTTAAAAAGCTGTTTCCTACTTTTTCAATCACATAATGCAGACGCCTCACAGACTGACACAGATGAGGTGAAAGCAGGTGAAAGAGCGCTGCTCTGATATGACCATAACAAGCCAAAGGTGTAATTTGGCAATGCAAGCTGAATACTGCTTGAGATTGTCAACCCGTATTGTGTTGGCCTTGAATATTGTGCCATCCTTGTCACACTTCCTGAGACACACAGGGTCAGTGGTGACGACATGCCTGGGTGACAGGATGAGATGCTGAATTCTGCAAAAACCAACAGTGAATGCATCTTAGCGCTGTGCATGTGTAATCGAAGCCGGATACTGTGTGAGGCATGTTATTCTGCACCAAAGAGCAGCTATTCTTCTCTAGAACTATTTAAAACAGCACTCCTGCTGCTGCACTTCATTCTCTGAACACACACACTGTGGTATATTTTGACTCAGTCTCACAGTCGCAGTCATCTCACTGGAAAAACTCATTATTGCACCAAATGTGGATGAATTGGTTAGACTTTATAATCCTATTACTGCATAAAATGTTTGTAATATAGTTACGCACTATGAAGCATTAGTAATCAGTTAGTAAATACTTATTTGAAGACCTTTCTACTTTCTAAACATGGTTTATTTTGAATTAATAAGCTCATATATAATGGAAATAATGCCAGCACTGTTATACTTATAAATGATGGATTAACTGTAAAATATTACAGTAGGTACTACAAGTTATTTATTTATTTATTTAATGGTTTGTGCTGTCATTTAGAAATTCCATGTAAGTGATACAAAAAGTATTTTGCTCATTCATGCAAAAAAATATGATAAAGACATGAATTCATTGTTTGTGTGGTGAAAGCGGTTTTATAAATACTTATTTCATATTTTAATTCAGTTGATTACTAGTTGTTAGTTTAGTATTTTGTGTGACTGCCTCAGCCTTACAAAGCAGAAAGTATAAATAAAACTAAAAGGTCAGCAGGACGCTGCCTTCACAACAGAAAAGAAACACAAGCATAACGTGACAGAGAACACATGCAAACAGAATACTGAAATATGTGCCAGACCACAGTCTGAGTTTGTAGAGGATTTAAGACATGCTGAGCAATCAAACATAATAACATTATCACAAAACAATAGAGAATATTTCACAAAGCTTCACAAACAAGTGTAGATACCATAAATTGTCCACCATATTAAACAGTTATATTCAAGTCTAGCGTGTTAATAAAGCCTTCACAAATATGTTGAGTATTACTCAAAGCTGCCCATCTTTACTCGGGGGAAACTACCTGTCTCAGGGTTGCTTGTTTTATACCCAGTCGTGTTATTGACTTGTCAGTTTTGTCAGTTTAATTCCAGAACGAAGGTGTTGGAATAACATATTGTTGTTTCAGTCTTTTCATGGGATTTGTGGCCAAAACCAAAAATCTAGAGTAACAGCAGTTTCATCGATTAATCTGGATTGTCATGCAGTGACAGTGTGACACAACTAAGAGCTGATGGTTGTGCTCACAAGTCAAGCAGGTTTTTGAGTCTGATAATGGATTCCTGCTGTTTATGGAAAAGGAGAGAAAAATATATTACATTTGAAAGAATTCAACAATATTATTATGTATACTCCAGCTCCACCTTTGGCACATTTATATATGAAAGATGTTAAAAGGTCCCATCCTTTAATTACTGGATAAAAAGTCATAATCTGCTAGTTGAATAAATATTCGTTTTGTCGTAAATGAAGTCCTTACAATTAAATATACATGGCTATAGGATCATAATGGGTGCATGGTCTTAGAGTAAAGTGAACAGCATTATCTAACTGTATTCATCCATCACAGAAGCCATCCGTGATGAAAAACTCACATCAGCACGGAGAAGGACGTGGACGTTCAACTACCCACAGTGAGCGCTGTCAGCAGGGCTGCTGCGCCCTGGTCAAGCGCACTGATGACTGGATTGAAGTGTTCGCCTTCCACCTGGACAGAGTGCTGGGACTCAACAGAAGTCTCCCCGCAGTTCTGAGGACCTTTCATAGCCACGTGCTGCCCAACAGGTACATTAATGGCACCCCCAGACCTGCAGTGTGGTGGGACCCAGATATTCACCACCTTTCTGATGAAGACAATGACCAGAACTCAATACAGCTCAGCTGGGTTCACTACCAGAAACTGCTAAAAGCTCGCTGTGGGAGTGAAACAGACCTGAGGTCAGCCCCCTGCGTGGGAGTGCAGCACTCAGAGTGGGGAAGCCTAGCTCTTTTTGACTTCCTGCTGCAGGTAAGAGAAGTGATTTTGTCCATTTTCCTGTGGCTTCCTACTGTAGTAATATTAAACTGTCTATATACATCTCCAAAAATTGATTCTGTTCATCTGGACGTAGCGTTTTGTGGGAGAAACGTTTCGTCACTCATCCAAGTGACTTCTTCAGTCTCAGCTGACTGCAGGGAGGAACGCTGGTTTGAGCGCGGAGTATAGGAGGCCATTTACGTGAAAAGGGAAAGACCATCTCTGAATCGAGGAGGGGGCCTAAGGGTACATCTTTCGCCATCTTACAATGCTGTGATTGCAGCCATTCCCCAACTCTCTGTGAATGGTACTCATGGTCTTTGATCAGTGGGTTTTGATCAGTGGTTGTTGATCAATGGTTATGAGAATTTGTATAATTAAGATTAAGGAACTGACCTCCCAGCCCATTGTTCCTTCAGTGGGCTGGTTTCAGTCATAATGTAAAGGTACTGTTTATAAGGTTGGGGAAACCTGCAGTCAGCTGAGACTGAAGAAGTCACTTGGATGAGTGACGAAACGTTTCTCCCACAAAACGCTACGTCCAGATGAACAGAATCAACTTTTGGAGATTTACTTTCCTGGATGATTGAGAATGCATCAAGATGTGTATATACAGTTCAGCAGGACAATTTCTTTAGATC
This sequence comes from Pundamilia nyererei, assembly GCF_000239375.1. Lineage (NCBI taxonomy): Eukaryota > Metazoa > Chordata > Actinopteri > Cichliformes > Cichlidae > Pundamilia > Pundamilia nyererei. The sequence goes on from NW_005187526.1 coordinate 1,732,532, forward strand.
AAAAAAGCTGACATGCACTATTAAAGTTATCCAGAAGACACAGGACAATGAATGGAGTTTGCTACTACTACTGATAATAACAATAATAACAATAATAATAATGATGACATGATGACAATGAGTGAAAGGCATGTTTTTTTAAAAGCATCAACCTACCCACAAACCCAGAAAAAAACAGCTAGGTCATGTGACCCTCACCTTGTGGGTTGTAGTGTAGTAACTTCCCAAGCTAGTTAACATTGATACAACCTAAATTTCATTACGTGCTAGCTAGCTAAATTGCTAACTAGACAATAAGTTAATAGAGTTCATCACAGACACTCAGATCTTGACTTTTCTGTTTATCAGTTTGTTAAAAGTTTTATTTTTTTAAACAAGCAAAACACTCCAGTGTCAATGTCTGCTTTGGATTCTCCACTCTCTTGAAGGTGTCAGGCTGACATGCTGTTGGTCAGCTGCTTTATTTAGGCATGCATTTCAGACCTAAATACAGTTGAATCCAAGTTTAAAATTACTTGCATGCACAAGTCAAATGTTATTTTATGAGATCAGTCATGAGCTATTTTACATTATATAGAGGAGGCTGAGTGATGCCTTTCAGCTTTAAAAGGTGGAACATCTTGTATCTTGTATGTAGACAAACATGGGCTTTTTGATCGGCCTTAATATCGAAACATTAAATCTGGCTAATATTCATACATGAATCTAGCATGAAATGTCTTATTCCTTGTACAACATTGAAAAGCCAACATTTGTTTCAACCAGGTTCCAACACTGAGGGTCAGTCATGTGCAGCCTGGGTTTCCTCCCCTTTTTCAAGCTCTCCCAGTCATGGTTCTGACATTGATTTCTGCTTTGCTGGATAAAAGCAATAAAAAGACCTGTTGTTTTTATTACTCTGACATTTGCTTCACAAGTTACACAAAGCACATAGTTGTATAAGCATGTGCTTTCATTGGCTCGTGGATTGGGAAAAAAAGACACTTATGGAGTGAGATTGATGAATGTCTGCTCTCAGACACAAAAACCCACACTGGCCAAACTGTTACATTTAGGAGGTAATTAAAGATGCAGCGTTATGTGTAAGAAGCCATCTGGTCACACCTTGTAACTAATGCAAAGCTGTTTGTAGTAATGTTCCCACCAAGAAGAAAGTCGCCTAAACATTTTTCCTAAGAGGATTACAAGCCACAGTTCACTTGTAAAGTATAAAGCTGAAGTAGTGATGTACCAGAATAATATAATGTCATGTTATGGGTAACTTTAATCTGAAACACCTGGTTCATGCTGAGTTGGATTTAATGAGCTTTTATAATAAATGTTTCATGTACATAGTGTACAAAACTAATCTCTGCACACTTTATGCCTGTGGGAAAAAAAGGTTTCCACTGGACAGAAAATTATACCGTGTGAAGACTATTATATATTCAACAAGTATAATTTGTAGCATTTTTTTGTATTAAAAGCTTATTATTGCCAATATGAACTCTTACCCGACTTATACATGACATAGCAGATACAACAGAGGAGCATAGCAGTACAGGGCAGTCTGCTGTATGTCTGATTGCACTTAAGTTGATGGCTGTGCCATTTCTAATGTTTTTCTTAACCAAACAATCTTCAAGGAGATAAATAATCTGGAAAAACTTATCATTGGGACTGCACTGAATTTGAATTGTATTCTTTCTAACTTCATTCATTTAGTCAAAGTGACACCCAAGCATATTATGGGCTATTATAAAGTCCACTGATGTGGTCATTTCATGTTTATTGTATTTCTGGCTGTTCATCAAATTCCCAGTTTTATGCAGTTTTCCTGGTAATCACATTCATCCTGCATAGAGATTTTCTCATCAGTACAATCGCAGCCCAGGAGTCCAGTGGAGGAGGTGTGATGTGGGGCTGTCAACGTTAGCTATAATATGTACTGCCATCACTATAAGTATTGGTTTATGTATTCCAGTGATACTGCGAGCTAATATGTACTTTCACTGTAAGTGATGTCCAGCCATCTGTGATCAGGATGATCTTTCCCTACAAATATTTTTTCTAATTTTGTCTGTAGTGGTATATTAAATAACTCTGTGTGTGGCTACAAATGTAATATGTGGGTTAAAGTTCATAAATGAAATCTTAAAACCTGTTGTTACTAGCTCTCAAATCTTTTCAGTGTCAGTTTGGCTGCAGTAGCAACTGCTGAAGCTGGTAAGCTCCTTGGATGAGAAGAGGGAGGCAAAAAGAGTTAATTGTAGTTGGCCTGAGCTGCAGTTCCTGTCAGACTTTAGCTTGCCTAATGAGCCAAGTGCACTGTCATGTTGTTTTTTGTCAGCCACACTTAGGAGAATTAATGCAGTTATAAAAAAAGATTACATTGCAGATTACGGTGTGAAATTTTAAACCAGTGGTATTTTTTTCTGTTTGTTCACATTTTAACCCTCTCGAGGCAGGCATTGCCGATTTGCAACAGTTAAAAACTAACAACCTGATTACCCCACATACATATTCTATGAGTTTTTTTTTACTCAGAAGTACCACTGCAGGACTTGGTTGTGCATTAGCAACAAAAAGTTTCATTTGAGCCTGAGAGGGTCAAAGATAGATGAACAAAAAGTGCTACAGACGTGCTGCTAGACTGATTTATTTGGTTTGAGGGGTTGTGACATCAGTAATGTAATTAGAAAATAGACTGCACTTGCACAGTACCGGTAGTTCATTTTGTTGGTGAAATACAATTATGAATATATCCATTTTAATCCAGTTTATAAGTAACCCCCGAAACGTTCCAGGGCCTCCACCATTTCTGAAAAGGATGTGTGCTTCCATTAATGTAATATCCAGGTTTTTCCACCTGGACGGGAAAAACATGACCTTTATGGTTTTCCCTTCCAGAGACTGGATCACATCCTCATTTTCTTTAAAAGACACTGAAACGTTCCCAAGCAGACATAGGAGTATTACCTTTTTCTGTACTAAGACGTTCTTACTTACATACTGCCGACATTTGAATTCTCAAACATACCATTGCCTACATAACATTTACATTTGGGACAGCTGAGGTCCCAAATTGTAATTCTGGATGGCAATTGCAAAACCTTGTCCCAAACATCATTGTCTATTACAATATTTGAGCAAAATATACCAGGATGTTCTTAGCCGTGCAGGGAATTGAGGGTCGGGGGAGCAATCAAACACACATCACAGGTTCTGCAAACGTGTGTTCTGGTTGTTCAACAGGTGTTTGATAAATTGCTTGTATTGTCTCCCTTACTGTTGGATCATGTTGCACCTATGATTACAAGAACTGGAGTCACTTACTTGAGAAAAACACAATCTGAAGTCTGTTATATTTTCTCCACAGTGGCCTCTGTTC
>NW_005187526.1:1735921-1772973 GCF_000239375.1 Pundamilia nyererei
GTGTGTGTGTGTGTGTGTGTGTGTGTGTGTGTGTGTGTGTGTGTGTGTGTCAGGGGTAGAGTTTCATCCTCAGCCAGACAGTAACCAACAGAGTATGAGAGATTTCCTGAAATAGTTGCCTTTATTTCTCATTCCCTTTTTATTCTAAGTGTGATGCCTAATTCTCCTCTCCCTTCCTCCGTTCAAGTCACTGAGTTATGCTGTGCACTGTGGTGACTCACACCTGAGATGAATTGCTAGACTAGTTCCAGCTTTTGTCAGCAGTCCTTTATGCAGACAATAAGAAGAGCATCACTCTGATTAGGATTTATCCATTACGCCCCTGGGATAGCGCTCAGTTCTATGACCCACTGTGTGCACCTTTGCTAATCTAATATAAATTGCTGTTTCTCAGCAAGTACTCTTTGTGCGTGGGTTTTTTTCATGTGTAGATGACATCACGGGCCATTTTCAGAGATCCTAGTTTTAACTGACCAAGGTTTTTATTTGATCACTTAAGGAAAGTTTTGGGTTTCTTGTGCGACTAACAGGGACACAAACCTCATGTTATGCTTGGGGGTTGGTACTATTTTCTCCTTTATTTGTCATCCTGGAGGAGCTGGACTAGTTACAGGATGTTATCAAAAACCAAACCTAAAGAAAAATCCATTTAGCAGAGGGTTTTGGAGAGGATAACTTAGTTGGTCTGTGGAAACCCCTGGTTTGGGGATTTCTCTTCCAGTGCTCCATTTGTCATGTTCATCTGCACCAACGCAGGTTAAATTGATTCTCAGTGGTTTAAGCTTCCTCACTGGATAGAGTGGGCTCCCTGAAGATTAATGTGTTTTTACACTTTGCTGATCAAGTGCATTTAATGTCTGTTCATCTCATTTTTTTTCAGTAATCTGCTGTGACAAATTGTGACAAAGTTCCCACCCCCTGCATTTCTTTTATCTTCTGGAAGGCATCACCACTACTGAGTTGAAATCCATACAGCTACTCACTGAGTTTATTAGATTTTAAAAGAAACAATCAGTACTTTAAAAGCTATGTTTCTGACTTTTTTCTTTAAGAACTTGGAGAGCAGAGAAATTAGCTTCTATATGGACAGTGTGTGGAAAGCAGATGTTTATCTCCACTTTTATAAATTGGACTAACATGACGAATAACGTGTAGCATGTTGAATTTTGGGTAATGTAGTTTTTGACAGAGAAGAAAAACGTGGATTAATGCATTGGATTTAACAGACGGTGAGCTTTTTTTAGTGGAGTAAGATGATCTAATAAGACTACAGTCTTTCAAATGTGGGAGGAAACCTGAGCATTAGTATTAAATTCATACAAGCGTTTAAACACCACACATGCATGTCTTTGCCAGCAAGGTCATCAGAGGCAGATGCATTTAAGCTTTTTTATGATCCAAGCACTGCATCCATGTTCCCGCAAACACAATAGCCTCCTTCTCTTCCTAATGCAGCAGATGTTTAACTATGTTTTCCTTTTATATCTATTCCAGTTTTTTTTCTTAACAGCAAATAACACAGTCAGGTTGGCAAGTTTTTCCCCAGAGAAAACTCACAAATGTGTGGTGTTTATATTATGATAGAAAGAATCTGTTGTGTAATGTCACTGCTTGCAGTAAGAATTCACAGGAGCCAATATATTTGACATACAATGTACCATATGTACGGTAATTTTTGAAAGTACATTTTGTGTTAGTGACTCACTATAATTTGTAGCAGTGCAGTAATTGCCAAGTTAAGAATCACCAGACTGTTGGCATGTTGTATGAAGCACCTCGAGTTACTTTTAATACTTTGATGAAGGAGCTGAAATAAAATTGAGTGTTTCTGGTTAAAAAATAAATAAATAAAAGCAGTGCATCTCTTTTAGCGACAGGCTGAACATCGTATAAGTAACGAGTAGCAAACTGTGCAGATGGAATTTATGTGCATGTCACTGCCAGTACGCTTAAGCTCTGGAGATGAGAAATACTGCAGTTTTCCTGGATTTATCACTGGAGACATTTCCAGCACCCGTTAGTGCTTCCCCTGTGAGAAAACAATGACGGACATCTTTGCAAATGGAAACATGAACAAAATGAAACAAATACAACAGCAGTGATAACACATTATAACGCATTTTATTTAAAATTCTAGATTCAACTGATTTTTGGTGTGACTTTGAATCCAGCCCTCACAGGGTGGGTGGTTTTGGTTTCCACTGAGCATTAATACGCCAGTAAAGATGTTATAATTTAATATTTCTTTCAAGATCTGATGTGTGAGTGAAATCATCCCTTAATTAATAATTGTGAGTATATGATGTGATTAATTGCTCAGTCTCATTCATTCTATCTTTTAACTCTTTTGTTAGTTTGAGTGTGTTCTGCAGCATACCAGAGCTGACAGGCTGATTTTTTTTTTACATCGTGGATTAACTTAATGAGCAATACCTACACACCAGAAGTGTTTCTTTGGATTTCTGCTTGTGTGTGCAAAAAGCGTGTGCCTGTGTCTGTGAGTATAGATCCAGTACCATCGGTTCAATTAAAAATCCAATATAGCTCCCGGTGTGTATATTAGTATGTGCACTTTTGGTTCTCAGGGTCTGTGTCTTTGGGTTTGCAATTTTAGTGGAGCTCGTTTAAAAAGTGTTAGCTGCTAATGATCCTGTCAGAGCTGCTGTTTCTGTGCTAAACGACAGCCTGCGAGTACAGAGCGGAAACTTGACAATGATAGGTAGTTACTTTGTAGTATATGGGAATACTACACTAATGATTGGGAGTCATTCAGTGTGGATATTTACAACATTTATTAGTGCACTGATGAGAAACCAAATCAAATGGAAGCACTAAAGGATTCAGAGGTACAAATGCAATAAGTAAAAGCAGTAAGCTGCAATGAATCCCCCCAGGAACATCACTGAGCTGTGAGGGTAGTCCGGGGGCCACGATCGATTAGGATCTTTTCATGTAATTTGGCCACAAGTCTCCAGCATCCTGAAATTACTCACTTTGAACAGAGACAGTATGAAGGAAACACGGCAGTCTGAGAGTCCTGGATAGAGCGTCTATGGTCTGAGCTCAATGTTCCCTACATCTTCCTCACTGACTCACAGAACTGTGTATCATGAAGAGTGATGAGTAAATGTCCTTCAGAACTGAGTGAAAATGCTGGAGACATGCGTAACTTATCTGATTACCCGTAGTGTGTGGGAAGAGGCTTTCCTCACAGCCCTATTCTCTCTATTCCACTATTACCCTGTGGGATGGTTGCCCCCTCTCTTTATCTGATGCTTAATTTCTTTAATTAACGAAGAAAAAAAACATACATTTGAAATGTGTAATTTTGTAATTTATGTTATATTTTTAGCTTGTAATTTGAGTTTTCCATAAAAAGGCGATGACAAGGCTTTAGATTTGAAAATCATATAGGAGAAACAGAAATACAATGTTAATAAGAATGAATAAGAAAACAGCAACAATGTTCATGATTGTACTGTTTCAGCTACAAAAATAAAAGGATCTTTTACTGCTTTTACATTTGCAGTTAGAAATAGGCATTTATTGGAGATTATGTATGGGAATTTCAGGAGTGGGACCACGCCTCCAAACACCCTCCTTCCGGTTGTCATCTATATAGGTTCACCCAGTTCTGCAAGCTGTTCATTCTCGTTTACGTGCCCCACCCTCCCTCTCTCCTTGTTCTCAATTCTTTAACTTCTTCACTCCTATTTAGTACATGGGGATCTGCCAGGCCTGGGAGCCGTCGCCAGTCCCCTTCCAGCCCTTTCCCCAACCGCAGCTCAATTCATGTCCAAGCATTCACCTTTAACTACTAACCTAAAATGAGAACGTCGGCCCAGCTAGTGAATTTCAATTTACTGTGCTGTTGCTGAGGCAACCAGCACCATATAAGTTTAAGGTTCATTTTTCTTACATTTTACCATAAAGCATAAGTGTACAGTTACCATTAGCTTAAATTAAGCAGAATGTGAATCTGCCATTTCCTCATTTGCAGAAATAAAGTGGTGAAACATTTTTATGTCCATGCAGCACTGCACATGTGGCTCTATGGATTAGAGGCATTAGTTGTGTTTCATGCCAAGTTTTTTCTCTTTATGTTTTTAGGGGAGTTTAGAGTAGCAGGAAAATCCAAATTCAAAACTCAGAGACTAATTCCTGTGCCAGTTTGCAAATGTTTGCAAATATCTGGATATTTATGCAGTTAGAAAAGCTGAGATATTTTTTTGCTTGATTTGGTCAAATGCCTTTCGTGGTAAGTTGGTAATGCAGCCCGTGATCAGCACACCGTCACTGTGAATGATAACAAACATTAGAGGTAGGAATCATGACATTATCACTTCACTCACAATACTTTTTTCAACTGTAAATCACGTCTGTGCCCCAGTATTTGTGTTTCAGGTCCTGGATTAATATTCTTTGATTTAGTGTTATTCATGTTTTCCCTATTTGTCTCTGTGTGTTATATGCGTAGTTTCTAGTCTCTAGTTTTCTGCCTTCCCTGTGTTCCACGGTTAGTTCCTCTTGTCTCCATGTTTCATGTTCCCTCTGTTCCCCTAGTCATCGTGTCTCCATGTCACAGTGTCAAGTCTGCGTCTTTGTAAAAGTCTTATGTTTCCTTTTTTATTTTGATAGTTCCTTGTCCTCTGTTCGGTGTATTCAGTTTTGCTTCCTCCTCGTCTCGTTATGTCTCATTAGTCCTGTGTTTTCCTCTGTGCGTTGTCGCGTCGTACTCCCTCATTGCTGTCATTTTTCTCTGTCTTGCCTGAGATCTTCTGGTGCTGTGTTTTTCTAGTTTCCTAGTTTCCAGTGTCGGTTTTGTTTTTCTCTGTTGTAATGTTCCGAGTTTTTGTCACAGCAAATAAAACTGTCTTTTTCAGTTCGACCTTATGTTTGGGTCCTAATCCTGCCTGCCACAGCTGTAATATGACAAGGAGACCTTCCAGCATCCTTCCTGTCTCTACTGCTGCTTGGTCTCCACAGTTGGTTGCGGTCACTTCAGGTTTCTGTGGCCATGTGGACTCTGTGTTGTGATGTTTGTACTCTGGTGATTTGGGTGATTTTGGTGGCAGTGGAAGTGTCCTCACTGCTGTTTGTTTCTGCTTGGTTCTTTATCCTTTTTCGCTGTTTGGTTTCTGGCTTTCATTGTGATACATTTTGCTGCAGATTGGATAGTGAGGAATATCACAATGATGTCGTCACAAATTTGCAACAAAACCAAAAAACAATGTTGCATCAGAGGTATACTAGGTTATCTTACTCCGGTTTTTCTTAGTAACCAACACTGTTACTAAACCCTGCCATCATTTGGAGATAGTGTGTTATCAGTTTGTGACCGAATGGGGTCAGGTTAGCAATTACGTGCAGTCTGTTTCTGATAATACAGCAATTAACTGTGATGAACTGTCAAAAATCTCCATAGACAGAAATTCACAATTAATTATTACATTTGCACTCAGTGACCTTCCTGTTCTTTAGGAGTATAACCAGAATACAACCAGCTGGCACCCAGTTGCTTCCAGTTCCCTCGTGCTAAATGGGACTTTGTCAAGCTAAGTGTGTCGGGTGGTTTTTTGGTTGAGCTGATTTATAGTAAGTTTGCTCGCCTAACATTATCTCGATATTTAGTGTCCCTGTATCGGTACATGCAAAACATACTAAAATACTAAAAATTAAATACTATGCTCTATCAGTTAATTCTCACAACCCTAATGAACATAAGGTGACAGTGTACTCGGTCTGTCCATCATTTGTTGAGGTCACATGATACTGGGGCCCTATCACCTTGCTGAAAGACTTTCAGCTCTTATTTCTGTCACAGGAGTGAGACTTGGAAAAAAAAAACCTCTCAAGTAAAAATTGACATTTTTACTTCTACCAAGTCAAAACTATAAACTAGAGAAGAAATAACAGCTCAAAACAATAGGTCAGTCACACTGATGTTATTGAACCTGTTCCATAAAAATCACTAGTGAACACTGAGTTTGAAACAGACGAGTTTACCTTCAAACATCCTCTTATGTTTGAACTTGGAGCCAAAATGAACACGGTAAATCGACTGACTCAAACACACTGTCCTTTATTCTGTGCCTTTAAGCATTTTCTACCTACCGCGCACAGAGACACTATGACAGCTGCGTCTGGAGCATTTTGGGTTTCAGTGCCTTGCCCAAGGACACTTTGAATGTGCCAGGGATTGAACACACATTTCAATTGGGTCGAGAGGAGCCTTTTATCAGTGGCTGTCTTGGAACTCAACAGGCCTTTTTTTAATGAGGCTGCAACACTGACAGTAAAGATAAATGTAACATTTATCCCCTCATTATTCTCAACTGCCATCTGGCTCTTAAAACAAACAGTTTGATAAGCCAGTAAGTTTGCCTGCTGGTGACATTAGACATTAAATAAAGGTTCAGTGTATTGTACCTGTTGTTTCAATTGAAAGTGTTTTGTTCATTGAGTCAAGGGCATGCTAGTCAGCTAAATGTTTAAGTGCTGCAGGTGCATGTGGACCTGTGAACCTGCAAGGAACGAGAGCTATTGCTGTTTGCTAATCTTAGCCATACTGGTTTACAGAATGTGATTAATGGTTCGTAACGGCTAACAATAAATGTTTATATAGATAATGTGTGACATTTTCAGCTCTCTTTTCACAACACAGAACCAAATGAAATTTTTTACTTTAAGAGCTTAAGAAAATGTCTCGTGACTACAGATACAGTACTGGTGCATTGGTGACTTGCAGTATACATTTACAAGTTACTGGCTACATTTCTGTTTGTTTACTGTTTGATTAAGAAGGTGGGATTCAGTTGGCCATATCTTGGTATGTTTACACACACACTTCAAAGCAACGACTGCAAATAAAGCCTGGCTCCTTAGATTAGAGCTGCCCACAGTAATCCTGTTTACACCACTGGAAATACGCTTGAGATTATCCAGAGAAAATTATGTTTCTACTAAATTAAAGAAAAAAAAGCATGCTTTTGACAGCTTTGATGGTGCTCAGAGTGACAATAAATGTGAAATCTGGGTAATTGTTCTAGGCTGGAGTCGGATTTGCAGTTTGTGTGCCAAGATTTTTAGACTGTGGTGGTGGAGTTAAGGATCATACATTCAAAAACACCTACACATACTGACACTGACCTTACTTATGTTCACTTAATGAAGACATCTGCTAGCAATACAGTTGTCCAGACTCACTAGCCAGTTAAGTGTGCATCTTGCTAGTGCTGGGTTGGACCCAGTTTTGCATTGAGAACCGTCTTAATTCTTCATAGCACAGATTTGACAAAGTGTTGGAAACACTCGTCAGAGATTTTGGTCCTTACAGACATGAACAGCATCACACACTTGCTGCAGATTTGGAAAATCTCTTTTTCAGTCTATTCTCTGTAAATCATAGAGACGATTATACTGGAAAATCTGGGAGGACCAGCAGTTCCTGATATACTCAGAACACCCATGCCACATTCAAAGTCACTAAATCACTTTTCTTCCGCATTCTGATACTTAGTCTTGACCATACTTACATGCCTAAATTGATTGATTTCCTGCCATGTGAGTGGCTTTTTAGATATTGTGTTAGCGACGCAAGTAACAAATTTCCCGGTTAGTGTTTTCAAAGGTATTTTTCCCAAAGGGCGGTGGGATCTATGGTTGTTACTAGAATTTTCAATTTGTATTTTAAATACCGTTACAAATACAAAAAAATACAAACAATTATGTTATGCAAACAAAGTTTTTTGCAGCTGTTTACCTAAAAATGCAGCAAAGGCGTTTTTTTAAATAAACATTTCAAACTATTTACAGAACAATCAGCTGTTCTGCATCAAATTTGATGCCACACAAATTATTTGTGCCACTCCAAAAAAAAAATTTCTGTCCACTATGAGATAAAGGAGAACATCAGCCTGATACCTGCAGGCCTGACAGCAGGAGAGGTATCACTCCTGTAACACCTGTAACATTCAGCAGTCGCCTCATTGTTCTCACACACAACAAAACTACACTACACACTAACTACACAAGATTTGCGCTAAACGTCGCAAATCTCTCACATCTCAAAACACCGCCGTCACTCCTAAAAGTTCCCCCTTCCTAAACAATTGGTCATGTTGGCCATGTTGTCATATCATTTTTTGATTGGTCGACATGGTACATTTTTCGACCAATAGGAAAGGCTGGGTTTTTTTGGTTTTGGTTTTGCTCACAGGCGGAGAGCGCTTTCGAGCGTTTTCCTTATAAAACGCAGTTTTTACCGTTTCTTCCCGCAGTAAATATGAACAACGATAGTATTCAGGAAGAAAACCAAACATTGCAGATATTTTTATCATAACTCTGGTTTTACGTGGCCAATCAACACAATTTAAAAACTGGTGTGAAGTCCACACTTGTTCCGTCTGTCCTGCTCACATCTCCAATGATTGTACACGTTGTCATTAACATGGCTTCACTCCACATCAGCCACGCTGTCATAGCCTGTCAACGACGTTGATTAGCTGCGTATATACGAATGTGAATCGCATCATTGGATGGACTTTGGGATAAGGTGGCATCATTCTAAACACATACGGGAGCAGCCAGTCACTCACTGACTAACACTGCAAAACAGAATTGTTAAAGTTTTAATTTTAATTTTAATTCAGGTTAGTTTTTTTTTTGTGCACAATGCAGATTTTCTGTGCGCAGAGACCGTGCCAGCAGTGCGCAATTGCGCACGCGCGGAGCTTAGAGGGAACATTGGGTGCTGTGCTTCTGGTGACTGGCTCCATACTTTGCTGATCAAACAGAGTTGGTAAGATAGGCAGCCGCTGTTTCTCTCTAGTTGATGTTAGACTTTTCTCAGCTTCAGACTAGAGCCCTAGTTTCGCTGGACGATAAGTTATACTATTTTAACTCAAACACACAGCTTGATGCTGCTCCAGGTCAGTCGGATCCTTGACAGAGTTGGTCCCAACTCTGTCAACAAGAGCTCAAACTGCCAGCTGGCATCCTGAAATATGTACAAAAGTGGTCGTGACACAGCTTCAACTCCTGGATCAAACCATGAAACTCTCCCTGCTGCTGGTTGCTCGTGAGAACTGGATGAACCCAGAATCTCCATTTCTTTCTTTTCTTGTTTAGAAACATCAGGAATAGCTCATCATCATTTGATGCTGACTTAATTTTTTCACAGTGTGTTTTTTGAGGAGAGATTTTCTGCAGAAGCGCTTTCAGTATACATACACGACAAGTTCATATCCAAGAAATTCTGAATTTTCTGTTGCTTTTTCACAGCGTTTTAGTTGCAGGACTGATAAGATTTGCTGCCTCATGCCAACCATAATGTTATTGTTTTATTATGAGCCATAGCCTTTAGCTTATGATAAGACACAGCACCGAGAAGGTGACATGAAAAGAATGCTATTTGATAAAGTTATTTTCAACTACTCATCCTTTGCAGGATGAGCTAGCTGACACGACTCTTCAGTACCTTGTGACTGTTGTGTAAATGCTAATAGTTGGGTGGCTAACGCTGACGCGCACAGTGAGGCTAACATTTATGATAAGTGTTCAATACTTGAGGGGAGGGGCTGTGTGTCAACCGGAGTAGGCAAAGATGATTCTGTTGCCATCAGTACTGTTACAAATGAGTATCTAATCCCACAGTAATTTTTAATAATGATTAGTATCAATATTATAAGTTTTGTCTTATGTTATGTCCTCCAAGCAGAAGCAATACAAGAACGCAACACTAATGGGTAGAAAAGAAACTAAACTGTTTGCCTAATACAGACAGGGACAAAATATTTCCTGTGGTTTCATGTATGATGGGAAATAATAAACATGCACATTACGCAGAAGAAACAAAACAGCATACATCTGCAAACCACAGCTGTCGGATTTGCCTAAGAATCCTTATATTTTTTACTTCTTTTCTAGCGTCATCATTAGCTGACAGTTGTCTGTGCATAAACGGGTATAAACAGGAACTTCTTAGAATTAAACCTGCACGATTTTATTTGCTAGAATGCAGGAGAGAGAAATATATCAAACATAACGTTCTGTGGACAGGATTAACTGAACATGACATCTGTTGAAGAACAGGGGGTGATTTTAAGTTGTAATTATTCCTCTAGCAGTTCTGAAAACCAGCTCACAGATGTACTACACAGTAAATTATTAAACCCCCAGTTAGGCGAGGTAATATTAGATACCTCTGTTTTTTCATACCTTGACATTTTTCACTGAGGTGTATCGCAGCGTTTGTAAAAACGAAAAGAAAAAGAACAGAAAGGTGCAGAGCAGCTGGTGATGGAAGGCACTCATGCAATGAATGTGAACAAACAAACAAGTTAATGTCTGATTTAACTTTGCTTCCCTCACTACAAACTAGAAACACTCATTTGGATGCCTGTAGTCCATGTTGTCTTGACAGCTGTCCACCCTTCTGGGCTAATAAAAGCATTAGGATACTAGCTACTTTGGTTTCTTTGTACTAGACCAGTTGATTAGTCTAACGTATTGTTTAAGTAAGTATTATGTAGGGAACCCTAACCTTATTCCACAGATTCCTACAGGACGACTTGATGACATTACTGAGTCCACTGCAGCAGCAAAGGGTTACTCTCTTTAACTAGAGGCGATGCTCATGTTATCAGTTATCAGTGGGACTAAACCCACAACATTTGCAAACAGTTCTCTAGTTCGACATTGTTTTCTACTTCTTGTCTCCATCTTTCAAAGCTCACTGAAATTAACTGGCTGTTTACTACTACATATCACATATGGTATCTTCATACAGTGCATAGGGTCACACGACTGAATTCAGAGACATTATAGAAGAGGGACATGGCACTCAAATACAAATGAATAAAAATATATATGCAAATGACACAATGGGAAAGATGGTGTGCACCTGTTCATCTATTCATAACAAATGGAGGGTGCTACGTTACTGTAGTAAAATGTTGAGCATTTACTTTTATTTGGGTCATTTATATCATCCATCCATCCATTCGCTTCCGCTCATCCTTTTCAGGGGCGCTGGAGCCTATCCCAGCTGTCATAGGGCAAGAGGCAGGGTACACCCTGGACAGGTTGCTAACACACAGAGACAGACAACCATTCGCGCTCACATTCACTCCCGCATTCACACCTATGGGCAATTTGGATTAATCAATTAACCTAGCCCCACAAACCCCCACATTTATATCAGCAGAAATTTTTTTTAAAAATTAGAAAAAAACAGAAAATAACCAAGAGGGTGTAAGTTGAAGCTACAGCTTATATAACACCAACCTGATGCAAGAAACTCAACATATAAGGAAAATTAGAACAGTGACAGTTTTAATCTCCCACTTAAAAAAGGAATCACGACAGAGAAGAAAAAGAAAGAAAAGGTAGACCGTTCACGTCAAACCCAGCTATAGATGAACTCTTTGTATACAGAGCGTCTTCACACTGAATATTTAACACAGTACTGAATAATTACGTTCAGTTCTTTTCATGTCACCTTCTCGGTGTCAGGCTTGTCGCGACATGCGCTGCTTGCACTGTGGCGACTGCACCCTGCCGCTAATTTTACAACGTCCAATAGTCATTTGGACCTGCTTTGTTCTGTCCACACTCTCAGATGGAATGTGTATCTAACACCCATCTACAGTGTGTGTGTGGGATGGAATATGAATAACCCATGAGGCTGCTCTCTCCCCCTCTAGATGTCAATCCCTGTAATAGGGCCAAGCTCTAATAGCCTCCTATTGATTTGCTGAGAGCCGATGAGGGCGCCTCTGAACACTTGTTTCTACCTTCTCCCTTAACACCTCCCTTGACTCTGATAGCAGGGAACCAAACACCAAAAGCGCAGGAAGAATAGTGTGAAGGACACATATTCTCACACACATACAATGGCAGTGAAGAACACCCTGGGTAGGATAAGGGAACTGAGGCTAAGGTAACAATTTGAGTGTAGATTTAAAAAATGAAAGGTACACTGTTTCAGACTGCTACCTAGCTGTTTGTGCTATAGCTGCAAGGAAAGAAATCGACCAAAGCTTAGCACGCTCAGCATGTTTCTGATGGGCTCGAATTATATTCTGAAATCGTTTCACAGTGTGATCAAACCAGCCTGAAGCCAGTCACTCAAGTCTGATACCCAGAGAGCAGAGCCAAATAGTCCTTGCTGAAGATAAACAGCTTGGTGATTTTCTTATTTTCTGAGATTTATTAAAATGTGAACATAGATTTTAATGACATGAGGTTAAAATTTTGGGTTGTCTGTCTATTCAGTTTGTGGAAATGTTGAGTTCTCCTCAAGCTGGCACTAAAGAAAATTGTGTGAATCTTCAGCACCAGCGTAAGCTTTCACCACTTCCAAAAAAGGGGTTGTCCCCTCTCCACCACCTTTAAAGGGCTTTGATTCCGTAAATGCACCTCAAGGAGAGAGGTGGCTTATGGAAGACCTTAAGAGTGAAGTAACACCAGTGTGTTCTAGCCTTTTTTATTAATTATTGTGAGGTGCAAATTTGTCTCAGTACAGCAATCTAACCTGTTCACCAGCACTGAACTGCAGAGTATTTTCCTCCAACAGAAGGAGACATTTTGCAATATGAAAAAAACTTCACATCATATAGAGATCCAATATCTGATTTACCAATTGACGACTTAGATCTAAACTTTAAATTTTCAGTTACTGCCTTTATGCTTGCTCCTTTTCTGTAGTGCTAGCTAGATGCTAACTTACCTTACTTACCATAACTTACGAACATTTGCACTCATTCCAGTGTCGTGCCAATTTAAAAAAAATATTATATGGTTTTGCGGCTTTCATCTTATTCATCTCTGAAATAATAACTCTCCCTAAATATACTGAACAAGTCTGTTTTTAAAATGTTATAATAATAATGGATTGGATTTATATAGCGCTTTTCAAGGCACCCAAAGCGCTTTACAATGCCACTATTCATTCACACACTGGTGGAGGCAGCTACGGTTGTAGCCACAGCTGCCCTGGGGCAGACTGACAGAAGCGAGGCTGCCATATCGCGCCATCGGCCCCTCTGGCCATCACCAGTAGGCGGTAGGGTAAAGAGTCTTGCCCAAGGACACAACGACTAAGAGAGCCCGGGGATCGAACCGGCGACCTTCCGGTTACAGATGTGCTTCCCAACCCCCTGAGCCATGGTCGCCCATGGTTACTTGTTAAGAGTAGAAAGTATAAAGATAGTGTAGAAAAAAGTCAAAAAAAATAAATATTCAAGGTATGTGTACTTCCCACCTCTGGTGATGTATAAACTTCACAGTGTTTTTATTGTAGTGTTATTGGTATGACTCAGATAATGTTATAGGACACTTACATATATTATTTGTATATCGTTCATATGGTATTTTGGTACCTGTAGTTCATTTACTCGAGTCCGAATCAGTTGATGAGTTTGTAAACTTGTCAGCTTGTTTGTAACTTGTTTTCACACAGAGTTTGTTTTCACATAAACTCCGAGTGAACCAAAAATGTTCAGTCCGCTCAATGGCCAGATGTGTCTGGTAGTTTGTTCAAATTGAGGTCGGATAATGTTCACAACAGAAACAAACCGATCTGGAGTTTGTTTGGAGCTTACAGCACCTCCTCCCGGGGGTCTTGGTGCGTTTGTTTTGGTCTGCACCCAAGTGTAATTACTGTGTTCACACCCGCACATATTAATCACAGCAAGGGGTGAAGACCAGAATTTGATTTAAATGGGCTAAACGGGGGTTTGACAACACCCTCAAAAATCTAATAGACAGTATTTAATAAGTGTAAACGAAGAAATCATAATAACCCCATGCAAGAGATAATGAACACATTTAAGAATAATGGTCTCTTTTAGTTTTTAGGCCATAACAGCAATAGCTCTTTAACAGGTGGGTACAAATGCCTTCCAGGTGAAGTTTTTCAGGTCGACCAACTGAGAAGAGACCCTGTGACAGACCCAGGACATGTTGGAGAGGCTATGCGTCTACTGAGGGCTACCAGGAGAGCGATGTAGCTCTGCTTATACTCCTACCCCATGATGAGTAATGCAGAAAAAAGTAATACCCACCTTGAGACATTTTCTTTTTCAATCCAAACCTTCAGACTACTCATTCCCCAGTCTGGAAATCTTGATGCAACTTTTATCACACTAGGTTCCCCTTTGATTCTTAAGCTACAACTAGTTATTCAAAATGCATTTCCTGTCCTTCACTCTATCAAATTTGAATTTGTTATTTACAATCCAATATAACTTTCATGGTGTCTAATCTGTTCTCTGCTCTGAGTGACTGATGATGCATGTAACAGCATTATGCATAGCCTTTTTTTCAATTAGCAATTATAAACCTGTGCAGTCATTTTAAGAACAAATGATATGGTAATTCATGCGCATAGATTTCCTCATCCATTTTTTACTACAATGACCCCAATGCACTGCGTTGCGTTGCAAATGTGCTCGATAAGTTTCATAGCAGTTGAGCATGTAATAGGCAGAAAGCTGGCTTTAAAATAATCTTAGTGCTAATTTTCCTCCTCTGCATATACTTTATTTGCAAAGTACTTTGTTACAAATACATTACTGAGCAATATAATCAAGATTTCTCTCTAGTAAGACTCAGCCTGTGGATGAAGTCCACCATCTGGAGCAGCAGTTGGCTGTAGTCCCTCTTGACTGCAGCACTTGTGATCTTGGCATAATGGTGCATGAAACAGTTCTCCACCTGTTGCAGGTTCCAGTTAGAGTGGCCCTCCAGCTGTCAACAGCTGCAGTACAAGAACTGTGGAGCTGGAGTTTATCTCACAGCTGGTTAGCTGGTTAGACTCAAGCTCGCACAAAGTGAGAGACTATTAACACTGAACAGAGCTTAAGAGCAGAAGCCACTAACAGGGAAGCCTGATGACCACCGCAGGGGTGAAGATGAGCTGGTGAAACCCACCATTATCAACTCCAAAAAAAAAACATGGCAACAAAAAAATAGAAAACACCCTTGCCTTGACACAACCACAATGGCTGCACCCTGCAAACGGACCACTAAAAAAAAAAACTGTTATTCCTGGACAGACCTCTTTTCATTATATATGAGGCGAACCTAGACAATCTTAGGAAGATGGTTTTAATGTTATGCTTGTACATTGTATCTCCACAGGGTGCCAAATAGTAAATAGCATAGAAGAAATACATATATTGAAATTATTTTTGAAAAGCAGTCTGCTCCCTGGGATTCTGCTTTGAAACATTTTGATTGTGTGCAAAAAATGCTAAGTGCTCTCCTGATAATTTAGCATTCATATTTTTGCCATCCAGCCTATCTGAAAAACTATTAGATGGACTTCCATGAGATTCGGTTTCTTAGTGTTTTGACCATATTCAATTCAATTTTATTTATATAGCGCCAAATCACAACAACAGTCACCTCAAGGTGCTTTATATTGCAAGGTAGACCCTGCAATAATACATGCAGAGAAAAACCCAACAGCCATATGACCCCTATGAGCAAGCACTTTGGCAACAGTGGGAAGGAAAAACTCCCTTTTAACAGGAAGAAACCTCCGGCAGAACCAGGCTCAGGGAGGGGCGGGGCCATCTGCTGCGACCGGCTGAGGTGAGGGAAGGAAGACAGGATAGAATATGCACAGAATTATGAAGTCTGCTTAGTATTAATATGTAGTTGGAGTTGTGAAACCATAATAAGTGGATTGAAAGCAGGGGAAAGAGCAACACCTACACAAAGTCTGATTTCATTAGAGTGAAAAAAGTAAGGAGCAGTACACGCTGCCCACACTGAGACTGAACGCTGAAAAGTTGAAAGAAGAAAGAAGATAGACATGGCACCAGGGGAAAGTGTTAATGGGGATAAATGGAAAATAAGGTCTGATTGCCATGTTAAATAGGTTGCTGAACACGTGATAATGCAGTGTATCACTCTGTTCCAAATGGACACACGCAGTGGAAAAATAGATTTGAGTAAATCATACTCCCCAGATGCACTTTACAATTTGTTCCACTTTAATATTGTGTTGACTCTGACCGCAGAAAGCTGTCTCACTCTGAGGCTTGCTGGTGTTCAGTGGCAGTGTAAGTCAATATTGGCTTAGTCTCCACAAAGCTGCTGGACTGTGCTCAAAATCACTATATTCCAGTGTGGGAGTGAAATGTGGCAACGGGGTGAGAAGTCTCCTCAAAGAAGCACACAAGTGAGAAGAAACAGCAGAGGTGCATCTTTAGTACACAACAAAACACACAATCACCTCTCACACATTCTCACCTACTGTTGACTTGAGGGCAATAGGGTCATGTGAGTCATACACCCTTGAACACGTACACAAACCTTCCTTACTACATATACACACAAACCCTTGCAGTTGACCTGAAGGCAGATCTCATCAAGGTTGTATCTGTTTGTTTCTCACTCTGTCAGTCTCTGCCTTCAACACCAGGGAGTAAATTACACTCTTACACTGAGCTTTCTCTCATATTGTTAATCATTTTACCAGCTGCAGAATGGGAGAGTTGACTACAGGTTCTCATTTTTGAAATCTGAAAAATGTAGATTTATTGCATGGATACTGCATGGATTGGTTTAAGCTCCAATGACCTGGAGCCTAAACCGCTCATTGGAGCAAGTGGTTGCTACCAGTTGGCAACCACTTGCCAACTGGTAACCACCCCACTACCAGTTGGCAAGTGGTTGCTTGTTATTGCGGCGCCTTTTGAAAGAAGTTGGTTTCAGCACTAACGCATAACTTTCACACTGAAAGATAAGATAAGATAAGGTAAAACTTTATTAATCCCTCAGGTGGGTTCCTCTGGGAAATTCGGTAAGGCAAGTAGGCAAGTAATATCTGTTTCAGGTTTTTTCATCACACTTTTTGCCCTTTAGTTAGCTAGTGATTGTCTTCCATACTAATTGCAACCACAGCAATCTGCTAGCAATTGAAGCAAACACAAGGAGATGTGGCACCCTCTTTATGACTGATTTCACCTGTGTACAGCCAGCAGCTACTTGCCAACACACTGGAAAAAATACATTTTTCCCTACCAACAAGAGGTTGCCAGGAGGCCCTGCCCTGACTTATCTCTGTGTCCGTGGGATTGAGACCTTAGGTACATATGTCTCTTATCTAGTACTTTATATCACATTAATGCCATGAAACAGATTTAAAACTAACTTTTGACCCTCTGTGGATTATACTGTACAATCATTCCATCCTGGAAAAAGAGAAGTTCAAAGAAAGAAATAAAAGCCCAAAATTGCAGTAACATTCATGCCCATGATGAGTGGATGTAAACTACTGACCACAACTATGTAGTGGGGTTGGAGGTTCAGTCCTTAATCTCTCTGCGTGGTCAGATGTTCTTAGTAAAGACACTGAATCCCCCAAGGTTGCAACTGATAGCAGCCACTGTGGAAGGGAGCTCCACAGCTACTGGTGTGTTTGAATGTGTAAATGAGAAACACACTCTAAAGCACTTATCTGGCCAAGATTAAAAGGCGTTAAAGTCCACATTATTTAAAATTTCATGAAGGATGTCATCCCTGATCTTGCTAGGCTTAGATTACAGGAAGTAAAAGAGACTTGGCAGCAGGTAAAAAATAGCCAAGAGAACCTTTTGTTCCATGGAAAGTTCCATGATCACTTGAGTAAATTGCCCAGTTACCTCAGCTATTTGAGTTAAATATAGGACTTAGAATATCAGGTCACAGGCAGTTCTCACAGTAGTTGCACCGTTTTTTCACACTGAAATGTAAAAGCTGTGTTCAAATACTTTGCTGCATAGAAATAGAATGAACTTCAAAATATATGAAACCACATTCTCTCGTTTCACTAGAACATTATATTTCTATTAATTCATCTGCAGTCGCACTTGTACATGCTTTCATTTTTCAATATGTATGGTTTCAATGACTATATCTTATATACAACTGTGCACAGACGTGCTTGTTTGGAGTGCAGTCCTGTCCTGTATACATGTAACATGACGTTATCTGCAACTATTCTTTTTCAGTTGTGTTAAATCCATTGTCTGAAGTCAACATAACAGAAGTATAATACCAAACTCTTGATTTCAGGCACTAGCCTGGTATGTCAGTAGAATTGAAATTCACTTAAACAGCTGTCACATTAGGTTGGACATTTCCCAAATATCAGGCATAGTCTGAGTTGTTCATAACACCAAATGTGTTTGCATATTTTTTGGCAGCGATCACTGAGTATGCGGTGTAGAATATTCATGTCTCATAACCAAAGCTATGAATTTCACTTTTAGCCCTAATCAGTGCTTCTCTTGTTTTGAACACAGATACTAAATGTGAGTCTATTTTTTTTAACTCCATGAGATTATCTGTCAGGCCAGCAGCCAGAAGCAGATAAGTGGCTGGGGTGATGAGCAAGCAGGACTAACCCAAAGCTCCATGTCTTTTCCTTTGTAAGCATTGATCTTTATTCCAAATCATTTGGCCAAAAACAGTAAGATGTAAAATAACAGACTATAAGGAGAGCAGAATGAAGTCAGAGATTCTTCTTTTATATGCGTTATTTGAACTTTTTTTTTTTTGCTCTCATACTGTTTAGAGATCTACTCCATAGTACTCATAGTACCAAACAGAGATGGGCAGTAACGCGTTACTGTAATCCGATTACTTTTTTCAAGTAACGAGTAAAGTAAGGGATTACTATTGCAAAAACGGTAATTAGATTACCGTTACTTTCCCGTAGGAACGCTGCGTTACTGCGTTACTAAAACTGTGATTTATTTTGCGAGAATGTCTCATGACAATGACGTAAGCGAGTGCGACGTTCGTCACAACAGCTGTGTGCAGATCAACAATGGATCATATATCGAGTGCGGGAGAGAGTATGAGTGTGCAGCGTTTAAAGCGTGGAAGTACTGACCTTACTTTGAGTTTGATTCCATAAAAAGTGACAAAAACATTAGCGTCCATTAGCATGGTGCGTGGGAAGAAAACTTCTTTTTACAGCGAAAAAACCCCTACACTTCCAAGCAAGCACCGAGTGCGCAACGATGTAATGGGAAACTCACAGAGAAACTCGCGGATTCTTCCACTGACCGCTGCAGCACACCTGCACCAGGGTAAACCTCCGCGTACTCTACTCCTGCTTTACAGGTGAAAATAGAGCAAAAGGACCGCTAGTCTTTGATTTTATTTATTTTCTGCTGTGTTTTACTTGCATCTATTTGAAAGACTGAGTGTAAACACACAAAAAAAATATTTTATGTGCTGGAATGTGCAGAAAATAGGTTTGAATATTAAACAGAGAATGTTGCATATAATTAAATTTTTGCTTGATGCATAAAGTTAAAAGATTAAAACTAATAAAACAAGTTTTAAAAAGAGACTTTTCAATTTGATTACATTTTGTATGATGGATTATGCAGAAAAAGTAGAATTGGGCTGAAAGATCTATTGCTTTATCACCTCTTCAGGTTGTAAATCGTGTTTTTAAAAAGTAACTAAGTAACTAAGTAATTAATTACTTTTGAAAATAAGTAATCAGTAAAGTAACAGGATTACTTTTTTGGGGAAGTAATCAGTAATTAGTTACTGATTACTTTTTTCAAGTAACTTGACCAACACTGGTACCAAATGCTTTGGGCTTTTAATAAAGATTTTAGTACTGGTTTGGTTTTATTACTGGTTACTTCCTCCCTACCATTGCTAGATGTTGCTCATAGGGTCTATATCTTACAGTATAAAGTGACCTAAAAAGGTGTTGTTGTTACCGGTGCTGTAACTAAATTGAACTGAAAAAGAATTCTTAACAAATTAGTAAACATTATAATTTCAATTGTTTGTAACCAGTAAATAACTGTTAGCAGAGTTTTATTCACTATCAATTAATAATCATTCAATTGTGTTACATTAAATCTGATATTGATAATTCTACAGCTAAAGCCTCCACTCAGTGTTAATTTACTGTGTCATAAAAAAATATGTATTTGTTTAAATCATATTTTATTTGATAAATTACAATTAAAAGATCAAAGTGGAAATTTGCATGTATTACACAGTGCCCTTGTATTAATTCCTGAACTACAAATCACTTGTCTTGAATCACTGCAATATTTAATATGTTTAAATATTAAATATTATTCTATATAGTTTTCATCCTAAAAAACTATATTAGTGCGACTGTTTGTATTTCTGTCTTAGCCAAGCTTCATTATTGCAGCACTAAGTCTGAGGGGCACTCTTGGAGCAACTATTTTAGAGACGTGCTTCCTTTGCATACACTCGACCTTTCTACTGAGTATCACAAAGTGCAGCCTGGTAGCTTTTGCACAAACATGTTAATAGACAAACAGACAGGCAAACAAATGCCCCTGAAAACTTTCTGCCGATGCATGTCCGCATAACAGCAGTTTGAGAAATCTTGCATTGCTAACTTTCTGCTAATTTACAGATCAAGGCTCTGCAGCAGAGGTCAGTTAGTAACCTCTAGGTCAATTATTATCATTGCATGTTCTTTGTTTTGCAGGTAAACGACCGGCTGGACAGGTACTGCTGTGGATTCATACCTGATCCCGCAGAACTCTGCGTGGAGAACCTGCTTTATGCAAAGTGTGCCAACACCAAAGACCTGCTGCTGGTTCACATCCTGGTACGTATCACAGCCTGCCCTAATGCTTTTTCATCCTGTCTAGTCGCTGCAGACAGTAGACCCTTACGTTTCCTCTTTGTTCCATAATTTATGTCCCGAGACACTACAAGGCAAACATTAATCAGTTCTCTTCAGTCAGCAGACCACTTTACTGGTCACTGTTTGATGGATGTGATAGCAAACAATGCTTTTCTCTTGCCATTCTAAATTGTTATTTAATCAAAAAAATATTTAAGTGTCGGTTTTCTGTTGTTGCCAGATCATTATTCATTATATCAGTGGGAATGTACTGAATAAAAACCACCTTGGCTCCCCAGTTTTCGTTACACAACAATTTGTTGCTGTCATTCTTCCGTGGAAAGACAATGTTTCTATATTTAAATGATACAGCAGGAGTGGATATTAAACTCTCCGAGTGTTGATGTATGTGTATTCACAGACAGAAAATGAGTTCAGAGCCTGGCAGATGTTACCGAGCTGGAGCTGATTATGCTCCATGTGCTTCATATTGTTTATAAGAATAGATAAAAGCTCACAGCATTTCCTGCAGGAAACAAGCTCTGCAGAGAGAGTCTTGACACATCTTAGCAGCACAAAAGAAGCAAAGTTAGGTACATTGGAACTTCACAGAAATTTAGAGTCTTGAACAATATAAAGACAATAAAAACACCATGACGGCCCGTCAGTCCAAGTTAGTCCAGGTGTGTTGTTTTTGTACAAGCAGTCGGGTTGTGTGCTTTTGTGCTTTCTCTGGGTTAGCTGAACATCTTTGCACGCTCTGAGTGACACACAGCAGTCTGTTTCTAACATCTGTTTGTTTGTACGTCTGATGCAGTGGAGGGGTTTCTGGGCTGCATGTTCTCAGGGGTGCCGAATATCTTTAGTGATGAGGAAAAAAACAGTTTGATATATTAAATGTTGCTGCACATTTTTAATATTAATATAAAAATGAATGGTGTCCCTAAATCAACCGGATATTGTCCAATATTCCTTCAATAGGAAACAATAGCAGTTACAGGGGGCAGTTTTGAGGATGGAACTTGAGAAAAAAAGACTTCAGAAAACACAATTTCTGCTTATGCTTTATATCTCCACTATATAGTGTAGATAAGGTAAATCTATTTTAATGTCATGCTCTCCTCGCTTCTTATTTTCTCAATTAGTCTGTGTTTTATGTTGTTTTTATACAAGTTGCAGTCAGACAGTTCTGTGACATAAAAAAGTGAAACATACCACGTTTGTATTTGGCCAGTCTCCCTTTTTTATGAACCCTTGGGCAGCACTGTTGATATTTTAAGATTACAGGTGCACAACTGCACTTTCATCTCAAACACCAACTTCTATGTCAAGCCAACTTGACCTTCATTATCAGGGATAATCGCTGGTGATGAAATCTACATCTGCAGGTATGACCTAACAAGGGAATCGTCATTTAAAGGGGCCAAGACACCAGGAGCATGCATGTCATTTTCTTTACAGGTCACAGGATTGTGCACTTGTTCTTCCTGTGGAGTCTGAGGGAGAATGGTCAGGCTGCCTGTGTATGATCAATACTAAAAAAATCAACATGAGCACAAAAGCTGAAATGGTAAATGGACTGATTCTTATATAGCGCTTTTCTACTCTCCCGGAGTACTCAAAGCGCTCTATACAACATGCCACATTCACCCAATCACACCGAATCTCACAAGCACTTTCTCTAATCCGAGTGCTTTCTAATGACATTTACACACAGTCATACTCTCTTGGATGCATCGGAGAGCAACTTGGGGTTAGTATCTTGCCCAAGGATACTTGACATGCAGGCTGGAGAAGCCAGGGATCAAACCACCAACCTTCCGATCAGTTGGTGACCTGCTCTACCTCCTGAGCTACAGCCACCCCAACTCCATCATTTTGGAATTAAGTGGATTCTTAATTCCAAAATGATGTTCCATGTGTAAACATGCACCAATGATCAACCATAAAGACTCTGATTAAGAATGGAGATATGTACAGTAGTTTAATGACTGTGTGAGAGCATCACTGGCTTTATTTCCAGACTGCAGAGTATACACAATGCATATGTCCAGGTGGGGATGATGTGTATGTGTGTGACTAGAGAAGGCAGATTGTGTTTCAGCTTTCTCGGGTGTGCGCTGTGCTCCTGACAGTGATCATGTTCACTGCAGAGATTTCACACACATAAGCTAAATGAGAGCCACCACGATCAATCACTTTGACGCTCTGTTCTGAAATTCTTTAATTCCCGGTGATGCTATCTTGGATATGAATCACTGATGATCTTCCTTAATGTGATGAGGAAGACTCACTACATTCATATTTGGGAAAGGCGCCCCAGACTTTTTCCTCATCCTGCCACATGCTGTCATTATCCTGTTAGCTGCTGTGAGCTACTCACCGTGAGTGTCGGTGTCAACAGTCCGACCCTCTGCTACGTTCTCCAGGAGTGTGGAAGTTGATTGTGAAACACTGAGCGGACGTTGAAATTTAATTTGGCTCACTGATACTGAAGTAACACTGCTGACATGAATGTTTATCATAAAATTAATGTTTTTCACGAAGTCTGCAAACCCAGTGCCAAAAGAGTTGGCACACTGTATAAAATGTCAGTAAAGAAAGAATGCAATGATAGAACATACAAAATATATCAGATGTTTGAAATATTTTCTCATTGTGAATTTAATGAAAGGAACACATCAGCTGGAGGAACATTTTGCACATAAGTCAGTAAGATAGGCAGCTGGTCAGTAATGTGATGGGCATAAAAAAGACTTTGGATATTTCATCATCAAAATATCCTGGGAGGCTGGAGCAATGACTCAGCGCAAAGGACATTTCTTTTTGGAAAATACGGACGCTGCATCCTCTGAACTAATAAGGAGAGTTACCATTCAGGTTGTAATCAGCACTCATTTCCAAAGCTGATATGGGGGTGCATTAGTGTCTGCAGCCTGGTCATCTGGAAAGGCACAGCCAGTGCATCTATAACAAGAGCATGGCTTTGTAGTACGAGAGTCTGGGTCCTGGCCTGCCTGTACTTTAGACCTTCTGGCACATCATGAACTGAAAAATATAGTTAGTTAAGACCCAAGATTGCTGAGGAGCTAGAGTCCTATATCAGACAAAAATAACAACATTCTTCTCCAAAAAGTTTAGCAGCTGCTCTCTTTCAGTTTCCAGATGTTTATGGACGAAGAGGGAAGCTACACAGTGGTGAATGTGGCCCTGTCCTGGCTTTTTTCAGATGTGTTGTTGTCATCAAATTCAAGCACTATTTCTATACTCTAAATATACCATAATATTACCTAGTAAAAGATGCAGTTAAATCCATATTATGATCATTCTGCACCACTGCAAAACCTTCCTTTGCCACTGAAAAGCAAACGTTCTATTTTGTAACTGAAATGCATGGACACTGTTATTCTGTGGCTAGCTTTATTGGAATGTGCATTTTATGGAGGAGAGTATTTGAATTGACGGTCAAACTAATCATCTTACTCTGCAGCTCTTGTGGCTGATACAGATGCTGTGTATCAGCCACAGCATCTGTATCATTTATTTGAAAGTCAGAGATGTTGTGAGGACAAGCAACGGCCTTGGATGGCTCAAAGCTATGATGTTTTGGCTCTGTCCCGTAACTCCTTAATGAGTTCCCCTGTCCCACATATTTCTGGTCCTTAATGATAGAGGTATTTTGATAAACAAAGCAGACTTAATTTACTTTGAAGCATCAGGGGGAAGAGGAGACTCCCAAAACAGCACAGTGAGGCAGACGAGTTTTTACAGTGAGTGATGCGCTATTAAAAAAGAAGAAAAAATGACAAACCTAAAAATATGTCAATCAACATCATTCAGTAGCTTTTTGGGTTTTCTCAACTTTTGCCTGTTGTTGTTGTTGTGAGCTTTACTAAGATTTGCATGTTTAGATAACAGCTTTGGCAACTTTAATTTTCTTTGTCACTAAATTGTGTGCATGTGAGGTTAACAATACTAGCTTCAATTACATGTTCAGAAAATTTTGCTTGTAACCAAAAAATTGAGTTGACATATTTGGTTTGGCATTGATTTTTATGCCAGGCCTGGAACCAGCCGAGGTTTTACATCAGCTTGTGATTTGGTTGAGTTGGTTGTTACAATAAAAAATGTCAGTTAAATATATTTAACTGACATTTTTTATTGTAACAACCAACGATTTATACAGGAAAATAATGACTATTAACAAGGTTGCCCAAACTTTTGCATCCCACTGTATCTGCCAAAATGCAGCTACTAATGGGACTCACACAAATCTAAAGTGTATTTTATTATCTGAATGTTACAATGTGTAATATTGGCTTTGATAAATGCTGGCAAGTTTATATGGCATGTAGCAAATCACAAGCAACCCACACAGGTGGCACAGTAGCTAATTTCATTATCATGTGCACGGATCAGGATGGGATATTAACAATGTATTGTCTTTTCCACACCCACATTGATTGAGTCGCACATTGATTTATCCAGAAAAGGTTTTCATTATTATAAAGTATTCCATCAAATAATGTTCTCTAATGCTGGGCATACACTGTGTGATTTTTATTTATTTTTTGCTCATTTTGAGCCGATTTTTCAGTCGTGCGACCGTTTTGGTGATCGGCCCGAGTTTGGCCTTCATCGTGCGTCGTGCATCGTGTAGTATACGTGGGGTAACGAGAAGCGATTAACACCTCATGACCAGCTCCCGATCATCAATCACTTGGTCGTAAGAAAATCAAACCTGTTTGAAATCCTGTCGGCCGTCGTGAGGGTGTCACGACTGCGCACACGCAAACACAGAAATGAAAGTGAAAAGACGGAGCAGCACAGCGGTGCAGCGTATGATCTGGACACAAGTGATGGAGGCACAACTTGTAGAACTTTGGCAAGCTCATCTGGCCTCACAAAATTTTCATGACCACAACAACCGTGAAAATAATTGGATGGACATTGCTGCTCAATCACAGCTGCCTGATCAATGTTTTTCATTAGCAATTTAGCAAAGTTGATGGAGGTGCGTCTGTGTGAGTGAAAAACAGAGAGGGAGAGAAAGGGAGAGCGAGCGACAGATTTTCTGTTATAACCTTCATGTTATGGACGCACAGTGTGAGCACTCAGGTCGCATCAGAGTATCGGGCCGTATAGTGTGAGACCCTGCATCTTCACCTATGAAATTCTAACCCCTGTGAGTCAATCGTACAGTTCGAGCAGGGGCTTAATAACGCGACTGAAAAAAATTGCACAGTGTATGCCCAGCTTAACTGAATTGATTTATCCAGATTGCTGATACAACATCCAAGACCCCACCCAGTTTCTAGTATTTTCTAACAGTAGAGTCTGTCTTAATAGAAAATATCAGTTCTCATTGTTTGGCTGTTTCACTGCCATACTAATTTGCTAAGGGTACAGGGGAGGTCGTTAAATGTTTTGTTTATGAAGCGAAGAGTTCATGTCTGAAAAAGCCACTTGGGTTAATGTAAGAATGAAATACTGAAATGCTTAGAATGCAGTTTGACACGGTCCAAGTGGACTGTCGTGTGTCTTTCAATCTGTGTAATGGTGACACACTATTTAAAGAAACTGTTAAAGGTGAACTGTGGTTTCACTTATCTTTTTTATTTAGGGACACACATAATGTATTTTATCTCCTTTGTAAAGAAACTGCACAAAATTATATAAATCTGTTGTCACAATCTGGGTGAAGCAGACTGTGTGGAGTGAGGACCCAAGTGCTGACACTGACAGTGCTGAAACAGTACAAAACAAAAGGGTGAAACTAAACTATAACCAAAACTGTGTGATCTAACGCTAACAAAAAAAAAACCTGGAACATGAACATTAAAACCTGGCATGAAATACCTGGACCATGAAGGCTTGACATGAATACATGAAATCCCCCCAGACTGGACAAGGAATGAATGAAAACTCAGAGACTAAAGACACACAGGAGGTGATATGGTGAAGTGGAAACACATGGGGAAGCAATGGTTTTACTTAACATAATGACGACACAGGGGAAGTAAAACTAAACACACTGAGCACAGAACACCAGAGCATTTCAAAATAAAACAGGAAGCATAACGGGAGGCAGATATGGCACACATGATAGACTAAGGTTGTGTCCACATTCATGGGCTGCATCCTCCTGAGGACCCGTCCTTCGCGGTCTACGTGGGCCAGGTCCTCAGGAGGTCGGGTAGGCCGGAAGTAAACAGCTGTGAAATTGGACGGTCTAGCCTTCAGATTTGCGTCACCGCTGTCTCGGTGGAGTTTAATAAACTCAGCTGTCTGCTCCTTGCTATCTAAAATATAACAGGACATATATCTCAGCCAAACCGATTTACTCACAAACAAATAAAACACTGAAAAAAGCCAAACAATAACATTTTTAGGTTATCTAAGTGACTTTTATATCACGTTTAACCTGAGTAGCAAAAGACCGCGGTGATCTGAAAATGATGCGCCGGGAGTTTGACGTTCTCGCCGGCTCTAGTGACCCTCGAGCTCCCAGCTAGCTATCGAGCTGGTGGATAACAGACGTTTCCGAAAACGTCGGAGCACTTTTGCAAATATGTGGTATCTTGATAAACTGAGCAGATATTTGAAGTTTACACAGCTGCATTCTCGCCTGAAAATATGTTTATTTTGTGACCCAGAAAGAGTAATAAGAGTAATATTAAAAACTTAGCAGCGGCCACCATTGTTGGAAACTGGAACTGGCTGGGCCGCGCTATGAATTCTGGGATATGGTGGGCCACGAAGGACACTCCCGACCCATCCTTCAAATTCTGGGAAAAAGAGGACACATTTGTCGGCTGCATTCGGAGGAGTCTACAAATTTGGACAGCTTTTGTTGCGTCGCTGTGATGTAATCGGCCTTCAAATGCGTCCTCAGGAGAATGCAGCCCATTAATTTGGACACGACCTAAGACACAGAGGAAGAAGGGAACTGGAGATGAGACATGGACATAACTAAGCACAAACAGACCATGATGGCTGGGAGGAAAAGGAATGGTTCACAAGGGGAATACGTGTAAGCAAGGGGGAGATGGCAGACAAAAACATTACTGAAACGCATTAAACACAAGGGGGTGAAGACACTAGGGGGACTCTAATAAACAGAAACTAGGCAAAATAGAAATGAGCTTAAGATAACTAAATGAGACTTAAATATAAACCGTAAACATCAAAATATAAGAAAACAAAAAACACTGTGTCAAACAACCTAGGATCATGACGTCTGTAGTTTATCAGCTTTATTCATTCTTGTTAATATTGTATTACGTTTAATGTTACTCACTTCCAATCGGTGCACACTTCCTTCTTGGTGAGCAAACAGTAGGCTCTGTGTTAACTGTGTATGTTTGTGTGTTTTCTCAGGTGAGGAAGACGGATCCCTCCACACTGGTGTTTATTGATAATGCAGGGAGACCACAACAGTCCACAGACAACCTCAACTTCAAGCTGGTTGAGGGCATTGATGAGTGAGTATGAAACATTATGTCAGAGAAGAAGCAGGCAAATGAGATTTTTTTGTGTGTGCGTGTCCTTCAGTCTAGCAGTGAGGTTCAACAAATTACACCATGCCGATTGAGAAACTCATTTTAGCTCACAGCGGGTAGAAACAATGATGTAAGGAAATGTTCCAGGAAAAAATAAAACACATCCAACAACATATTTCCCTGGTGACGTTTCTGATTTGAACAGCTTTCAAATCAGCAGCACAGAAACGTCCACTGGAAGCTTGTTAGATTTTTGTTACAATGTCTGTCTGATTAGATTAGCGTGCTTTCAATTAGCCTGCTATTCAGTATACCGAATGAATCAGCTCTGATAGAAATTCCCCTTTGTCTGTCACTTAGGATTACTAAGCTCTTCCATAAAATTCTCTTAAATATCTTAAGCCTGGACTTGGAGCTGAATGAAAATAGAATGTTAAAGTCACATATTATTTCTCATGACTGAAGATTAAAGAGAAACTTGTTAGTTTTCAGAGGTGTTACAGGACTAATTTTATTTTCTCAAAGCCTTACAACTTGCTGTATTTAATTAATATAATTACAATTTAATATACATTCATTTTCACATGGTAGTTATTCTTCCTTTTTTGTACACTTTATTGGGTTGAAGGTTTAATTTGAATTTATAAAATAAATTGTTTTTGTCAATAAATATGTCATTACTATACTGTTAAATTGTTCATGCTCATAATAAACATAGTGTGAAATATTGAAGTTAAATTAAGCCCAAAGCTCAGGCTTCAAACTTTGCTCTTTATGAGCAAAGAGTAGAAGAAAACTTTCAGAGATTGAGCGTTTAGCAGAGTGCTCTTTAAGAGCAAAGAGTAGATTTGCTCATAAAGAGCTGGATTTGAGCTGACCTCTAGGTCAGTCATACAAACAAAGCTCAAAACTTACATCTTCTTTTATACACATATCATCTTTTTTTGTCCACAACAGCTGCAGCAGTGTCGGTCTACTGGAATTAGATTGAATTTCTTGGCTGATGAATAAAAAAAATTAAACTAAACTACTAGAAAGATTTAGGTTCCAAAAGTTGTTTTAGTGTTTTTCTTTCTCTTTTTTTCTTTTTAGTGTGGTGATTTGTTGAGCTTTGCTGTTCTTGCAGCACTAGAGAATGGCTAATATTGATGTCTCTAAAGCTTTTTGCTTATGACTTATTGATTCAGGAAGCTTGAATCACCAAATGGCTTTCCAACCTGACAGAAGTCTGCACTGCATTATCACAAAAATCTAGTATGGCACAGCACTGTAAAATAAAAAAGTAATAATAATAATGTATAGCCTCCCTTTTCCTTGTTTGTGAAAATCTTCATTACAAAATCTCCCTGTATGATTATTGATCTGTTTGTGAAAAATCACGCAGAGACTCAGAGGCAGAGAACTATGGACAAAACAAAATTAACTTCAGATAAACTGCAGACAGAACAAAAGGCACAAATATTTAAAGGCAACAACAGGAAATCTGGCTTTGTTTAACCCGAAGAGCCAACAAAACTGAATTAAAGAGCAGATTACAAACAATAAGTTAAACGCCATCCTTCCAGCAGAAAGAAGTGAACATGTAGTATGAACACTCACATGCACGACATCTCCTATACAGGAGTATAGTACTCTGTGTGAAAGCATGAACACAACAAATCAGAAAAGTCCAGAACACCATTATTTCAATTCAGTTCAAAAGATACAACAGCAATCAGTGCTTTTTGTGAGTCTGCCAGTGTCAGGGTTTTTATTGAAAAAATGACATATTCTTTCGATACAAAAACATGTTCATGCCTTTTTAATTTGTCATTTATTAAAGTTCTAAATATATATTTTACCTCAAAAGTACAGTTTTTAAATGTAACAAAATAATTAAAAAAAAATAAAAATCTATCTGATCGAGGAATCACTCATCTTTGGAAAAGAGAGTTTATTACAGAGAAATGGCTCTTTCCAAAATAAAAGCTATACTATACGCTTCTTCTGGGCTATATTCTCTGCAGCATATTAAACATATCAGGTCCCCATAAGGAGAATCATGTGCTAATGACTCGGGTAAAGTTAGTAGCATGCGTGCTTGTTGTTTTTGTCTGCTTCCACTTGTCTTTGCACTAGGATGATGTCGGTGTAAATGTGCAGTCATATTCATTGTGTTCCCACTAGTGCTGTCAGCGTTAATCTCGTTAAAATGATGTATGTATGTATGTATGGTATATATGAAACCAAACTGGTTGAAAATTCAGTGAGTTCTGTTGATTTTATTTGTGAACACATGTCCATAAACATGGCTTGCCCATAAAAATATAACAGCACATCCGAGGATAAGAGTCAACCTTGAGGTGACTTTTAAAAATGCAGTTTTTAAAAGATTGTGTTGTATAGAATGCATCTTGTGTAATAATTAAACAACAGTCTCTTACACATCCTTAAGTTGAATTTCACCTTTGCAGAGTAAAGGGTATGTTATGCAGTGGGATGCATACAGTATGAAGGGCGGTAGAGTTTTCAAAACTTTATTTATATTTACACAAACTCAAAGAGAAGGACAACATGTTTTTTAATTGCTGTGTAGTTGTTGCTTTTTGATTTTTTAGAAGAAGCTGAAATGGGGCTGTTAAGCCACGCCCCTGAGAGGTAATGAAGAAAAGTTTCAGCTTCCTTTTAATGAATCAGCCGGGTTCAAAAACTAATGATGGCTGAGGGAGTATCTGCTGTGTAATAATCACTATCAACATGTATTCTTCTTGTGGCACAGAGTGACTCCACCTCTAGCTCCGTCACCAAGTCTAAAAGTGTACTCATATATTAAAAATATACAGTTTGTGTGTAACCTCAACATTGAAGTAGAAGAGCATCCCAGCAGAATGAACCTTTTTTTGATAATCCACAAGTTTTCTTCTTATGCCACCCTCAGGCTAAGATGTCAGCCTTCAGTAGCCTTGTAGCCTTTATTCTAGCAGCATGCTCAGGGCAGTTTTTTGAACTTTTCATGGTAAAGCATTTTCTTCTTTTAAAGTGTTCTGTACAAATCAGGCTTGTCGCCATTGTTTCATCCCCAGCACTGCTAAGACTGTGAGAAAACCTAAATCATGAGCAGGTTCTTTGTTTTTTCCTATATTGTGACGAATAAAGAACATGACGATCTTTAGAGTCTGCACACAAATATTTTAGTTTTCTAGTCTGTGAAACAGCCATTAAAGCTACAACATATCAAAACCAATGTTATGTCTTTTGTCAGATTTCCAGAGAAAGCTGTGTCTGTGCTGCGCTCAGGCTGTCTGGAAAGTCTTCTGCTACGCTCCCTTTACACAGACAGGGAATTCTGGGACAGCCACGGCGGGTCCAGCGGTCTCGGGCCTCTCATCCACATGGTGGAGCAGAGAGGAAGAATTCTCCTGCAGCACATCAGGGACAAAAAGCTTCAGCTCAAGAGGGATCTGTGACTGACCTGATCAGGCCAGCCTGGATTATAAAGTAGATGCAAACTGCATCTATTAGCTGTCGTCAAAGAGAGCAAGAGTCTCTGGAAGAAAAGAAGCCTGCAGCAATGAAATGCATTGTATAATTTAAAGCACAAACGTCATTAAGATTGAAAAGTGCGCCGAGGCACAATGAAAACAGATTTAGAATGGTTTTTGCAGTGCAGAGTCATCCAGGGCTTGCATGGTGGAATAAAATATTTAAATGTGTGCAAACAGATCAACAAAGCAACAAAGTGGACTGAAACACTGGGAGCTAAGTGCACTGTCTGGCAGCCCGAGCCCAGCAATTCATGAACATGTTTGACTTTTTCACTTCATAATACGCTTTTCATTCTTCGTTGGTTAGTCTTAGTGTTCTGTAGTATTGGCTGTACAGCAGATACAGTATTTTTAAAAGGTGCAACTGCTTTTAGGTCAGCTGGAGAGATGGACCCCTGTGCTCTTGCATTCTGGTCTGCACTTTGTAAAGATGCTAAAGGGCCCTCTAGACTGACCAAATGTCAGCATGTGGTGCTCTTAGAGTAAGATTGAGTTGATACAAAGCACTCTGAAACTTTCTAAAGGTATATTGCAATTTGCGTTATTTCACCAAGTCCTACCACAAAAGACAGTTCTGTTTTCACTTAAAGTTTGATGTCTAGGCTTCAAGCTCATCACTCCCACCACATATGATTCACACAGAAACTAGGGAGTGATGACTAAACATCCTCCCTGGAGCCTACAGGTTGATGGAGGTAGAGACCCCGGACAGCAGAGCCATTAATATGTCAGAGGGAGAAATGGGAAATTCGGGAATGAAGGAAGACCGCTAAGGTTTCGGCAGGTATATGACATAAGGAGAGATAGTGTGTATGACTTACCAGCCTGAGCTCACAAGCTTCACTCCATTTAATTCATTACAAAATAAAGTGTGTTGTCATGTCTCTGCTTTAGCCATTTTTATTGTTATTATTCAGGAAACAGATTCAAAACTAAACCTGAAGATGTGTCATTGTGTGTACCCCGTTAAAAAAAGAGCCAGCAGTCCTAAATTTGATTGACTCAAATTAGGGCTGGGCGATATGACCCAAAATTCATATCTCGATATTTTTTAGCTGGATGGTGATATACGATATATATCTCGATAAAAAAAATTTTTAAGCCATGATGTAAGAACAAAAAGAGAGTTGTTAGTCAAAGCTGTGGCCCAGATGTCACACAGGCACTTTTATTAACATACAGCGTAGATGTAGATGAAGAAATTACTCAAAGATAAATTATCAGCATTTATTAAATCAGTGGTTCCCAAACTGTTTTTGCTAGGCCCCCCTTTGTTTTACAAGAAAAATGTTCATATTCAGCTATGCTCCATCTCCTGCGCCCCCCCTGCAATAATAATGCTCCATAAATAAAAGAAAACAATGTTGTTTTTATGGATAACAAAAAGCTCACAATTGTGTTTGAAATCCTCTTCGTAACCATGTCTCTTAACAGGTGCCATTTATGGCCCTTATATACACACAATACAGTAATATTACGTTGAAGCACAGTACGTATCACTCCACGAGGCTAAAGACTACGGTAGCCGTAATGCTCCGACCATCCATAAGCGGTGCTGCTCCGTAGCTTACCAAAGTCGTACTAAAACATTTTTTTGACAGATTGCTGAGCGTCGTGTACCACATAAAAACGGTTCGCGGTCATTAAGCACAACCAGAATTCATACATAAGGCGCACTGTCGATTTTTGAGAAAATGAAAGGATTTTAGCGCGGTTAGATCGCTAACACGTTGACGCCGTCCAGCCCCACGCACGGAGCGATCTGCGGTAACTCGTTAACGGAGATTTGCTGTGTTCATCTTGTCGTTGCCTGCAGGTGAAGCTATGGGTGAGGGGGAGTTGTGTTCAGTGAAGGAGAGGCGAGGCCAAGTAACGTTGCGTAGAGACAAAAGTGGACGAAAGAGGCAAACTTGCGGCTCCACAAGTATAATTATAACGTAACATATACTATATCGATATAAACGATATTGTCACATCTTATATCTCGTATGAAAATATATAGATATATATTTTTTAAAAACTTGATATATCGCCCAGCCCTAACTCAAATGGTTTGATCATCTGCAGAATATGCAATACCGCTGTAGCTCCATCTGTTCTTCAGGGTGCCTGTCACTGCTTTTCATTGAAGCCTCCCATCTGCACTCAGTAGCTTCTCCCCAAATGTCGCCTCATTGAAGGGAAATGTGAGACAAATTATCCCCCGTTTCCTCACTCTGTTTTAATATTACAGAGAGCTAGCAGCAGATCGAGTGATTGATTTGGAAATCTGCTTTTGTGAGATAAGCTTTTAATCGAGGGATTAAAACTGGCTGTCAGCAAATAGCTTCTGGAGCAGATCCTGGAAGCTTTTTGATTTATAAAAAATTACTAAATATATTTAGATTTTTTTTTCTATTGCAAACTGGCTGAACTTGTACATTGTATAATACAAATAGTGAATCTAAAGTTGAAAGAAAATTGTATAAAAATCAAATACCATTAGTGAAGGAACCGAGCTGTGGTCTTTCTGTTTGAGCAGCACGTATTTTAAGCTTCACTGTCAGAAAAAATCCCTTTTGGTATGTTGCTATTGTGAGATGCACAGATGATATCAGTTGAAGCTGTTTTATGTTTGACCCGTTCTGAATTAAAATTCCAGGCATATTCAATTCACAGATTAATGACATTTTCTATGGCTCCCTCTTTCATCACTGAATAAATGGCTGTAATGAGAAATGATTCAGATGTGTGATCCTCTCTTCATCACCACTCGGTCTCTTTTACATTAAATATTTTTCCTTTTTTTTTCTCAGTTTTTTTCTTTTTTCAGTCCGCTAACTGTGCTGGCTGCTGTTGGATTTTGCTATTTTTACATCGGTTCGGTCCAGCTCATTAAGCCCCATCTGGATTATGCCATACTTAATGCTTTCAGACATAAATAGTAAATCCTTCATACTGTACTGCTGAAGGACGGCAGTTCAAATACCAGAACACTGGGACTAAAGAAAGGCAACAAAATGAAGAAAGTGGTCACAGTCAGATAGATGAGTGTTTACAATACCAGGATTAAAGCTGCAAGCAGCGTTATGAGGGCCATCGCACCCCGTTGCATCGAGCCACGCCCAACACCTACACCCAGCATGTTAGATCTGATGTCACATTGATGGAATTCATGTGTAGAACCACCAGGTAAAATTTCATGTGAATCAATGATGATTATAGTCATCCCACTAGGTGGCGCTCTAACCATCGCTTATCAAACATTTCTGAGCTTGACTCTTGACTCATGCCTGCGTCGTTTGGGTGAGATTGGACATTGTGTTTTTGAGTGACAGCAGATTACTGCTTTTTGGCGAATGATTGAAACTCCACATGCCGCCCTGACCATCCCGTTTCCCTAAACATAAAAAGCTTTGGGGTCTAAAAACTCGCTAAATATAGCGACAAAGTTGCTAAGTTGGCAACACTGTGTGGGATACTTTTTGCCCGTGATTTGAAGAGCCCAGCGCGGCTCCCGACGCAGGGAAAACCAATTCTGTAGGGGAGACCTACCTGGCACTTGTGCAGGTAAAACCAAAGGGAAGTTATGCTTCACCATATTTTCTAGTCTTTGGCTTGAATGAAGTTGGTTTGGAAACATATTCAGCTGCTTCACCTCCTGCTTTGCGTTTGTGTGGGCGCCCCGTGCTTGCAGTGTCCAAAGTGTGGGGCCCGGGAAGCTCTGAATTATGGTAAGTAAAAAAATGCTTACATTCTAGAAAAATAAACTTTGTGCCAAAAAACCAAACATAAACAGGACTTCAGTGGGTGGGTTCTTGGCCCATCTCTGAATTCTTGACAACTATGGGATTGACTGGCTCAATATTTGATAAAAGTTGGGCTTCATCACTTCAAATTTCAGTGCAGTTATAAACCCATAATATAATAAATGCATTTAGAAAGATAGCAAATCACATCATTCTGAGTGAAGAATGAAAAATGCTCACATGCTCTCCACATCAGTATAGGTGCTCTCTTTTAATTCATTGATTTAGCACAGTGGTTCTTAACCTGGGTTCGATCGAACCCTAGGGGTTCGGTGAGTTGGTCTCAGGGGTTCGGCAGAGCCTCCACCGCGGAGGTCGCAGAGGTCCAGCCACACCCGAATTATCGTGTAAATTTGTGATTTGCAACGCCAAGTTGAGCAACTCTAGTCTTGCACCGGCAAAACTAAAAGAACACTTCTTGAAGCTGCATGGAGACGGGGAACACAAGAACACAACACTTGCTGAATTCAAGGTGAAGAGAGCCAGATTCGATGAAAGGCCCACTCTGCCTGCTCTTGGATTTATACCCGTTAACAAACCAATCCTCACAGCATCGTACAAAGTTGCTTAGCAGGGTGCAAAGCAGGGCAAGCCACACACCATTGGTGAAACACTCGTGAAACCAGCCGCGTTAAAGATGGCAAATCTGATACTCGGAACAGCGGCCGAAGGTAAATTATCACAAATTCCTCTTTCAAATGACACCGTCAGTGACAGAATAGAAGACATGAGTAAAGACATCTTGGCTCAAGTAGTCGCCAATCTGATTTCAAGCCC
Source organism: Pundamilia nyererei (assembly GCF_000239375.1). Classification (NCBI taxonomy): domain Eukaryota; kingdom Metazoa; phylum Chordata; class Actinopteri; order Cichliformes; family Cichlidae; genus Pundamilia; species Pundamilia nyererei. Next base: position 1,772,151 of record NW_005187526.1, read on the forward strand.
GGCAAAATTCAGCCTTCAGCTCGATGAGAGCACAGATGTTGCTAATCTAAGCCAGCTTACTGTTTTTGTGCGCTATGTGAAACATGACATGATAAAAGAAGATTTTTTATTTTGTAAGCCTCTTACAACAACAACTAAGGCAGCCGATGTGAAGAAGCTTGTGGATGACTTCTTCAGAGACAACAATCTTTCATGGGACATGGTTTCTGCAGTTTGTACGGACGGAGCTCCAGTCATGCTGGGAAGAAACTCTGGTTTTGGTGCGCTAGTAAAAGCCGATGCACCACACGTCATTGTGACTCATTGTATTTTGCACAGGCGTGCATTGGCAACAAAAACCTTGCCTCCAAAAATGGCAGAAGTATTAAAAACCGTGGTGGAATGTGTGAACTATGTGCGAAATAGTGCTCTGAGGCACCGCATCTTCAGTGAGCTGTGTAAAGAAATGGGCTCTGAATTCGAGGTACTTCTGTACCATTCTAATGTTCGGTGGTTATCCCGGGGACAGGTGCTGAATCGTGTTTTTGCCATGCGTGTAGAATTAGCCCTGTTTTTGCAAGAGCACCAACACTGTCATGCAGATTGCTTCAAAAATCCCGAGTTCATTCTCATTTTAGCGTACATGGCTGATATATTCGCAGCTCTCAATCATCTCAATCAGCAGATGCAGGGTGGTGGAGTCAATATCATAGAAGCGGAAGAACACCTGAAGGCTTTTCAAAAAAAGCTAACGTTATGGAAACGACGAACAGAGAACAACAACTTTGCAAACTTCCCCCTTCTGGACAACTGTGTAAGTAAGGTCGAAGATGTGTCTGGAATC
>NW_005187526.1:1775362-1778160 GCF_000239375.1 Pundamilia nyererei
TAAGTCCGCACATGACTCCAATTACGCTCAGCCATTGTTGTGAGTGCGCACGCCAGCGGCTGCGAGACATTTATGCAGCCGTATTTCGCACGTAACTATGAAAGGTGGAAGAGGAAGTAGTTCCTTTGAATGTAGACAATCCGAATGTTATAGTTTCTTTCCACTGTGTTCCTGTTAATGATAAACTACAAATTTACTCTAAATTACTAAAATATCGATATTTTAATGTGAGAATCGATTCTAGAACATTGGTATCGGAGGAATCGATATTTCACGATCGATCCGCGCATCACTAATATTGTCCACTGACTACTTCTCTGATCTCCAGAGTGCAAGTGAGTGCTACTGTCATTATCATTCAAAGTAATGCACCTCAGATGTAAATTATATCTGGTGTAAGGCACGCAGTGTACCGCAGAATCATATTAGCCTTGTTCCTGTTTGCAGTGATTTCCATTAAATAAATGTATGCCTCCCATACATGCTCATAAAAACCCCAAATGTGTTAATGCATTTTTAAGACAGAGAAAGCAGAGGAGACAGAGAGATATAGACGGCAAACATAAACAACCAGTCAACCATGACTCATCCATAAAAAGCTATCATCATGGAGCAGTATGGTGAAGGTCATTATCTGGTGCAGTGCAAAAAAAATGGGCTATTATGAGATGCTGAGGCGAGCTACAGGCCTGATGTGGTGCCTTGAAGCTGTGATGTGAATCAGACTACTGCACTTTGGAAAAAGGAGGCCGTGCAGGTAATGAGGATATTTTTTCTCCCTCATTAGCATGATATCAAATTTTACATTAGCTTCATTTTCAATGCTATTACAGTGAGCCCATTTATAAATGGACACAGCTACTGCATTTATCAAATTGCCGCTGTGCATTCTTGACACAGAACCAGAAATGTATTTTCACCCAGTAAACAGTCCAGGTCAAATACAATTAAAACATCCAAATGTTTTAACTATGAAAGTCACAGGTTGTCATGCATAGTTTTGACCAGTTCTGAACAACTGGTTCACAGCCAGGGTCTGCATCGTGTTCAGGCTCCACTGACAATAGCTAGAAACAGTAAAAAAAAAAAAAATAATAATAATAATAAAGATGGATGCAGCTGCTGTGACAAATGGCAGGTGTATCTGACTGCAAAAGTGCACAGTCACTGGCTAATGACTACACAATCACAGGTGAGCAAGCAACGAGCATACACTGCATAATCTATCTTTCCAAAAGCTAGACTGAACATCGGAACAGATGTTCAGTATATATATATATATATATATACACAAATTATACAAATTATACAAATCTAATTATACAAGTGGTTCTGACAAGAGCCGCTGAAAGAGCAGAAGAAGAATGGACCTTGTAAGAGAGTGGACCGTGTTAGTTTTGTGTGTGTGTGTGTGTGTGTGTGTGTGTGTGTGTGTGTGTGTGTGTGTGTGTGTGTGTGTGTGTGTGTGTGTGTGTGTGTGTGTGTAGACGCATTAAACATAGTGTTATTTTTATTTAAAAAAAAACTCTAGGCTCTGGCTTTATTTTCCATTTAATATCAGATTCTTCAAAGCTTGTTTAAGTTTTTGTGATGATCATTATTTCAGTAAGGTACAGTGCTCACCTTTTATAACTGCTCAACACATTCCTGCATGTTCTGTCTAATTACTGAAAAAATCGAAAATGGAATGGAAAAAACGACGGCTAGCTTTGATGATCAAAGCTAGCTGCCACGATCCATCAAATATTTGTGCCCAGGTTTCTGTAACTCGATGATCTGGGCATATTAAATGCAGGTTTATTAAATATAAGGCTTCTGACCTGGAAAATAAATCCATCTTAAGCTTACACCTCAGTCCTACATTCTTTTGTCATTTTAATCCATTTGCTATTCCTTAAATGGGGTATCGTTATTTATAATATTTTCATGATATGTGCAGACTGAGAACTCCAGTGTGTGTCTCAAGTTAATTTGATCATTTGATGAGCATCCACGAAAGAGCTCTCAGGTGGAATCAATATCTATCCTTAAAGAGATCAAATTTTAACATTGAAATTGTGTGCTGGTCCTCTCATAGTTGGAGAACAAATTCAGAACCAATCAAAATGTTCCTTCACTTTTAATATAAATGCAGTATGCATGTCTGTCAAAAGTGCAGAATCTAAAACTGGTCCACAGCCAGCATGTTTATGGTTATGTCAGCCTGTCCCCCTCTCTGATTACTGCTCCATTCATGCCTCTCAGTTGAAACTGTAATGATAACTGCTGCTATTGCTAGTGATTAAAAGAATATTTACACACTTTCTGCTCTTGCCTATCAGCTAATAATGATGTTTTTACAGCAAGCGACAGCAAGCCATAAATAAGAGAGCTCAGCTGCTCAGCATCTTCTAACTATAGAGGAGATAATGTGGATCAGAGATAGGTCAGCGCCTCAAGCTTCCACTGTTCTCTTTTACACCCAGATTTCTGTTCCCTTTCTCCTCTTATCTGCACTCTTTTTAGCCATTCTACGTCCTGCTTTTGGAGCCTGAATTTAGGTACAAATCCAAGTCAGCAAACTGCTAACAAGGTTTAGACATTTAGACTTTGACATCTAAGTATTAGTTAAAGAATAAATGATAAAAATAACTACTTTTATTTATGATGTGTTATATCATATGACTAATATTATTGTTGGTTGTAAAAAAGTAAAACACAAAGACAAAAAGCCGTCCATCTTCTGTGCCTGCAAAATCTGGGTTTGGCGGTTGCCAGGAGAACTATACTTGCACTGTGACAAGTGTAAACTTGGGGCG
>NW_005187526.1:1778180-1790041 GCF_000239375.1 Pundamilia nyererei
GGGGGTTATGGTGTGGGGTTATTTTTCAGGAGTTGTGCTCGGCTCCTTAGCTCCAGTGAAAGGATCTCTTAATTCTTCAGGATACAAAGACATTTTGAGCAATTTTATGTTCCTAAATTTGTGGGAGCAGTTTGGGGATGGCCCCCCTTCCTCTTCCAACATGACTGCGTACCAGTGCACAAGGTCCATAAAGACATGCATGTGTGAAGTGGAAGAATGTGAGTAGCCTGCACACAGTCCTAACATCAACCCAATATAACAACTTTGGGATTAATTAGAGCAGAGGATGCAAGCCATGCCTACTTGTCCGACATCAGGGTCTGACCTCACAAATGTGCTTCTGGAAGAATGGTCAAAAACTCCCATGATCACTCCTAAACCTTGTGGAAAGCCTTCCCAGAAAAGTTGAAGCTGTTATATCCACAAAGAGTGGGCCAAAATGCTTTCTTCCATTATTACAATTCCTCATCATGTTGATTTGAATTCATGGAGGGTGGGCTTTATAATGTCCACTTGACATTCAGGTGCATATATAGTAGTTCAGTTTGGTGTTTAAAAAAGCTATTCGTTTCTCATGTTAGGTAAAAAAAAAATAAAAAAAGGTGAAAAACAAGTGTTTCAAAAGTATATTGCAGTATATTCTTATAGAGGTAGAGCACAGTGCTCTTACGTCAGTTTACCAATAGAAACCAGGGGTTGATCTACAATGCATATGTGCAAACCAGAAAAAAGCTGCTGACTCTCAGCTTGCCCAGCTCAGCAATATTTGTTAACAGGAGATTAAAAACACCCATAAAACAGAGATAGCTACAGTTTCTTATGAGCACAAAATAAGCAGAGCTGACTGATGCCCCAAGAGGGCAGTATTGAAAAGGATTGATGCAAACTGGCAAGGAACTTTATGACAGTGCTGTCTGAGATGGTAAAGGAACTGGTTCTTCTATTAAATTATATACATAGCATTTTTTTTTCCTCAACTATCCTTAGGATAGAAACAGTCAAGTGCTTTCTATCCCAAGGATACTCTGGGATGCAGATTGCACAATCCAGTGATCAAACACCAACCATCCAATTTGTAGATAACCTGGTCTACTTCCTGAGCTACAGCCAGCTTAGATAAACGAAAGTTAGCATTGCTTGTTGTGATGAAAGGGAGGAAGTTTCTACAAACCACTGTATCCAGGCCCAGCTTGGCTGTGATGGGCTCCCTCAGCCTTTTGGCTCCAGGGTGAATGTAACTGTTAATGAATGTGGATTTCGGATCCTGTTAAATTAAAATAACAAATTTATATGAAACCTTCTGCTGGTCTTCCAGTAACCTAAATAAATACTGTGCAGACTTCGACTCCAAAAACAGGAAGAAGGATCTGTATTTTGATATGCAGCTAATATTTTCAGGTCAAATCAGAAGCACTTTGGGTCCTTAAATAGGGTAGGATTTCTTTTTTCCCAGATTTGGAAATTCTTTTTATACAGCATTTGCAAAATTAAAATAAATGTACAAACACAACAAATATGCAAAATAAACAAATAGCTTACATGAGTAAAATAGTATATATGAAACAATTCAAAAAAGGGCAGAGTTGAAGTAAACTGTTAACAGATGACTTTCTGCTTGGCCGATGTATTGCAGTGTAGAGAGTTACTGCAGTTACTGAGAGAAGGATGGGAGGGATGAGAAAGATTTGCTGTATCTGTCCTTGTGGCAGCAGAGCAGTCATGATTTGAATGCCGATTGTTGTTGATCATGTACATCGTACCATTTTAGTAGCTGCTTCTATACGGATAATGATCCTTGTCACACTGGTATCATGTACACAACAATGAGTTCATTGGTCTCCTTTGGCCGCCCCAGTTACCTCATCCCAAATCCTTTTCATTTAGTATAATTGGACGTATACAGATGTCCAAAATGTCCAAGAATAAAAATATAGATCTAGAAAGGAATGCAACAAATCCATTGTAACTACTTATATTTCATCAGAGCAAAATCACAAAGGAGAAACATCCTTGAAACTGCTGCACTGAGCTGCTCATCCTGTTACCAGTGATCTTGAATCACTGTAAATACATTTAAATACATACATTTTTTTTAAATGTATTTATTTTTACACAAGTGCCATACAAATTGAAACAATGTTACTCTTGACTAACTGCTCAATTTCCTGGTGACAGCAACATAATAATATGAGCATTAGTGGCTGAAAACCATTGATGCGCAGAGCAGAATAAAAACAACATTAAACATTCAACAAAGGACAAGAAGACACAGTGGGATACAAAATGTTTTTTCTTCCGCTCAGCCCACACTCCTTTCACTACTCACTCATTATCTCTGGCTGCTAAAATTATTAAGTAAGTGTAACAGAGTTGCAGCCAGGTTGACAGACACATTGTAGGTTGAGATAAACCGCTTGTTGTTGGCTTTTCCTGTCCCCAAATTAACAAAGCCTCGAGAGCTCTTGCCTTGAATAAACTGTGCACAACATTGTCATATCTGCAGCTTAAGCTAGAAGAAGAATAGAGGTTTAAAAGGCTGGTAATGGCAGAGGGTTTTATAGTCTATATATTTAAACACTCTATATATTTAAATAGTCTATATTACATGCTCATATAAGCATATATCTTTATCCTATAATGCAGCTTACCTTGGCACAGTTGTAACTCCTCACTCTAACAGTGCAGGGACGATTATGTGGTATAACATTCATGTGAGCACACAGTGTGGTCCTTTGATATGCCAAAGCTACTGTGAAGATGCATACAGAGGTGACTGCTGCTCTCTCCCTGCAGGGCCCCATCCGTTCTTTACAGGTGACGTGATAAGACAGGAGCTGACACATTAGCCCCCTACCTGCCACATATTAACCACATGGCAGCCTGCAGGGCAGACATCAGGCTTTGACCGACAGAAACCGTTTAATGGACTGTGTATTATACTGTAATTATGTATCCCTATTTTATTGTTCAGTCTCACATTTTTATAGACTGATCTGATCTCTATATATTACATTTTTTAACTTCATTGTTGATTTAACGCAGTTCATCCATGAAGTGGGGTTCAAAAATAGGAAGCGTATAATAGCGAAAATCCTTGTGCGATTTAAATTTCCTCTTAAAGAAAATTTTCAGTGCAGCTGCTATTGATATCACCAATTTTGTGGAGCTGGATTTAAGAAATAAGTGCTTAAAGTTAAAAGGTTTTAGGAAATGTTTAGCGCCATCTTGTGCCAGTACGGAACGATACATCACATGGTTGGTTGGTTGGGATCAGAACAATTTTATACAACAAAATAGTCTTTTATTTTATAAAATCCAAACATTTTACTATGTAACAGGTTACGTCATGTCTGTGAAGGTTCTCAGTCATCCAGGTCATCGTAGTCATGCATCAGACCACAAACATATTTCCTACTGAAGAAAAATCTGGAATCCTGACATCCATGTCGTTGGGGGGGGGGAAATGTATGGTTACTGTGTAACTTTGGTTCTCTGAGTGAGAGACTATCTCTCCACTTTCAGGCCGCTCAGAGACGTATTCCGATCAAGCTACCACCGGTGTCATGTTTGCACAGCTGTTTATACGTAAGCTCTCGGGTGTGGCCGGGCTAGCCAGAGTGTCTTAAAGAAATATCTGCACACCATGACCGGGTGGGGGTGGGGGTTATACTCCGTAACGGAGTGGAGAGATAGTCTCGATATGGTAGAGAACTCCATGTTACGGTCTCCTTCACTTACATTTGAGCATCAGTTTTCCTCACTTCTAAAACAGTCCCGCTTAAGCTTAAGACCACTTGAAAAACGATCGCCTCTCTGGCGTGTCTCATGGATGCAACCCAACAGTTAGTCTAAGGAGCTTGGAAAGGTAAGGATCTGGACTTCTTTAAGTTTCTTGAAGATGTTTCACCTCTCATCTGAGAAGCTTCTTCAGTTCTGAAGTGAAGATTACTATGGCATGGATGACTAAGAACTTACACAGACACCCCAGCAGTTACCATTTACAGTGAGGTCTATAAGTTTATGGACAATAACACAGTTTTGTCTTTATACAATATCTCAGTGCGTTTTAAATCAAATCAAGTTGTGAATAAAGTGTAGACCTTCGGCTTTAATGGATTTAACAAAAGTGATAAGGAATTATCACTTTTGCAGCCCCCAACCTTCAGAGGCTCACAATTAATTGAACAATTGTCTTATACATAGTCTCATGAGGGTGTTCCCAATTCCAAAGAAATGTTGATGGAAGTGAGGGAGGCTGTCACTGGTCTGAAGGTCGACAGAATAGAAATATGTGGATGGGGAGGTGCATCATTGCCAAAGACACCTTCATGAATGGAAATACAGAGTTTACAACTAGGTGCAAACCACTGGTTACACTCAAGAACAAAAAGGCAGAAAACATCTAAAAGAGTTGCTAAGTTCTGAAAAACGTATTTGGACAGATGAAACTAACTTTTACCAGAATGATGGGAAGAGCAACATATGGAGAAGGAGAGAAACAGCTCATGATCCAAAGCATACCACATCGCCTGTCAAATATAGTGGAGGCAATGTACTGTTTACTGATAATGTGACTGTTGATGTAAGTAGCACGATGGATTCTGAAGTGTACAGGACTACATTCTGCTCAGATTCAGCCAAATGATGCAAAACTGATCGGACAGCATGTCACAGCAGATAATGACCCAGAGCGTACTACAAAAGCAACCCAAGAGTTTCTCATATGCGCTGATGCCCACATCTCTTTGGCCTTCACATTTAATTTGCCAGTTTGAATTAGCTCCAGATAGTATGTCTGCCTCCTTTGTCAAGTCTTGCATTTAGCTCTGTCCACTACATGACACACTTTAGTGTTCATTTTTTATAGCTGTGTTAAGCTCTGCTGTACATGGTGGATGGATTCTAGAAGTCTTTTGGCAAATCAACAAAAGTCTGGAATATTCTGGCTGCCAGTTTAGCCCAAAGGGCAAGCAGGCAACCATATGCCACAAGGCTTAATGCTCCAGCCTGGACTCACCTCTGACCCAACGCCTTTGTTGTGTGTCTTCCCCTGCTTTTCTATCCTAAAAAAGGCCCAAAAACCTATGAGCAGAGTTGAGAATAGATTATCTGTCATAGTATTTTGAAAAGTTTGTGTTGTTTTTTTCGTTGTTTTTTTTTTTTTACAAAATCCAGTTGGAATCCACTGCAAATGCTGTGACTTCATGCTGACTATAGTTGCACAAAGGAACAAACTACAGTTGAAAAGCACCTTTCATGCCTACAGGTGGTGAAGATGTGATGGTATAACTCCACACTCTCGGAGGATGATTCCTTCAAGTTAGTCTATTTGGTTGTGGAATCTCCTCGACTGGCTGACAGTTTGTTCTCCATTTTTCATGGAAGTTTCATTTTACTGGCCTGTCATATCTCCCACAAAATCTTTTAAAATGTTATTAATGGCATTATATAATTTATAGCTGTAACAGAGTTGTAAAATGGAGTGTTGAGATTAATACGGATTTTAATCAAAAATTCATTGATGGAAGTGTCAGTCCATCTGGCCATTTCACACTTATCCTTTGTTGGGTCTTACTGGAAGCAGGCTAAGCCAGAAGTTTGTCTCCAATGCAACATTTTTAAGCTCCGCCTGTGGGATCCTCAAATATTTCAAGACTGGTTGACATATATTCTCTATGGCGTAACCTCCTAGTGGGACGTGATGGGAAAACCTGCACAGATAGCAGCCCAGGATGCATCCTAATCCGATGCCTGAACCACCTCACCTGACTCCTTATGATGCAAAGGAGCTATCACTCTACTCCAAGCTTCCACCAGACTGAACTCCTTACTCTATAAGGCACATACAAATCCAGCCTCCAGCTTGAGTTAATATGGTCTGCTGCCGACCCTGTCCAAATTATACCGTGATACCAGGTGCAGTGCGAAGTGGACAGGAGTCAAACCCAGGATCAATGTGTTGAATCTCAACCAAGCAACCAGTATCTGCGTCTGAAAAATTAAGACAGTGCAGAAAAGGGCAAAAACTGCAGTTCCTCTAGTGGCCACTTGGGGCTGGCTCCATGTTAAAATGTCCAACTAACAATAGCTGATAGCTTAGTACTCTGGCCTCCGGGCTAAATATGGTCACATGTGGCTCAAATATCGGCGGGTGATGTCACAGTGATTGCATTCATCTTTTATGTACAGTCTGCAGCCTGATCTGAACATGTGAAAACAAAAATAGAACAATGTAAATAACAGAAATTGGGTTGACCTGGTGTCCTTTAGCCATATAATTCTAGAAATGACTTTGTTCCTTGTAAAAATCAGTCAAAGTACGACCAGTATGGAACCTGTCCCTACACATGTTGCTACAGTGTTTTGATCACATAAATCACAGCAGGTACATTTTAATCCAAATCAGTGAGAAATACATTTTTGAGGGAAATTGATTCCTGGTTTTAAAACGGATTTTCTGCTGTCAGTGAAAAACAAACTGCCATCTTATATTTAGGTATCATTTAAAGAGATACAGTGCATCTGTCAACATCTCCACAGATAATAAAGGAACCGGTTGATGGGTCGTTAACCATGAGGTACTTTAAGGAAGAGCGATCACACTCTTTTGTGTAGCCTGAGCAATGAAAATAAGACCTTGTGTCTGTGCAAATGAAGCTACTGAGTGACATGGCATCACCCTTGGCTTGTCTGCCTTGGGCTCAGATTCCTGGCTATTGTTGCTTGACAAGCTGCCAACAAGGCTGGCACCACTGATGCTCCTGACTCCTGCACTGATCCTGTGCCTCAAGCATGGCAGCCTGTTAGCCGATGCTTTCAGTTTCTCAACAAACACTGCCAATGCACTAGTTATTACTCCAGTCTTACTTTTGGAACTGCTAAATTTTCCAGGCATCAAGTTCCTCTAGCACTGTATCTGTTCATTTGTTCCTATCGCAGTGGCTACTTTATAAGGTGTACATGTTTTATTGTAACCACATCTTCTGATGGCTGGCTTAAACTGGCTTCTCAAACGCACCAATGACTTCACTGTACTCTGTACACTGTATGTGATGGAATGACAGATTTGCACAATGCATGTGCATCCAACAAATCTGCAGAAACTGTGTGATGCTGTGTGATACATCACTTTTTGGGCATAATTGCCATAAATATATTTTATACACAATGAAGGTTTATACCCAGCACTATAACAGAAAGTTGTTAATGCATTTTATTCTAAACCCTAAATGTAAATTAGACGGTGCAACATCTTAAAAAAAAAAAAAGAATTCAAACAACCCAGCACGGCAGCCCGATGTGAGAGATTTGGCACTATTTGCCAGCAACCAGCACCTTATGAGTAGTGTGACAGCCAGTTAAGCAAAGTAGAATCAGGTACGGTATAAACCCCATGCTACACTGGTTCAGTGCTACACTGGTTCAGTGCTACACTGGTTCAGTGCTACACTGGTTCAGTGCTACACTGGTTCAGTGCTACACTGGTTCAGTGCTACACTGTTAGAGAATAGATGCAAACAGTGTGTCTTTGTGAACTCTGAGAACATAATTTGCTGCCGGCAAAGTTATCATGGCAGTGCCATCACACTTCCTGAGTGCAAATTGAGTTGAGTTGGTTGCTTTGTGGTCGACCTCATTATGCACTGAATGCTTTGTGGTAATCAGAATCTAGGCATTCAGTGGTGTAATTATCTGAAATTATCTGTTTGAAAAGCAACAATTTTATGATTAACACCCAGTGTGTTGTCTTCTATAGTATAAAATATTGAAACAGAAGAGGAAACGCTCACCCAGAGGTACTTACAGTAAAGGGAAATCTTTATGGCACCCTTATGAAACATGTTTAAAAGTCCATTACCTATATTGGTTTGAGCTTTTCAGCACTCAGTGGGACTCATTTTTGTATAATTATTTCACAGGTAAGCCAGATTTTAAAGATGAATTATAAGCCAAGAGTATGCTCTATTTAAAGAGTCGCTGTAGCTCACCTAAAACCTCCAACCAGGCTGAATTCACTTCCAACCCTCTGAACTGGCTTTCGGGGCTTCTTTGCAGGTGCATTCTCATTTCAATGATAACATGAACACTGTACCCTGCACACCCTCCTTCTCATGGAAGAGTCCGGGGATGTCAGTGGTGTGTGTGTGTTTGTCTGTGTGGTAATGGTACACCACCTCATACCTTATTAATGCTAATTTCTCTGTACTGGTTCCTTTGGCTCAGAGGGTAAAATGTAGAGAGGATGGAGACTGCTGCAAATTAATGGATAGAGGAGAAGAGCAGAGAGAGGGGAAGAGAAGAGAATGACATGATGGAAAAATGGTGACTTAATGATGTCTTGAAGAACTGTAAAAAAAAAAAATCAGCAAAAAGAAGGGCAGAACAGCAGGGAGGGGAACAAAAAACAAAACGTAGGTATACTGTATGTGGATAGAGGTGAGCCATCCATCCCCATGAAGAGGTCACTGGAAACTGCCTCATTAACCAGACAGAACACATAGATCCTCCCTTGGGTGAATTACTATAACAATGATGAGCCGTGTATCGCAAAAATAACACACACTCACACACACACACGCTGCCATAGTAATAATGAGCAGAAGTGCAACGGTGCTTGTATGCAGGGGAAAACCCCTTCCTGTGCTAATGTATGTGAAAACAGCCGATCAGGTTTCCAGACATTAAAGATGCTATATTCTTTAAGTTACCACTTCCTCCCAGAATACACTCGGACACAAGATCACCTGGTGCTTGGAGATGTGCTGCTCCAAGGACCAACTCAGGGAACAAATGCACCTTTGCTCATCGTTCGATAACCTGCCAAAGTGCTACGGAAAATACAAATGCATCATTGTACTTTCAAACCTAAACAAACCACTGCCAGTGTTTGCAGGGATGAATGCTGTAAAGTAGACTGAAACCCATCATTGTCACCAGTTGTTGCTGTGTGTGGAGCACCTTCTATTAGTCTAATGCATTACTGTTATCAGTTATCACTCCAGGTTTAATGTGGACTGCATGTAAAAGAGGAGTGTATTGACTTGTTAGTTTTGGACACTGTGTACTGAGGCGTACTACTGAAGCCTTATCAGTATTTGAGGGTAGGATTTTTATTTTTTTGAAATCACCCACCTTACAGCTGTCATGAAGGTGGAAACTAAACAGAACATGTACTATGCTCCAAGAATGATTTTACACATGTCCTGGGATTTACAGCTTCATTTTTACACATGAATCTCAGCCGGAGTTAGGAGAATGGAGTCTGGGATTCGTCAAAGTTGCAAATTTTTATTTTATTTTATTTTTTTACATTCAATACAAACAGCAGATTCACAGCCTCAGCTACGGTCTCACTTGTGGAAATACCGAGTTTTATTTGGTTACAGTGCTGTCTGGACAGAGCATGCAGGGGCAGGCCACATGACATCCACTCAGTATGAATTTTCCAGAGTTTTACCTGCCGCGCTGTCTCATGCATGATATAATTCTGTCGTTTGTACAATCTAAAGCTGATTTTTTTGTCCAAATCTCTTTAATCAAAGTGGGACTATTATACCATCCATAGTTATTTACTCTGTGAGCATTTCCATGTGGAAAGCCAAAAGGCAAGGATATCAACAACAGCAACCCCCTGACACAACAGAACAGGCATAAGTAAATGCCATGAAAAGCACAAACCGGAGGAGTTTGGGTGGAGGTGGGTTGCAAAATGGCTTGCAAAGGCAGCAACATGGGGCTGAAACTTAAATAGCACACCAAATGGACAATTTGCAATAAAATGTGCCAAAGAATATCAGCTGAGCCAACAGTTGATGTAAAATAGCATTAAATCAATGGATGTACCAAGATTGCTGACTGTGCTTGACACTGTCACCTGCTAAAAGTAACTATGATCAGTTTAGGGATGGGCAGTCCTGGGAATGTGCACCGCTGTTCCAAATTCTTTCCATTTACTGGATTCCATAAACCTTAAAAATGACTTTGTAATCTTTTCTAGACTGATGGATAACAATGACTTTGTTTCACAGCTGTTTTTCTAGACTGAGGCATGATGTATTACATTTTTAGTCTACTTCACTTTTTTAGACATTTTCTCTTTAAGTGATTTCTTGATCCAACAGGCCTGGATGTGCCTCGTGAAACTGAACTTTCCATAAAAAAGTTGTTTTAATCAGTTCATTCATGATGTAATAATTGTGCAATTTCTTTTCACATTGGTACTACTTTTTCAGTCATTTGTCCAGTAAATATAGTGGAGTCAAACTTAAACTTTAATTATCATGTAGAGCAGTAGAATTGATGTGGAAATGATTGGAGGGAAAATGAAGAAAAACTGAGGGATTCAGTTACACAGCTGCCTCTCACATACTCTCACTGAATAAATTAGCATGTTTTCACAAAGGTTAAAGGGATAGTTAAAATAAGAACAGTGAAAGAAGTTGAGGCATTACATCTGTTGTGAGCATCAACAGAGCTGAGTTTTTCCATGTCAGCTGTAGTAAAAGTATTCAAGTTTAAATGGCAACAAGAAGAATGCAAGTAAAAATCCGATTTTGAAGGAAAAGTTTTTACGACTGCAGTCTGCAGCTCAGTTTAACATAGTCCAAGTAAAAACATGAAACGGATGTACTGCAGATAAGTTTATAGCTAATTTCCAACCAGTGTCCCTTGTTGGGCTTACATTCACAATACACAGAGATAAATCATGAAACCAAAACACACCATGAATACAGCTACAATTAACAGACAATGTAAAAACAAACAAACACTGTCAGAACCTGAGCAATCTGATTCTGTGTCGGTATGAATAACAGTCCATTTACTACTGCAGAGATAAGCTCCTGAATGAAAACGGTGCCACACGTTACAAAAGCCCATTTTCTAGGTCAGCTGGGTCAACAGTAATACACAATCCAAAGACGGCAATGCCAGCACACATAAATGTATTCCCATAGCTGCTAAAGGTCACTTAATTTTGAAAGGTAATTATAGGTTATAATAAGCTGCTCTCATGCAATATGTGGTTGATTATGTGCAGGAAGATTCTCCTCTTGGAACCGAAATGTCAATGCATTCGCAAAACCATAAGCATAACTGTGAGATACACTATAAATGAAGATCTTGCCTAACGACCCACCTCCCTCATTTGCTTCCCCTTCTTGGATGACCTGGAACACCTTTCAGGATCCTCCATTGGTGAAAACTACTGCCAGAGATCTACACGTCTTCTGAAAAATTACTTTTTCTATACATCCCAAGCAGAAAGCAATGGCTTGAAGTATATAAGTCCAAACAAGTTAGTTTGGACAAGTAGTTTAATTTTTTTGTGTATGCAATCTAGCCAATCAGAAAACAGCTAGGTTTCAGCTAAAGCAGTTTCAGACATATGAGCTGCACAAACCCCCGGTATGATATAAATAATAGTTATTTTGAACTATGAAGACCATGAAAAACACAGAGCTAGGCATGAGCAGCTTATGGAACAAATTTGTTAGGCCGAATTATAGTGCCCCTCTTATTTTTCCAGCCAATAAAGGCTCCAAAGGGAGATCTTCATAAGGTTGGCAAATTTAAAGGCTGCTGTGATCATTTCTGTTATCATTCTGCAATCTTCGCTATAGAAGGAAACACTGGTATACGGTCAGTGTTGCAGCAGTTTTCTTAAAAGGCGTGTGGTACTTTCTAAAGTAGTCATGCACTAATGTAAGCTCAATGCTATTAAAGTGAAAAGTTTTATTATCCAGTGACTGCTACTGACAGAAACTCTCTAGCATGAACTTCACACACTCCCTGCCCTGCACAATCCCCCAAAGTCACCTTAACCTTTTAACAGAGATCAAAGAGGGGCAAAAAAAAAAAAA
>NW_005187526.1:1790202-1808537 GCF_000239375.1 Pundamilia nyererei
GTGTGTGTGTGAGTGCAAAGAAATGATGGAGAAAGTGATGAGAGAAGAGAGGGAGAGAGTCAATGAGGCACAACCTGACTTCAAACACATACAGATTAACCTTACACCCCTCCTCATAGTGGCATGTTGGTTCTGCCAGGATCCAGAAACCTATTAGTGAGTCCAAGCTCTCTTTAGAAAGATCGTGATGGGGAAGGCGGGGCACTGCAGTGGCACTGTCTGAATACAAAGAAATCCGCCTGAACACTTGTTTCTTCCCATTTAATTGGATCTGGTTCAGTTTGTACTCATGTATATGTATATTTTTTACTAATGATGTGAAGAAACCAACCGCAGTTGTGGAAAAGGATAATCAGAAGTCTTATTGAGAGGTTAATAAAAGAGCTGCTCAAAGGTCATCAAACACAGCTGGACCTTGAGTTCAGAAATAAAATAATCCTGCCAATTCCAAGGTTACTAATCTGAATAAAAACAGAATCCAAAATAAACATTTAAAGTCACGAAAATTTGATCTCAATATTTGATCTTCAATATTAATATATTCTTTCAGTGTTTGGATATAGCCTATAGGTGATCAGTCTGCTAAAGGAACTAATGTGATGACCAGTAGCTGAAAATTAACATTAAATAATGCTGAAGATCAACAAGAGTCGTGGCTAAAAAAGTTACTTTCACTGTTATATAAGCTACTTGGATATTCTTTGCCTCTCTGAAAGTACTCTGTCAGAAAACTCTGAGGGTCTGTCTGGGGGATTTTCCTCCTCCTCCTCCTCCTCGTTGCTTCTTTTTCTTTTTTGGAGTTCTCTATTCTATGGTTTTTCATCTGCTTGTTTAAGTTCGTGGTGTTGACACAGGAGTGAATATCTTATATATACAGATTACAGTTTACATTGTTCTCATTTGCAGCCATAGAATATCTCCTCTTTTTTTCTGCTATCGTGCTGTCTCACACTCCAGAGTCACATGACAGCATGGCAACAAGACACGGCAGAGCAGGGGAGGAGGTGACGAGCAACATGTGCATGCAAGATGTGAGAGAAGCAGCATTTGTTCAAACCTGTCTACTTTTTGATGGAACAGGAGCAATGTACTGAACACAGAGGGGAGAAACAAACAAAGGTATCGATCCCTTCACACGTATCAATCAACTGGTATTGATACTATCAATATTTGGATCAATTCACTCATAGCAGTAGGTTGTGAAGTCCATATACTCATAGTTAAATCGGCTGTAGTGTGGAAGTGCCAATGCAAAAGGGTCTTTGGTAACATAAAGTAGTAGTAATCCTGCTACTTTTTTCAGTAAGCAATAGATTTTTAATGACTAACAAATTACTTTAAAAACATAATGCTACTCAACACTGTCTGTCAGGCTTATAGTATGATTTACTGTTTCTAAAGTTCTACAACACAGAAACATTGTGTTTTACATTTTGCCTCTGTGCAGAGTAGCTTCACAGTGTTTGGCTAGAATAGACTGCAAAGACAGCAATGGAGGGGTAAAAGATAGATAGATGAATGAACTAATTTAAATATTCATTAATGTCCACAAAATAAAGAAGGTAAAGCTGCACAGTTTCATGCAAATCATTTTAGAGTCTTTTTTAATGGAAAACCTTATAAATAGCTGATGAACATGAAGGCGTTTTTATGGTCTGACCAAGTGAGGTTAGGTCACCTTTTAAAGAAAAGCCAGCATGTCGTATGAAGGTTCAGTTATCTGTGCAGAATATGGCTCAGTGAGATGAGAAAGGTACAGATATCCCCTCTGGCTGCATCAGATTCATCTGTGCCTAAAATGTTTGCACAGGGAGAGAGAGTCTGTATGTGTGATGACCTAAAAAAGGCAGAAAGTCAGTGTAGGTTCAGAAAAAAGGGTACAGATAAGAGATTTGACAAGAACACACTTCAAGGCAACACACCCAACAATAGCAGCAGAGTATAGGCAATTTTCAGGGAATATATAAACATTTTTTGCAAATATGTTTGCTTTGCTTACCAGATTTAGGAGAAAAGACTAATATTAATGTGTTAAATAAGATCATTTTGAGCATCTTAGAAATTTGCTTGAAATTTAATCAGCACGCTCTTCTACCCACAGGATGAACTGTGTTCATTTGAATTCCCCATGAGCTTTTTATTTGCCATATTCTTTAGCCAGAATGTCCCATTCAATTCAGTTCTATTTATGCAACACCAAATTACAACAACAGTTGCTTCAAGGAGCTTTATATTATAAGGTGAAGACCCGACAATAATACAAGGAATACACAGCAAACCCCAACAATCAAGTGCTTTGGCGACAGTGAGAAGGAAAAACTCCCTTTTAACAGGAAGAAATTTCTGGCAGAACCAGGCTCAGGAAAGGGCGGCCGCTGCCGTTACCATGAGCAGAGACAGGGCAAAGACACGCTGTGGAAGAGAGTCAGAGATTAATAATAACTAATAACTAAATGCAGAGAGGTGTATAAGACATGGTGAGTGGAAAAGGTGACTGAAGAAGCAGTGCATCATGGGAATCCCCCAGCAGAATCCAAACTGGAAGCTGGTTCCACAGAAGAGGGGCCTGGAAACTGAAGGCTGTGCTGGGTCCACATCTACAAAACAAAAACCAAACAGCAGTCTCCAGTGGAAGAGCATGCTGTTTTAAAGGCTGTGTCAGGTGAGAGTGTTACCATTCGACATTTAAAGTACGCCGTAAACTCAAACTGTCAGTGCCAAGTCCTACAGTAGCAACCTGAACAAGAACATTTGGTATAAACAGCTTCATGGACGTGACTGCTAACGGTTCTCCCAAAGAACTATGTGTTTAGTACTGATTACATTCAAGGGCTATGTAACCACAATGGACCGCAGTAAGTTTACATTATTATTTTTGAATTATTGAACTATTACTCAGTACACAATCAGATGCTAAACTGGCTTCATGAATGAATCATCAGTCTCTTCAGCTTTATCTCCAGCTTTGTTTGTCCGACCATGTTTAACAACTTCTGCCTTCCTCACATTTCAGTTCTCTACCTGGATGTGTTGTCTTCCTATTTATTCTCTGCTCACTACTAGAAGAGGTTAATAATTAACCCCTTGCTTACAGTTTTCTTGCATTTTGTACCTCACAAATCAGTCTACACACTTCACTCTTATAAACCCAAAAAATTAAATAAATGCCAGAAGATTCAAATTTTTTGAAACTGGAGTCATTATTGAACCTTAAAAACAATAAATGTCAGTTTGGATACATCAGTTTAATTTATATCATATTTCTTACCTCTGGCATATTTATATTTATTCCTTAAAAACATATTGTTCGGTTTTTGAAGACAGGAAAAACTACACTGATGATGTAGAACTCTCAAAAACTCATGCATATGATGCACTTGGTGTAGGGTTAAATAACAATATCTAAGCTGTGACTGTTCATTGGCTCTCTTGCATGAAATACACTTAACTGATGACTCACTGACCTGTGAAATATCTACCAAGAATTGGATCACCAGAAGATGGATGGATGGATGGATATGTCCTGTCACTGAACTATTTAATCACACCTTGCAAGGACAAATTGATAATTCTGAATGTAGCTTAATAACTTGAACAAGTTAGACAGCAAAATATCAAGAAAAGAGCAAATAGACATACTGTATGTCACTTAGTTTATTCAAAAATGTGAGAAAAACTGTTAAATGTTGAAGCTGTAAATTTACTGTAGCTTGGTGAAACAGCTGAAAAGAATAATTGTGAAAAAACTGTTGGTTTAGAAAAGAAAGCTGAGGTTTGTTTCACAGCCTGCTGCAAGTATTTGTGTGGATGTAGCTCACGAGGTAGAGTATCTACTAATTGGAGGGTTGGTGGTCCAATCCCTGCCTGCTCCAGTCTGCATGCCAAATATCCTCGGGCAACGTGCTAACCCCAAGATGCGATGCATGCATTGAAGTGTGAATGTTAGATAGAAAGCATTTCAGCTGGAAAAAGGAGAGAAACATGAATGGGAGAATGAGGCATGTTGTATAAAGCGCTTTGAGTGCTCAGGCAAATTAGGAAGCTGTCTGTTTATATTATTATTATATTGTTTTTTATATATCACTGATGAAGCGATTACATTTAGAATTAGTTGTGTTGGGTATTTTTTGGCACGATGTATGCATATGGCATGCCATTCTTCCACAAGCAACAACTTCAATTTAAATGTCTTCCAACCATCAAAACTGATCATGTGGTGCTTCTTTCTATGTTTCACCACTTTCATATTCCAAACAATGATTTTCTCCATTTGATCCCTTTTCACTCCATCTTTATGTGCTGGCATCTTGCAGGAAGCCTGCAGGGTTAGGTCTATGATGTAATTAGGAAGGAAAGCTGTCTAGAATCCACTCATGCTCCATAAATTCTAGATAAAAGTGCTCGTTTTGAGGGGCTGCTGAAAACCAAGACAGCATTATACTTGTATATAGGGCAGGACAGTTTTTTCTATGCTTTCTTAAATGATAATCATCAAGCACCTTTGAGTAAATATCTACAGTATATATTCAAAGAGTGGAAAAATAAGGGATAGCTCTAAAAATTCTTATTAAATGTGTCTTTGTGGTAGAGTCTTCCACCAAATGATGTGCATTCTGTTGACAGATGAAAATATCAATACCTTAATGTGACATGACTGCCTCCACTGAGAGTAGAGAGTCAATATTCAGTGCATTTATCTCTAATTGTCTCTTTCTGTGATATCAGAAAAAGCAAAAAACTACACAAGTACTTTTTTCTCTGCTCTGCATTGCCATCAGAGCTAATAGAGCTCTGACGGTGGGGTGGAGGAGGGAAACAACATTCAGTAGTTGAGTTTGTGTAATTCCATTCGTAATGATGACAAATCCACTCTAGGGAGTCATTCAAATATTCAACGCATGTGAAGGAAATGAGAAACATTTCCCTTCCTGAAGCTCACGAAGACACACTATTATTCTTGTCAAGTGTAAAAAGAGATTTACAATTCGTTAGAGGCCCAGATTATGCTCATCAACATCACACTCACACCCTTCACTGTGTTCAGTGGAACTTGCGCTTACATACACCAGTGGGGGATGGAGATTATTCACTTGTGTGAATCTTATGTTTACACATAAACAACATCTTTGTCAAGCTTGGTGTGCTAGGCAACTTAGTGACCATAGAAGGGCATTAAAATGTTTTCAACAGCCAATCACAAAAGCAGACTACATCCAACAATTCAGCTTGGCTACTTGTTTTAATTGTGTCTTTTCCTCTAAACTGAAAAATTAAGCAAAAAACAAACACAGTAAAAAGAAAGTGAATTGATGCGTAAGACAGTGAAGCCAAATTTACAACAAAATGTGTTTATATACTCAATACAGTAGTACTCTTTGGTACTGTTGATTTTGCCAGTGCATGGTGACACTGAAGAATCATAAATGTACAGTTATATGGCATGACAGACTATAACCTAACACTAAAACAAACCTGATATAAACACAGACAACATTCACATTTCTAATGCAGTTTTACATGCATGCTTAAATTACACATATGATGGACATGGGCAGCACGGTGGTTAACACTGTTCACAGCACAGCAAGAAGGTGCTGAATTCAGTTCCACCATCAGGCCAGGGAGTTTGCATGTAAAAACATACCAATTAGATGCTGAATGTCAAGATTAATTGACAGTTAGATTAATCTGACAGTCCTTTTGTGCGTTCCAAATTCCATCAATTTTGAAAAGCTCTGCAGCACCACTGGCTGAAATGCTGCCCACATCATGACAGAGCCTCCACTGTGTTTTACAGAAGGCTGTAGACACTCACTGCTGTACTGTTCTACCTCTCTCCTGACCTTCGCTCCTCATACTGACAATAGTTTTAACCAAAAGTTGTCAAATTTGAACCTGTTGCTACTGCTTGCTCATTTCTTCAGTCCAGTTTTGTGTAATTCAGCATATCTCAGCCTTTTGTCCTTGTTTCCCTTTCATAAGAATGGCTTCTGACAGCCACCCTGTTTCTGATGAGACTTCAGAGAACAGTAGCAGGATCATTGGAAGGGCCCGATGTATCTCTCATGCACTATGTCAGAATCTTTGCTAGAACTTATCTTTTTCTTAAAGACATGACTTTAAAATATACTTTCATTCATACGCTTTCATTTGTCCTCCACTTTCCAGTTTGCTGATATTTTAAGGACACACAGCGCACAACACTAAGATAGGCCAGGATTTTACCAACAGATCTTTGGGAATTGCGTACAAAAATAATATTTTTTCCCCTGTCAAACTGTCTTTGGCATTTATTGCAGTTTCAGCTAAAGAAATGTGAACAAATGACTTTTTTTTTTGTGACAGGGCGCTTTAACAAAGTGCCTAAAGATATCATTTTAAATTTGGCTCTTCCCTAAGATTTCTGTGATGTGTACACACAGGACTGGTTCATCCCTTGAGTTAGTTGTTCTGTTATTGCTTGAATTCATAGGTCAGTGTTAAGTGGCTTAAAAAAGACATTATTCTGAAAATGGTCAGGTACAAGGCCTGGTTTGAAAATGAGTGAAGAAGCAGTCAATGTCCAAAGAAAAACTTTTAAAGAGCTTTGACATAGTTTCACCAGTGACTGTACAGTCATTGGTTGTCACTGGCTATAGCTGTGTCTGTGCTTCAGTTCGCTGTGCCGTAGTGACTGACTGTCCAGTGATTGCTGAGCTTGCTAAGCATATTATTGAAACAGCATGTTGTCAACACGATATTTAGCATATAAATACAGCTGAAGTCTGAACAATAATCACCAACAGCTTCACCTAGCATAGTCAGGCAGAGCAGCTTGGGGAATGTTACTGTATGACTTTTCATAATCTTTCCCAAAGAAATGATGTCTTCTGTGAGATAAATGAGACCAAAGCAACATTTTAAATCATTGTGAATTGACTAACACCAGATAATGTTGTCCATTATTGCAAAAGGTAGTAGCAATAACTGTCACTGCAACCTTTGACTGAGAGGACTTCATGTTTTGCAGTGGTTAAAAACCCATCCATCCATTCATCCATGTCCAGGAGAGATGCCCAGACCTCCCTCTTCGCAGCCACCTCCTCCGACTCTTATGGGGGAACACCAAGGCGTTCCCAAGCCAGCTGAGAGACCCTGCATGTCCTGGGTCTGCTCCAGACCTCCTTCAGGTGAAGCATACCCAGAACCCCTCACCTAGGAGGTACTTGGGTAAAAACCAATCAAATAATTACGATTACAATATTAATCAAATATTTAAATGCAATCAATGTAATAAATGTAAAGATTAATTTACTAAGCAATATCATTAATTTGAATATTTGAAAGTATGTGAAAAGAAACCAAATGTAACATTTCAGCACATTTCAGACTTAATCAGAGATCTATAGATATGCCTTCAAATCAGCTAAGTACAGACAGTACACTATACAAAAATTCCCCACTCGCCCCTGCGGGCAGTCTATCCTTCAAGCTCGGGTCCTCTACCAGAGGCCTGGGAGCTTGAGGGTCCTTCACAGTATCTTAGCTGTTCCCAGGACTGCGCTCTTCTGGACAGCGATCTCCGATGTTGTTCCCGGGATCTGCTGGAGCCACTCGCCTAGCTTGGGAGTCACCGCACCTAGTGCTCCGATTACCACTGGAACCACCGTTACCTTCACCCTCCACATCCTCTCGAGCTCTTCTCTGAGCCCTTGGTATTTCTCCAGCTTCTCGTGTTCCTTCTTCCTGATGTTACTGTAATTCGGAACCGCTACATCGATCACTACAGCCGTCTTCTTCTGTCTACCACCACTATGTCCGGTTGGTTAGCCACCACCATTTCGTCCGTCTGTATCTGGAAGTCCCACAGGAGCTTAGCTCGGTCATTCTCCACCAGGCCTCGAGGGCCGGTGTCCTGCAGGTTTTAGATGTGTCCTTGATCCATCACAGCTGATTTAAATGACTAAATTACCTCCTCAACATGTCTTGAAGTTCTTCAGAGGCCTGATGATGAACTAATCATTTGATTCAGGCGTGTTGACCCAGGGTGAGATCTAAAACCAGCAGGACACCAGCCCTTGAGGCCTGGAGTTCGACACCCCTGCTGTACACTATGCCGACCACTTGGTTATGGCGTTCCATGTATGCCCTGCCTGCTAGCATCTTGCACCCTGCTGTTATGTGCTGGATTGTCTCTGGGGCATCTTTACACAGCCTGCACCTGGGGTCTTGCCTGGTGTGATAGACCCCAGCCTCTATGGATCTTGTACTCAGAGATTGTTCTTGTGCTGCCATGATTAGTGCCTCTTTCAGTCCAGCCTTGTCCAGCCACTGGTAGGATTTCTGGATATCAGCCACCTCCTCTATCTACCGGTGGTACATACCGTGCAGGGCCCTGTCCTTCCATGATGGTTCCTCGCCTTCCTCCACTTTCTTGGGTTTCTGCTGCCTGAGGTATTCACTGAGCACGCTGTATATATACATATACATATATACATATGCATATATACAGTGTTGGGGAGTAACGGAATACATGTACCGCCGTTACGTATTTAAAATACAAAATATGAGTAACTGTTTTCCGTTACAGTTACCGTTTAAAAAGGTGGTATTCAGAATACAGTTACTTTGCTGAAATAAAGGGATTACACGGCTTCACAGAGTGGAACGGACCCTCTTAGAAACCTGTTTGGAGTTACATTCACGCAGTCAACTCTCAGATAAAATACTCTGAAAAGGCGTAACAAGTACAAATTCAGTGATTTTCTCTTTTAATATATATAAAAATATTCATGCTTTATTATTTTGCTCAGTCTCAGTGAAGCTTTGTATCACACACATGTAGTCCATCTCTCCCTGCTGTGGTTGGCTCCCTCTTCTTCCACTCCAGGGAGGGCCACTGTCACTTAATCCGGCCACTTGCCCCTCTGCACCTGTCAGGTGCCATCTTGTATCTGCGGTTAAGCTAGCAGAAAATAGCCCTGGGAGCACAAAGCACTACAGGAACTGAAGAGAGGAGCTGGGCAGAATCTGAGCTCTGACCAGGAAATCTGGTCCGTTGTTCTGGAGAGGTGATGGGTCATTGTACTGCAGTGGGTTTTTTTTTACTAAAATCATGTCTTCTGGGCAATATACCTTCTGACAATATGGTGACCGGAACATGGTATATGCCATCTATTATTTAAGTTAGGAACAAACACATGAGAAAAATAAAATCTGAAATTGTTTCTAAAAGAAGTCAGTCTAATTAACCTTTATTACAAAAAAGAGATGAATTAGCCTGTCGAGGACAAATCATAATTGATTTGTCCGTTAGATAATCCACTTAAAAACTACATAACACATTACAGAGCCCCTGGCCACACTTCATTATGTCCACTGGAAAACATACAGTGGTATTGCCTTTGTTGTATATGATGCAAAAATAGACTGGCCATCAGCTTCTCAGAGCTGCGCATACATTAGAGCCTGTGAAGCCCTGCTTGATAGTTAATGCATAAATTATCAGTGAGTACAGAGCAGGAGATGTACTCTCAGTATATACAACTTTAACAATTTCTAACTTGCCTCTAGTCTATTGGCTACTGGATCAGAAATACGGTAATTTAAGACACCAGTCATTGGCTTGTGTTGTCAGAAAAAAGATATTTTCTCCATTTCGGTATCAGAATTTCTGCTTTTTGTGCACCTGTAGTCAGGGCCTTTGTGTAACAATATTGCAGCAGACTGCAGGGAAACTGAAACCTGCTCTCTAACTATGCACACCTTGTCCTCTTAGTTCATTTTTGTGCAGCTGCCTTTCTTAATATTCAGAGAGATTGTAGGTAATTTTTGACTTTTAATACTCATATGTCCACAGTTTTACAAAAGTAACCATTTTGCTAACAAAAAGGTAAGCAAATTATTGGGTGAGCTTTTACTGTATCCATAACACTGTGAAAAGCTTAAACCTCCCACTATCCAAGACAATTAGCATTTCATTACCATTTGAAAAACTGCAGCACCATGCCAGCCAGTAACTAGAAGGTCTAACAGAGCCAAACCTGAGGCACAGTAAAGTGTGCCAAATTTCAGAGATGGTTGTATTTCACACACCTTAGGTTTGTCAAATTTGCACATTTTTGGAAACACGTTTTCTTGCCGTTATGGGTCACGATGCAAAGTGGGCTAATGCTAGTTCTTGGTTAAGATGCCAAAGCTTAAATTGTGTGTATATGTGTGTGAATCATGATCATCACAAGCACGTTAACCTGAAAAATAAATATAACTTGAGTTAGTATATGTGTTTTGCTGTTCTGTGCTCTGTCTTTAACGTGACAGCAAAAACATCACTTTGTCCATCTTTGAAATCTTTGTTCTAGTAGCTGCAAGTCCAGCAGCGTGAAAAAAAAAGTGACTTAGCAGCATTAGGACCAAGGCTTAAGTGCAATCAAACTATGTTTGATAGCTTTTGTTTTTACCCACTGTCCGTTCAGATAAAATAAATAAGTTAGACTGTGGCTCGATTCATAAAAAGTACTTGCAAGCAGTGCTGAACTCTTCCTTCTTTCTTCCAAGAGCATGCTGTGACTGGCTCCAGGCCACAGTAACCCTGACAAGAATAAGTGGTTCAGCGAAATCAATTATTAAATGATGGTGGTAATTGAAAAGGTTTAACTCGCACTGTAGGTGCCTGATTCTCCCCTGTACTCTTATCTTATGAACCTGGGGCCAGTTCATTTGCTTCCCTCTAATGGGCTAAAGCTAAAATCCCACTTGAGCAAGCATCTGCATCGCTCAAGTGTCCTTGAGCAACACACTGAATCACTGACAGCTGACTGTGACTCCTGACCTGTGTGGGGAGGAAGAAAAAGATCAATCTCCATAAATTATTCTTGATTATTATCCATTATTGATCATACCCTGCTGGAAGGTATCAATAAGGGAAAAGGGAAGAAGGGCCCACTGTGTTCCTACACTGCCTGGATCCATATTTGACTGTTAAAAAACCCCCCAACAAACAATAAAGTGAAGCTTCCTGTCCACCAGTGGAGTTGCTCTTAACTGAGTGAATATTTGGGTGGCTCCACCACAGCAGCTTTGATTTGGATGAATTTTATTCGCTGATTTTTACTTGAGAGTTGCATCTCAGCAATGATACTGATACTACATTATTTAAAGATTAGTCAGTAAATTAGCAAGTAACACCTCTGAAGTGGAAAACATCAGCTACTGGCTAGCAACTTTATGGGCTTTGAGATGTTTGAGCACTTGAAGAAGAGATACTTTTTCAAGTAAACTAAACCAACAATCTATTTTTAGTTACTAAACAAAACAAAAAAGAAGAACCTTAACATGAAGACACCACTCGACTCACTGTCATCAGCTGTGTTCATCTGTGATGCTGCTCTAATACGTGTGAGGCAGAGGACATTAAGAGTAAAGTTGTGTCCACAATGGAAGCAGTTTGCAGTGACATGGTAACCAGGGACCATAGAAAATGAATGACATTCAGTGACTTATGGACAAAATAACTGCTCCCAGCACAAAGTCAGTGGGACAGACACCTCCAGTGTGAATGCAGCTTTAAAACACAAAGGGGAACGAGCATCTCTGATTGGCAAACACTATGATGACACTAGGTATGAACTCAGTATGTCCTGTAAAAATAAATATACATGTTCATTATCGAAAAAACAATTATACCATACACCAGCACATCTAGTTCTGTGTCAGCTTATAATATTACCTGACTGATAAATCATGGAGCTATAACAGATATCACAGACAAGAAAGCTAAGAAATAAGCTTCTTTATTCAATCACACTCACTGAAAAAAAAAAAAAACTATTTGCTAACAGAAAACAGAGACTCGTGTTTTACTCGGCACATACAGAGATACACAGAAATTTAATCAACAACACTAACACATACATATCTAATCAATCACATCCTGAACACACAGCAGTTGCTTAAAATAATCTCTTGAACATGCAGTGATAAACAACTGCACATGAAAAGTGGAGGAAAACAGAAAAGGCATGAAAATAAAAGCAAAAAGGAGCAGCAGCCACAAAATTGCAGGGGGGACATCATAAAGTGTACAGTAAGGAAAATGGCGCAATCTCAACAATATAAGTCATTATTCTGATGGCAGTGTTTTGCCATTCCATAAAACATCTCTTGCTACATTCCTACTATGACATAGTTTCACCTCCATTTAAAGATTTATCAGTACATTTGTGCACTGGTGCTACCCACATGCAGTATTTCATTTGCAGACTACACTAAAACATGTTTAACAGGCAGCTGTTTCCAGCTAAAATTCAATATTAGACTTCCTTATACCAGCCAGAAAACCTTAGAGGAATGTAAGTTAAAAGACACATAACTGGGAATTTTATCCTAATTAACAGAGGTTCACACAAGGCTGTGAAACACTAAGCTGCAAAAATACCTTGTTAGATTAAGGAAAATGCTTTTTACACAAGGCAGTGAAATCCAACTGTCCAGCAGCAAACTGCTGGATACAGCAGGGAAAATGCTTAACGCTAATTACAGCCTGGCGTAACAGATATACACTCGAGAAAATGATAATATTACAGTTGTAATTACTGCCAATTAGAGAAAAATTAATTATTTATGAAGGAATTTATTTAAGCAGGAAAACAGAGAGAAGTGATTTGTTACCGGGCAGTGTGGAGCTATAAATATTACATAAGAGGAACTAATCTAAAGATATTAAACTCTACGATATGTTCTGAAATGACTTGACTGTGAATTTCCAAGACACTGATTACTGCTGTATTGTGAAACTGTTGCATTATCTGTGAGTCCTTCGTGACATTTTTGGAAGCAGTGTTAAACTTAGCAAATATAAGAAAAGAGCTCTATGATCTGAGATGGCTGACATGAACGATGAGTAGCTGAAACCATGTGAAAAAGGTTGCTTTGGTTTTGACTAGATCCTGTAAATGACTGTGTATGGAATTTAACAATTGTGAGGCAAAAGACGCCACACAAAAAGTTAGGCCTGGTACTAGAAGTAATATGTATTTTAATTGCATATCAATTTTAATTCCATTTAGATTGCATAGTCTTAACATAAAGCAATACATGTAATTGTAAAAAATGTGTCAAACAGTATTTATTTGTCAGTAAGACTACATCTTACTGACAAATATGCATTACATTATTTTTATTACTTTACATTTAAACTATGTAAAAAACGAGTAGAATCAAAATTTTTGTGCAATTAAATTATATAATCTTAAATATCAGGCCTGAATATTTTTTTCCCCCAAACGGACACCATGAAAACACACACGCACGCACGCACCAATAGTCAAAAACCATTTTTTTAAAAATCGTATTCTAAAATGTATTTTGTTCCTTACAGAGAAACTACATTGCATTCTGTAAAAGGTAAAGAACCAGTGTTTTGACTAACACATAAAACATTTTATATATTATTTTTCACAAATAAATCTGCTGATCTGAATTCTAGTTTTATTAGAAGAGACAAAGTTTTTTGCACTTTCTTTCTAAATATAAGCGATGAACTTTTCATTCGTTTCTGGCCGTTTCTGACCATGGTTCTTCTGCAGTTCATCCCGGGCTGAGCATGGAAACAGCACCATGCAACAGCCATTTTACAGACCATAATCCAACAGAGTCCCCCTTTTCCAAAGTGATTGACTGAAACAGTGACTTCACCATTATATGAAACTGCACAAACAAACAAGCAGGCCTTGTGCTCACTCTAGGTCCTGCATGTAAGAACATCAGCAAAGGGGCCTAATAGATTCTTGTTGAAGATGCACCTAACCCACACCAGGTAAGTGGTGAAGGGCTTAATGTTTTCTGAAAACGTGTAGTTCTGCTGGGGAAGGATATAAGGCATGTAGGTGTTCTCTCCCTGCTCCTGGATCCACACCTCGTACTTCACCTCTCTCACTTTTAAGAATTTCAAATTCCATGGGATCTGCCAAGAGACTGTGAGTTTAGCCTCATTAGTGGTTTGTACTGAAGTTTGACATTTAGGTTCTCTGACCCGGCCCGGATGGACCGTGCTGGCCACCTTGGCCTTTTTTAAGCTGGGCTTGGTCTTCATGCCTTCTTTGAGGACTTCCAGAAAGGATGGGATGTCCACTAAAGTGTCCTGATAGATCCGGAAGAGCCACTCTGGGTTGCGGCAGCAAAGGTGCCTGGGGACTTCCTTGCTTGCCTGGATCCGATCCTGCTCCTCTTTGTCCAAGTGAGCAATGCCTCCTTGTTCCCAGGGTCTGTCTGGGTGGGTGACAGTATTCTCCTCCTTAGTGTTCCTCCAGGAGATGTAGTGAATGTCCATGCCTGGAAGGGAGGCAAGAGTTCTATATGGTGTATACTGCTCAGGGTTCACAGCAAAAGGGAACAGCTCCACCACAGCAGCACCTCTAGGGAGGAAGAGTGAGGTGATAAGCTGAGCTCCATGCATGCTGACCAACATGGAAGCGCCACTGATGACCTGTACAATACTGGGAAAAGACTGCTCTTCCAAGGACACTGTGACCACTCTCATCTGAAACTCTTGGGCCAGCGCCATGATTACCTCTGCTTCATTCAGTATAAGTCTTGTTGTTGACCGACTGAAAACGACAATGTAGTCATCCTTCTTCTCTTTCTCCTTCTCATCCTCACCGCTTCCTCCCTCCTTCTCCATCTCCTCTACCCTTGTAATGTTCATTTTGTCCATCAGAGCTCTGGCAAACTGCCTGATCTCATTGCCTGAGACCAAGATGTTAGCTTTGGGCCCCTGTGGCTGGACAAAGCCATATTGGTACCAGGTAGTCATTTTGGACAAGCCAACATAAGATTTAGTAAAGCACATGAGCTTTCCAAAGTTCTTAAGCTGTTCTTTGAGAAGCGGTTGCTTACTACTGAGAAGACGGTAAAGGTCAAAGTGTGGGCCTTCGCTCCAGCCCTCCATGAACACAAGACGAGCCTCGTCATCCAAATCTGAATACTGGTTCATGGTATAGTAGGCTGGGAGGAGGTCGTCGTGGAATACATGCATGAGGTTATCAGGATTAAACCGATTCAGGATCAGTGTTATATCTGGTACAAACACAGGCTTGGGCATAAACTTTAAAGCAGCAGCTGGGAGCTCTAGAAAGTTGAAATATTGGGTATTGTGATCTTCTACTGAAGACAAGTCCAGCAGGGCAGGTTGGAAACGTCTGGACCCCAGGTTAGGCAGCATGACAGAGGAATTGGAATGGAAGAACACAAACTCCTCTGCCTCAGAGCTGTAACAGAGGTAGTCAAAGCGGCAGATGCGGTCAGTGTGCATCTTCCCAGTGCAGACCATGCGGGTGCCGTGTTCCTGAAGCGCCTGCAGAGCAACATGGTAGTCGATACGGGCCTGTGAGACCTCCTGGGACTGCTGTGTCATATGCAGCTCTTCCTCCAACAGAGCAGCATGCTCACTCAGCTTGGAATATTTCCAAAGCAGAGCTGCGACCACAGAGACCAGCAGACCATTAACAAGTGCACCCACACTCATCCTGCAACCTGCCACTGAAGCCCGCATCACTGCTGCTGCTTAGGACCCACCTCCTGACGCCAACTGGCCTCCAACCTCAGACGGAGGCGACGAGACATCCGCTGCCAGGAGCAGACTTAAAGAAGGGGAAGAAGAGATGAGCACAAGTTAAAATATAGGCATTAAAAAATCTATTTAAAAATAAAATAAAATTTAAAAAAAGGCATTGTTGCTACAAGCAAT
Organism: Pundamilia nyererei; assembly: GCF_000239375.1. Taxonomy (NCBI): domain Eukaryota; kingdom Metazoa; phylum Chordata; class Actinopteri; order Cichliformes; family Cichlidae; genus Pundamilia; species Pundamilia nyererei. The sequence continues at coordinate 1,805,927 of NW_005187526.1, forward strand.
TATCTAATTAACAATATAGCACACAGAGGACAGCTATGATATAATAACCAAATTAATAGTCAGACCTATAAGGTTGCAGTGCTTTTCATGTAAGCAACACAATATCTGGTGATTCATCTGAACGGATCTCAGCTCTCACCTTTGGGAATAGCAGCTGTTTACCTAAGCGAACAAATGAGACATTTTCCTAACCTTACATCCTCTGTCACCCTCCCTGAATATGTCAAGACAAATTACAGTGCGAGGAGGCAGAGAGAAAGGAACAACACTATTGCTTTCAACTCTACTCATCTGCATACTGAGAGAACAAGTGAGTCATTGAGAGACTCAAAATCAAACCAGCGGCTAATAGCAAGCAGCTGCCAGCAGACACACGGCAGCTAGCATGCTAAATACCTACTTCAGGGCCAGCTTGGTTAAAACAACAGTTACTACAATAATCAATTACTTAACATGCTATTCCTAATTTTGAATGATATATGTACCCAGAGGAGGAGTTTAAATTTAAATGTATACTTTGGTATGCCATGCAATAAGTAATAATTTTATAAAAGGCATTTAGAGAGTGAATCGTCCCCTCTCTACAACAGGTCTTGTGACGCAAAGCAAACTAAATCAGGTCAGACAAAACTAAGAATGCACACACGCAAATTAAGCAAATTGTCAAGAACAACACATCGACATGAACCTAGCCTGGGGAAATGTTTGTTTTTTTAGATATAAATGGGTCCTGACCTTGGAAAGAAGATGGTGATCTTCTTTCCAAGGTCAGGACCCATTTATAACTTGCAATGTATGTACTGCTCTAACACTTTTCCAGTACTTTATTTTATCTTGTTCACTGCATCATTTCGTTCCTGTTATGTCATATAAAATTTGCACTTTTGTTTTTTGCTCCCTTGTTGTTGCCCTCCTGGACTCCCCGAGTTTCTTGCATGCTGTCTCTCTTCAGCAGGAGTCGACCTGACTCCCTGGGCTATTTTTGACATCAATGCAAGTACAATATGTTATTGTCAATAGGGTCATTTTTTTGTGATCAACCTAAATACACACGGGCACAATATAGGCAAAACTCCCAAACACAAAATTAACAACGTAGTGCATGCTGTACAGTGTAGCGAGGAATGCTCAGACCTCCAGACTGAAGAGACCAAACAGCCACTTCATAATGCACAACACAGAAGAGCCACCTTAACGGGACAAGACTCGGCTGTCTATCTGCATCTAAAGGACAAAGGTCACTCTTTCAAGGATGCCAATGTTCACATTTTGGACAGAGAAGACAGATGGTTTGAAAGAGGAGTGAAAGAAGCCATCTATGTCCACTGTGAGCGACCATCTTTGAACAGAGGCGATGGTTTACGACACCAACTGTCTACCATTGATAACCGCCCAATCATGATGGGGTTGGGCTAGGCTTCACAATGGGTTCACCCGAAACCTTGGCTGATTGTAACCCACACCCGTTTTCATACCTTGGCTCGTGTGATTAGGTAGAGGATCAATAGGGGGTCCATGACCCTCTTGTGGACACTCCCATAGGGCTTAAAATCTGGGACCACCAAATCCTAAGAGCAATTGGTGGTTCTTTAAGTTTCCCTGAAGATGTTTCACCTCTCATCCGTGAAGCTTGAAGAGATGAAATTTAAAGAACACTTTTCTTTCAAAGCTCCTTAGACTATGATGACCTGGATGACTGAGAACCTTTGCAGACAAATATAAGCAGTTCAAAACGCAGCAATGAACAGCTGCTGCAGAGAATAAAGAAGGGTTGCACCGTCTCGACCTACTCTAGGTCTTAGGCAAAGTCTGCCACAATATGGCACTCTATGTCCAAGGTTTTAAAAGTTGAAGCATCTCGTTTTATTATTTTGTTCTCCGGATGACGACCAGGACAGTATGTCGCTAGCTGGGATGTATCTTGACCAATCTGATGATCATAGCATTTATCTCTTCAGCTAGCTTCATAATTCTCATACAACAATTCTGGTTTTATAAATGTCACTAGCTCATCTTTATTTTCCAAGCTGCTGTCTTTAAAGCCCAAAATGTTACTCTGCAATATACACTAACGGTCATAAGTCTTAGAACACCCCAATTTTTCCAGTTATTCATTCCAATTCAAGTCGTTCAAGTCCAATGAATAGCTTGAAATGGTACAAAGGTAAGTGGTGAACACCCAGAGGTTAAAAAAAAAAGGGGTAAGGTTACCAAAACTGAAAAATAATGTACACTTCAGAGTTATACAAAAACACCTTTTTCAGGGAACACAAAATACATTAACAATTTAAAGCTGCAGCAATGGAGGTTGACCAAGCCTTAAAGCTGGTGCTACTAATTCCTACAGCTGTCCTAACTTTTCTGGATTACTTACAACCCCCTCTGTCTGCATAAAAGCAGTGTTGGAACACACTGTGATACCGTACCCTCGTGAGCATCAATTGAACAGTATTGTACTGCAGAAAGTAATGTGTTATTACAAAAATGGCGAGAAAAAGGCAATTAACAACGGAAAAGAGACAGACCTAGGGCTGCTCGATTATGGCAAAAAATGATAATCACGATTATTTTCACTGAAATTGAGATCACGATTATTTGACGATATTTATTT
>NW_005187526.1:1809541-1810576 GCF_000239375.1 Pundamilia nyererei
AAAAATGCAAGTCTTTCCTACAGAGAAATTGCAAAGAAAGACAAGGTGTCAGTGAGTACAGTTTTCTTTATCATCAAGAAACACTCAGACACTGGGGCAATCTCTGACAGAAAGGTGTCTGCCAGACCCAAAGCCACAACTGAATCAGAGGACAAGTTTCTGAGAGCTAACAGCTTGCGTGGTAGGTGGCTCACAGGCAACAGCTTCAAGCACAGCTTAATAATGGTCGTAATAAGTAAGCCTCACCTGTTTAATCAAAATTTGAAATCTTTGGTTCATCACACAGGATCTTTGTATGCCTTTAAGTAGGCGAAAGGATAGCTCCACTGTCAAACATAAAGGAGGAAGTGTGATGGTCTGGGGCTGTTTTGCTGGATCCAGGGTCGGTGACTTGTGCAGAGTAAGAGGCACCCTGAACAAAAACGGCTATCACAGCACTCTGCAGCACCATGCAGTACCCTCTGGCATACACCTAGTTGGTCAGGGGTTTATCCTACAGCAAGATAATGACCTAAAACATAAGTCCAAGCTTTGCCAGAACTACCTCTGGAGAAAAAGAAACTTCTAAGCTTGAAAACATTGAGTGACCAGCACAGTCTCCAGACTTCATCAAACTGGTTTGGGATGAAATGGACAGAAGAGTGAAAGCAAAGCAACCTACAGGTGCCACACATTTATGGGAAGCTCTGCTGATAAGGGAAGAACTTTGTGAAGAATATTTGATTTCAATTGCAGAAAGCATGCCACAGGTGAGTTCAGCTGTTATAGCTGCCAAAGGTGGCTACTTTGATGAGTCAAAAGTTTAAAATACATTTTGGCCGATAAATTAATTCCTTTTTTTTCTTTTTCTTTTTTTTAAAACTCCAACTGCTTATTTGTACTATGCTTTCATTTCAGAGTGCAATGAGACATTAAATTGTTTAATGTCTCATTGCACTCTTTATTATATAAAAAACTGGAAAAATTGGGATGTTCTAAAACCTTGGACCAGTAGTGTGACATGTAATATACTGTGTGTGTGTATATATATATATA
>NW_005187526.1:1812643-1817636 GCF_000239375.1 Pundamilia nyererei
ATATATATACATATATGTATATGTATAAATGTGTGGCGGAAACAAAGTTAGTTTTTATAAGCAGCATCTGCAAACAGTTGCTTTATATGCAAATATATACACTGAACTCAAAAGAGGAAACATGCAGGTCATGAAGACTACAGAGGAAAAGGATTTGTCTTTATTCCCCTCAAAAAAAAACATTCCTTTCTGTAAAATAAGCCGATAAAGAATGCTTAATGCCATCTGTGACAAAATGTCACAGAAGAAGCACAATGAATGGGAGTCAAAGCACCATATACAGAAGCATCACATTGATGCTGATGCAGCAGTAAAAATAAAGTCAAACGAAGTGTGAAGAGGAGGCTGCTAGTGAGGCTAACATTAGGCTGGCAGCCTGCATGCGCTGTTTGCTCCACAACGACATGGGTGCGCAAGACAAGGCTTGCAGTGCCAGCAGTCCTGTTTAATCTCCCCGACTGCACACTGGCTCCCACAGGGATGCATGTGAATGCCCCCTGCAATTTGACTGAGCCAAGAAACCAAAGGCTTCAAAATGTCAAAGCCACTGCAAGACACCACAGCATGCACAAAACACTCTCATTTGCATCGCTATGTATTACAGGCTGCAAACAGAGACCTGAACAACTGTAAGCTGCTTCCTGGATCTGGTCACATCACAGAGCTAAAGTAAATCCAAAACATGGAAGTGCTTTCCAAAGTCTGATGTCTCTGTGTATACCTACATGTATTTGGAGTCATTTAAACTGACTCTTTGGCAGTGTGATGGAGAGAGCCAATATACTGCCCAAGAATAACAATGTTCAAATAAGGAAAAGGTCACAGCAGTCACCAAATATAATCAAATTTGAGTAAAGGTCTGGCTCCTCAGTAATGGTTATAATACAGAGTCATATTCTTTTTCATATACAGTTGTGGCCAAAGGTTTTGAGAATGACACAAATATTCGTTTTCACAAAGTTTGCTGCTTCAGTGTTTTTAGATCTTTGTGTCAGTTGTTTCTGTGATGTATTGAAGTATAATTACAAGCACTTCATAAGTTTCAAATGCTTTTATTGAGAATTACATCACGTTTATGCAAAAAGTCAATATTTGCAGTGTTGGCCCTTCTTTTTCAAGACCTCTGCAGTTGGCCTTGGCATGTTGTCAATCAACTTCTGGGCCAAATCCTAACTGATGGCAACCCATTCTTTCATAATCAATGCTTGGAGTTTGTCAGAATTAGTGGGTTTTTGTTTGTCCACCTGCCTCTTGAGGATTGACCACAAGTTCTCAATTGGACTGAGGTCTGGGGAATTCACTGGACATGGACCCAAGATTATTTGTTCCCTGAGCTACTTAGGTATCACTTTGGCCTTATGGCATGGTGATCCATCATGCTGGAAAAGGCATTGTTCTTCATCAAACTGTTTTTGGATGGTTGGAAGAAGTTTGCTGGACTTTCTTGAGTGCCCTGAAGCTGTCTTCACAATAACTAAACCTCTTTCCTTGAAGTTCTTGATGATCTGTTAAATGGTTGATTTAGGTGCAGTCTTAGTTGCAACAACATCCTTGCCTGTGAAGCCCTTTTTTTGCAACGCAATGATGGCTACGTGTGTTTTCTTGCAGGTAACCATGTTTAATAGGAAGAACAACGATTTCAAGCATCACCCTCCTTTTAATCAGAATCAGAATCAGAATCAGAAAGGGTTTATTGCCAGATGTTGAGCAGGTTTACAACATTAGGAAATTGCTGCGGTGCTTCAGTGCAACATACTGTCATAAAAATATAAAAATAAGAATAAGAATTAAAGTGCTAAGTGGATAGATATATACATGATATATACATGAGTGCAGGTGGTGATCAGTGCCAAACATGGAATGATGCAGTGAACACAGCGTAGGGTCATGTGTTAGTGGTGGGAACAGTCATATGGTTATTGTTCATGTGTCCGACAGCAGAGGGGAAGAAACTGTTCTTATGGCGAGAGGTTCTGGTGCGAATGGACCGGAGCCTCCTGCCTGAGGGGAGCAGGTCAAACAGACTCCAGTTGCATCCAGTTTGCTATTCTAACTCACTCAGCATAACATAATAATCTCCAGCCTTGTGCTCGTCAACATTCTCACCTGAGTTGATGAGAACATTATTGAAATGATCTCAGCAGGTCCTTTTATGGCATGAAATGCTGTATGATGAAATGCAGTGGAAATTGAATTTTTGAGATTAAGTTCATTTTCATGGCAAAGAAGGATTTTGCAATTCATCTGATCATTCTCCATAACATTCTAGAGTATATGGAAATTGCTATCATAAAAACTGAAGCAGCAAACTTTGTGAAAACCAGCATTTGTGTCATTCTCAAAACTTTTGGCTACGACTGTACATACTGACTTTTCTACTCTCAATCCAGGAGTCAGAGTTGGTGTGATGATGATGACGACGAAGGACAGTACTGTCCAAAATATTGGTCTAAAATTTCCATATGTGGTTAAAGTGATTAAGATCTGGTGACTCTATAAGCCTTAGCATATGGCATTTCATTGATCCGTCCTTTTGAAACTATTAAGTGACTTCTCATGCCCTGTGCATGATGGCACATAGTTATCTCGAAAGACACCTCTCCCTTCACAATAGAAATGGATCGTAGGATAAGGATGATAACTCAGAAACACAGTGCATTGATTTGCTGTGACCATTTCCCCCCAGGACATAGGTGGACCCAATTTGTCCCTGCAAAATGACACTCACAGTTTAACAGACCCAGCAGGACCCCTTCTTATAGACATGGGTTCAGGCTTTTAAAAGGTGTGTTCTGACAAGAAGAGACAAAAGCCCCATTTCCATTAGTACCTACTTGGATCGATCGGTTTACAGAGTTTTCCATAAGGTCATAGTACGTGGTACCAGGTAGGGATGCGCCATATCATACCGTTCACGGTAATACCGGCAACAATAAGAAAATGAAATATCGTGATAGAATATGGGTAAAACGCGCATGCGTGGTGCCTTTGTTTTCATACGCACATGGCTGAAAAAGCATGGCGGCGACGGAGAATGAGAAGGGCGAAAGCAGATCGTTGAATGAAACGGATGAACCAGAATTGGTTTGTAAAAATGCTGCAACTTCAGTGGTGTGGAACTGGTTTAGCTTTAGTCCGTCGGCTCTAATAAAGTTGTGGAGTTGTAAAGTATTTTGTCTAGTGTCAATTATATCGTCAGTTATATCGTTATCGCAAATTTTCAAATGTATATTGTGATAAATGTTTTTGGTCACATCGCCCTGCTCTAGTACCAGGCACTATTTTAGTACCCGCTCCCCCGGGGTTCCAAGCAATTTGAGCAGGTACTAAAATGTCAGACTGCATGTCACCGATTAGCGGATGAATAGTGTCCCTCCATGAGTCCTGAGAGCGTTTCAGGCAAGCTACATTGTAGCCACAGCTGCCCTGGGGCGCACTGACAGAGGCGAGGCTGCCGGACACTGGCGCCACTGGGCCATCTGACCACCACGGGTTGGCAAACATGGGGTTAGTATCTTGCCCAAGGATATTTGGCATGCAGCCAGGAGGCAGCATGTGTCACATATTAATTACGTTGCGGGACACCCGGACACATTGCTATGACGACAACCAAGCACGTTAAGTAGTATCGGATTGTAATAGAAAACCAGTCGATACGGGTCGAGTCACGGCGAGTCGATCCAAGTAGGTACTAATGGAAAAGGGGCTTAACAGCACTAGTGACAAGAGACCGCAGAATCTCAACAAAATCCAAGATGCTAGAGATCCCAAGTTATACTTTTCTCAAGTGACTTAAGCATCTATGACTACCAGTCAGCTACAAAAGAATTCATATCAAACCAATCCACTTTATGTGAACAGTGTATAGGGCAGTTTAATTAAAAATATTTAACAATATATCCTTTATTACAGTATAAACAAAATAAAGAGTTGTTCCTCAATATGGATCAAATCATACAGACACTGAAACTTTGCTTGTTTTAAACATTTCCCCTGCTCATTCAGAGATCCTTTCCTACCATGTTTTCTATCTAAAATTGAAAGCAGCATATGAAATATTCAGTGAATATCTTCCTAGCGATGAGCTGTAGGGATGGAGGAATTGTGAACTGAGCAAGAGCGAATGCAATAGCTATGAAAGGCTTACCTGGCCTCAGTCAAATGACTTCATGTCACTTGATGTGCAAATACAGTTTAGCATTACACGAAGTCTGTGTATTTTGTCTCTTAAAAGGTCCCTTTACTATTTGCAGTTTAATGTCTTGTAGAATTTATTTAAAATAAATTACATTTTCTGTCACGATTCCACACAAAATAATCCCTTCAGATATCACAACTGTAATTACAGCCAAAGTACTGAATTAAGAACGTGAAACACTTCTAAAACCCTTCTGTCGTTATGACTTTAAGCTATTTAAAATGAGAATCAAAACAAAATGTGAAAACAAAATATCTACAAAAAGTGAAGAATATTTGACATTTTCTGATGATACCTTCTACTGCACATTGACCAGTATGAATAAGCCATGACTGTAAGGTTGATTACAATATAAAATGTTCATTTCTTTATGCCATAAAATTGTGTAAAACAATAATGCAATATAATCACAACATAGTATTTAGAATCTACTGAAATTAAGTAACTGATGTTTATCTCTTGCAGGTTCAGCCTTGGTCACTTTCCTCAATTGAGCCTGTTCTCATATTACGTTAATATACTCAAAAGGAATCCGGATATTTGGAGAAATGTGATTAAGGCAGGACATGAGAGAACATGTTTACCTGGTTACTGTAATACTATTGTTAAGATGCAGTAGTAGATCATATCCCCCTCCTGCTCTTCCCAGCCATTACTCCCAATTACTGTAAGAAGCTACCTTCTAAGTGACACAAGTGATGAGGCTGACTTTTCTCTACTGCCAACAAATGTTTGCTATGGAAATTTGCTCTTTGCATCCAGCTGTGCTGAAACGGAGCCAGTATTATTATTTTG
>NW_005187526.1:1822938-1852352 GCF_000239375.1 Pundamilia nyererei
TTTTTTTTAATTTGCCAAATGTTAAACTTTATTCTTTACTCATTTATTCTATCTTCTCAATTACAATCACTGTATACAACAGTATCAAAGGACCCCTGCTCCTCAGAACCCCCCATTACTTCTCACCAATTGCATTAACATCCACTGTCATGGGTGTATACAAAACCTTGCCTGCATCAGTTTTGCATACAGGATGTAGAATCATCAGGCATCTTTGCATCCCTTCAGCGCTCCAACACTTCACATCTACTTTTTTTTTTTTTTTTTTACTGTCATGCGTTTCCTCAGCAACACATGACAGTAAAAATAGGCACATAATTATTATCAACCATCTACACCAACACCAGGGCCCTTCAGGTGGTCCTCAATCCTAAATAAATTCTATGCATTTAACCTATCTAGTCTAGGTGTAGGACTAATGGACAGACAACATGGCTCTAGCTGTAAGCCCATGCAAGTCAAGGCTCCCAAAGAAAAGTCACAATATGAAAGACTTTTCTGTCTATGCATCAAGGACTCTGTTCTTTTTAAAGAAAAAAATAGATGTAAGGTAATTAAAAATATCAGACATTTTTTAAACCATAACCAATCAGGCTACAAAGCTCTGAGAAGAAACACAATTAGCGAGTTCATCACTATGAGCAACCATTACTTGTAGTCGTTTGATTTATTATTAATGTGAAAATATTGACTAATAGAACTTAGTCAAGACATACATGACAAAAGCACTAAAAACTAGTTGAATAATGAGCACGCAGCTGCTACTTTTTAAAAACACAGCAGCTGTGTGAGCCTGTAACAACAGAGCCCCCTGTTAGCCTAGTTCCATCAGCATGTGACTTTACACTGTCATTTTCTAGCAGCCAAATACTTACAACAGATTTAATAAATGCAAGGATTGGGGTAGTCAAAGGCTGATTTCACTATGATGAAATTCTGCATTAGTTTTGACGCTTATTTTCCTAATATCCAAATAAAATTTCAAAAGCAGGGCTGAGCACACTTCACTGCACAGTAATGCGGCTCACTCATACATTGCTGAGCTAAGAACCACAGCACAGGCTACCAGACTAGTAAGAAAATCCTTTTGTACATCAACACTTCTCTGCCCAATAAACCGTGCGGTAATGTGCCTACATGTATAATAATTTTCATCAAGCTGCCTAAAGTATGCATGAAATGGCATATATACAGTATATGAAGCAATGTGGAGAATAGCTTTTTCAAAGAAGACATGATTTGGGAGCAAAAGTGGTCTATGCATGAAAATAGCTTCAGCTTGTTTTATAGCCTTAGTTTTCAAGTAAAACGAAGGACAATACAGCTATTTTTGGTCTAAATTGCAAAACAATGTTTAAACAGCTTATTTTAGGCTTGAAATATAAATTATGGATAAATTAAACATGGATACAAGAAAATTATTCAACCCAATCTACCAGTGAGGCCAATAACCTTTTCCTTTGCATTAAAAAAAAACCCTTCCTGTTATTGGCTTGATGCAGCATTACAGGCTGACACCACATAATTGCATCATCAGTAATACTTAACAGTACTGCTTTCATAAGACATCTACAGCTTAGTCTGTGCTGCATCCACATCAGTGTAGAAACCACTGATGTCTGGTTCTTTATATGTTGTACCACACTATACATTACATGGAAAAAACAAAACACGTGACCCAGCCACTATGAAAAGGTGAAAGCAGGAAAGGATTTTTGTGTCACACATCAGGTGAGCAGTTTTCATTCAGCTTTCATTCATTAAATCATAATTCCCTGTGATTTTCTAGAAGTTGTGACATAAGCACTTCTTTAGACCAGCTTGGACTGGGAATTGATCAGTGGTACAAAAAAAGAGGGAAAATCTGTCTGTAAGCTTTGTATGTACTAATGTTGATAAAGCAAAACACGGTCAGCATCATCAAATGTTGATAAATTTGGAAGGGAACTATTTAATGGCTAACTAATGCTGAAATACTCTATTATACTTCCATTCAAGACAATGACAGTCTCATTAACTACTAGACAATACCATCCATCCATCTTCCTCCGCTTATCCGGGGTTGGGTTGTGGGGGAAGCAGCCTAAGCAGAGGAACCCAGACCTCCCTCTTCCCAGCCACCTCATCCAGCTTGTCCGGGGGAACACCAAGGCATTCCCAGGCCAGCCGAGAGATATAACCTCTCCTGGGTCCTGTTCCAGTGCGAGCTGGAGGACATCATCCGATGAAGCCAACAGAACCACATCATCAGGCTACTATCTAGTACTTCCCTGGTGGGGAAGCCTGGTCAAGTTTCTGTTGTGGCAGTCTTCCAGACTCCATCTCTGGTGTTTTACATTTTTGCTGGCAATAGAAATCTAATCTCAAGATCTGCCTCAAAGCAGAGTACTGCAGGTTCTACAGCCAGAAAGTGTACGGTCACTTGACTGAGGATGCAGAGGTGAACAGGGATTGCCATTGGAAGCTGAAGGCCAATCAAAGTATAATAACAAAGTAGTAATAAAGTATAATAGAAGCTTTGGTGGACAATGTGATGAGCTTTTGTAAACAACTATATACCAGCTTTCTCAAGTGTAGTCTTCCTATGGACTCAGGAGCACATAGAATGATCCTTGAACATTTCGTTCTTCTTGTTACAGGTCAATTCACCTCTTTCTTTGAACTATCAATCACTGCTCTCTCCATGCTAACACCAGCGTTACTGGGTTACTCTGGAGATGGTAAGCACCCTGATGATGTGGAAGGTAACACGGGGCAGTATTTAGCGTTTTAATGAGGATCCCGGAAAGCCGTGAAATCTCAGGGAGGAGTGGCAGAAGTATCCTGTGCACTGTAGCTGTTCAGCTGGTCCCAGCTGTTTATCATTCCTCATAGCTCACCATCCCTTCCCTTTTAGAGATAACCATCTCTCTTTTTCCATATCTTTATCTACTTTGAAAATCACCTCAGAGGGCCTACCCCTGCCTCTTTCAAAAACAGATTGAAAAAAAGAAAAACAGACACTGTATCACTAGAGTCCTTTCTTTTCTCCCCTGTACCTGTTTTTAGTTCCCTTCGGCCACTTGATTGCTGAGCTCTTCTGGCTGTGATGATGTGTCCTTATGTGTTGTCATCTTTATTCCTGAACTAAATGTGGCCTGTCAGATTGGATCAAGCTGCCTGGAGCTCAGTGTGGCACCAAAGAGAATTAACGGCCCAGTAGTCGTTATCTGGCTGTACAAAGACAAGTCACATAGTCTTTCTCTCATTTTGCATGTCTTTCTCAAATACATTTGGACAGACAGTTATACACACTTTGTTGGGTTACATAAACGCACTGCCATGCCATCCAGCACGGAGGTACAAAATCAGCCGGCTGCTTCATCACAGCTGGTAGCATGTCAGAAAATCTTCCAGGTCTGTGTTTGACACATCTCATGTCTACCCACTTGCCTAGATCAAACTGAGACAGATTACTTGACTGTTTGATAGCCAGCTCTTTAACAACATTTTCTTGCTTCCCTATATCATTTGCTAACAGTGACCCACTGTGCCTTCTGCAATATAGCAGATATAACATCAAGGCTTTTGTGCTGTCTCTTCTCCCCCAGGGATACAGGCGATGCAGAGGCTGGCGTGGACAATCTGCAGAATGTGTGTGAGTAAGTGACAGACAGACAAAAAAGGAACAAAGTGAGAAGGACAACCTCTGAAAACACTGCAGCACAGCACTTCAGCGCTGCCTCAGGACAACAGGCAATATTCCAGAGAAGGGACCGAAATAGAACAGGAAAAAAAAAGCTGGATGAACACTTAAGGATATCTGCCAGTGAACAAGATCTCAAGTTGCTGATCCTATCCGTTTTGGAGACTTGGGAGTCCTGTAAATTTAGAAGGATTTTCTTCCATACAAATTTGTGGAGGGCATGGTGGCAGGGGAAAAAAATCTTGAGCATCCTTTGGTGTTAAACTACTGTTAAAGGGTATGTCCATTTTCACTTGAATTAGAATTGTCTGCAAATAGTGACATATTAGTCCTTAGTTGTTAGGATTAACATTATCACGCCTGTGTGCAGCAAGGATGATGCAGACAATAACAAAATCTGTGTCAGGATGAAAGAGTAAAGGTATGATTTCAGTCTGAAGACATCTGCTGCCAGTTCTGCACAACTGAAGTTAAAGTTCCCACAAGAAAATCTGACTACAAACTACTCCAACATCATTTATCTACTTCTAAATTGGTGCTTTGTTTGTCATCTACCATTAAATTTTTCCTTTGTCTGAGTCATTGATCTTAATCTGAAGTCTTTTTTTTTTTTTCACTTCTCTGTAACAGCAATAAGTCTTAGCATTTTGAGAGATTTCCTCACAGTTTCATTTCTGGAAAAAAATGGCAGGAGATGCCATTAACTAGTCAAGAATTTATATTCTTTGCTGTAGCTAAGCATACTAAAAATACCTTTAGAAACTAGTGCTAGAACTGAGCTTCAAAATCCCTTTACAGTCAATTAATCCTGAAAGAAATAAACATACATGAAAAGACTCACTAGTCCTCCAAACAATATAATCCATCCATTCATATACGTACTTACAGTCACTTAACAGGGTCACATGGGCAGCATTCCAAGCACAAAGGGATGTCGGTGGTTTCAGAGGCAAAAATAAAATAAATAATAGATAACCACAATTTAGTACCACCTTTACACTTAATTCTAAATAGATATTTTCCTTCTGTTCTTAATGAAGGCTCTGGCAAATGTATACTTCTTGTCCCTGACACTTTAGGTAGGGCAAAACAAATATCAGGTCAATTAGAAACCCAAATCTTAGGAACTTAAAAGCTTTTTCACAGGATCTCCATGCATAATTCATAGCCACTCTGAGACAATCAGAGGTTTCACTAACTTCTGTTTTGCTCTGAAACACAAACAAAGAAGGATTTCTTTAAACTACGGCCTAAACTGCATTTAAAAATGCAATGAGTGTTTGAAAACCTGGCAGCCTGCAGTGGTCATATGCGATAGAGCCTAGTGAGGAACTAAATGGAAGACAGTCCTGGATGATTCCCAGAAACAAGCTTCAGACCAACCAACCTAGTCTTTATACTATACATAACTTCTGGTGTAAAACAGAGAAATAATTTTAGGAGACACTTCTGATAAAGCACCGGTTGGTCATACCTATACTAGCAACAGGCTTCGCATTGGAGCCTGTTAGAAGATCAGACTCAGAGTTTCTTCCATTTGGAGCCAAAGCCTTCCAAGTAACATATGTTTGTGTTGTCCTACACACTCTGAAAGCACTATAAACCAAGCCAAACGTAACAAAATACTATATGAAGGTTTCTGGGGTGTCACGCTTTTACCATGAACACAGCAACAAACGTCCAATGTCATGGGTTTAGGAGCTGGTAAGAGAAACATGAGCCAGCTGTCACTCATTCAAGTGTCAGACATTAAAGTCTTCTATAAACTGTCTCAACAGCACCCAAATTAGAGAGCCTGAACTTAGTGAATGGGAGCATAATTAGTCAATGAAAGACAAGAAAAAGATGATTTTTGAATAAGGTACTCCCACATTGGCTTCAGCCCCAGTATAATTGCCACAAATGGCTTGTTACAGTCTTCTGAAGCCAAAAGGCCAAAACCACCCACAGGTACTTCCCAGCTGTAGTGGGTATTCTTGAGCTTATAATCAACACACCATTATATGGGTCAACTGCTCTGAATATGAGCTGGTTAGGAGACAGTACAGGAATTGTACCTCCTACGCTAACATAATCAGAGCATTATAAAATACAGCTTCTGCTGGCTCACTGTTCTACTTTGCTGACATGGGACCAAACTAACTGAGTTCTTGACCTTCTTTGACAGAACGTTGATTTCTAGTGTAGCCCTAGTGTTTACCAGAGAGTTATAGACCTCTATCTGGGGTGATGGAGTGATCAGAGTCCATCAATTTCTATAAATAACCTATAAATTTAAATAACCAAGTAAGTCTCAGCAGAGCTACCTTCTCCTGAGTCTAACTACAACTCCATCACTGTAGCAGCGGATGAACCATTCCTTCATGAGCTGCAAGTGCTGGTTAGTGCAGGACTCTAGCTCACAGCAGAAGGTACCAGCTTCAGTCCAAGACAGAGGGATTGGAGTATGTCAGTGGAGCATGCTCTCTGGGGAAGCAGCTGAATAATATCAAGGACTGCAATAATGGTGAACTGGCCACTGGGCCAGCAGGCAGGAAACTTATGTGTGTAGAAGAGCCACAACTAGCTGGTTAGCAGTGACTGAACTTTAAAACAATCAGATTTTGCTCAGTAAGTTCAGCAGTTCAGCAGCTCAGCAATAAATTGGCACATATACTTGGCCACCCATTAATATATATGTGTGGCTCATCCAAATAAAAACTAAAACAATAAAACACTGAGCCCACTTAAAACCCAAAGTTCAATAAGCTTTAGGAAGATGACCTTCATGTAATACCTAAAGTGTTCTCTAATTGCATTTTTCGTTACATGTATAATGAATTTCTAACAAAGGCTGCAGAGTGCTACACCCTCTAAAGCATGCAGAAAAAAAGAACAAAAATGAAACATCAATTTCAAATGATTTTTATGAAGGATGAAAAAAAAAAACCATGCCTAAATGACAAAAGCCTGGATGTGCCTCTTCTGGTGCCATAGTCACTGACACTGTGGGTCACTGTGCCAAAAATGGTGCCTTCCATTTATCTGACTCATGGGACTGATGATTTGAGGCACATGTACATCAGCTCCACCACCAGCCTCTTAAGCTATGATCACCTGAAGAGGCCTCTTATGGTATAAATCTCTCTCCAGAGGCGTTTGTCTGCCTTTGCAGTGGTATGTTTTCTGACTTAGCCTAATGTATAATCTGCTTTCCAACAAACTGAACTGAACCCATACTGTGTGCACCAGAGTTGCTGTAAAAAGTAATGAGAGTCAATTTTGCTCAGCACTTAGGGGATATGGAAATGCATAAATATAACTTATTTCCACTGTTAAAAATGTAGGGGTCTTCACAGAGGGGACTCAAAATCTGCTAAATAAGCCAGAGCTATAGTGAAAGGTTGCAGAGAATGGCTTTGAATTATTCCAAAGACAAGAGCAGAAATGCAGATCATATTGGAAGTATAAAAGGGACAGGGCAAAGAAACAAAGCCAGGTGACACGTCAAGTCAAATCGCTTATGGTGATGTTATCAAGATGTGACATTATAACCACTGGATCACTTTATTGGTAAATATAAATTATTGAAGGAACACAAGTATGGTTTTAGGGAAAATGGAAGTACTACTTATGTATTAATGGTGATGTTGAAGAAATGCCACAATACTGATCTACAGAAACTTAATACAACATATTACAGTGAATTATTGAGAAAGTTGGCGACATAAAGGCACAAGCTCATACCTGGATTAAAAAGCTGTTTGGAAAATAATGTGAAAATTCATTCATCATTTTCGTAATTTAGAAAGGCTACATTTGGATATTTTAGAGATTGGTCCAAACATTTTTTATGCTTTTTGCACTGCTTTTAATGTGAGTAGCTTCCCACTTACCCTCTATCTTGCTTATGGAACATTGCTTTTCAAAAGAAGACAGATGGATAAATTGAAGGAACGAAGGTTTGCAGATGTGCAGCATTTTGAAAATGACTACCTTTGTGGTTCTGGTGTTAAAACAAACATGAATTCTCACTAGGATTTCAGTCTGTTTGGATTAATGTCTGATTCAGAAAACATGCAAAAAGAATATTGGAAACTCCAGAAATATGAAATAACATCTTGTCTGTGAGTTTATCGACCATGAATACCACAAAAGCTTCACTGTGGTATTTTTATTTTCACAGCTCCAGTGTCATTACTGTGAACACCTCTTGTGAACCAATATAGAGGCAACAGCAAGCCGGTTTCCATTTGCTCAGAGTGCTAGGTTACAAAGGTGCACACCAAAGGACCATGATCAGACTGATAGTTATTCTTATTTTTGACAGTACTTATTATTATCAATCAGCTGATAAATGAATATGACAAAAGGGGATGTGTGGGATTAATCCTCCCTTTCTCAAAGGAAAACACAGCTATGGATGCATATGAATGATGTTTGCCTTAGATAATCACTGACTTGAGTCAAGTGCTGCTGACTCTTATAATTACAGTTCAAAGATACCTTGCTTGTATTCTGTGGTTTAATCTACAGTTTGCTTTTGAAATATATCATAACTTTCTTATCACACAAACAGTGGCAGTTGGTGGTTAAAAGAAAAAAAAATAATTTTGGGTGGGTGCAATTGGGTCTGACAGATCAAACAATGAATGTCATGAAAAAAAACACAAACACAAATAACCCAGCTGTTCCACTATACTAAGCCTGAAAAAAGGTGAAGCTTCATGCTATTGTACAAGTGGCTACAGCTGCTCTCATGTCTTTTGCACTTTTCTGTTAAGTGCTTTATCATATAGCCTGCAGGGGAACGTTTGTGTATATGCTCTCCCACGGTCCGTGGACTGCTGCTGTCTAATTCCGGATGGTCGAGTTCAAGCCCTTTGATTCTTTTCTTCGACCAACTGCCTTAAAAACAGAGTGTTGCTGTAAACAAACAACTGATTTTAACCCTGTTTCAGCAGCACTTGAAGTCACCATTCTTGGTCAAAAGCTAGCTAATGAGCATCTGTTCTTCTTCTTCAAAACAAGAGTGGCTGTGGTGTGACGATGTGTGAATGACATGAATGAATCAAATTCTTAAACAAGGCAGGTAATCCATGCCGACTGGTTCAGGATGCACAAAATTGCACCCCAAGGGGTGAATTCAATGCTCCAACTGACATGACAGGAAAACTTTCAGTGTGTACATAGACTCCCATTACTCTGTTTAAACTAAGTGCGTGTTATTTACAACATCACCCAAAAATCTATATTCAAACCCTTCATGGTCACAAAATTGAAAAATTGAAACTGTTAATTGCATTAAAGGACTCTGCCTGGAGGTTAGACTCCAGGACTTTTAAGAACCATGTGGAACATTTACCAAGAAAATTAGAATAGAATGACTTTATTGTCCAAATTAATGGAAAATTGTCAGAATAAAAATTCTGGTGGCTATCAGCCAACATACATACATATGCATATAAAAATTCAATACAACTATAGAAATAAATCACAGCATCTTATTAATTAGTATGCTGATTGCTTTTGGCACAAATGATCCCGTATACACCTTTTTACTAGCTAGATGCATCCTATAAAATCGTTCAGAGGTCATTATTTCAAATTCAAAATAAAGGTGTTCACATTCTGCAACAATAGGCCGGGCTTTACTTAAGACAGCCTGATGACAAAGCTTATCCAATGAAGTTTGGTGTCGACCAATCAGTTCTGACAATCCTGTTCAGTTCTTCCTATTTTCAACAATCGAGGTACCATACCAGACTAAGATACTGAACTGAAGCATGCTTTCAATCAAGCTGACATCAACTCTTTCCACAGTTGTGGCTAACTGCAGAGCCTCCCAATATCCTGATAAGAAAAAAATTCTTATTAGCAGTCTTGTAAATGGAATTAGCATTAACTATAAAAGTTTATCTTTACATTAATATATGTTCCCAGACTTCCACAGACTGACCAGAGAGTGAAAGACCTTTTATGGAGCCTGTGTAATTCAAGACAAGCTCTTTCACATTGGCAAAATTAATCAACAACCAATGAGAGTTATGCCATTATTCCAACCTACATTCCTGAGCAAAACAGTTAGAGTTGCTACAAAAGAGATCCACAACAGCTATGTCGTCAGCATATTTGAACATTTCCGCATTCCTATCCTGCAGCTGCATGTAATTTACATAAACATAAACTGGCATAACGATGGAACATACCGTTGAGGGGCCCCGTAGTAACGTGATTTAACTGACAAAATTTATTGATGACAAAGGTTGGTTGGCTGGTTATGTATGTAGAAACAAATCTTGATTTAAATCAACAAGTTGCAGGCTCATGCACTAGAATTGCACACTAGAATATTGTGCAATCCACAATTTTTGCTTGATTAACCTTCTAGGTCCACCGTGAATCCTCTTGATTCTGTGGATCACAGTGCATTACAGTTTATCACAGGTGATTACTGTCTTACTCACCATTGCACCTTATATGAAAAAGTGGGGTGATCCTACCTCGCAAATCGAAGAGAGCAGCACTGTACCAAGGCTCGATTGCAAATAGTGCCTGCTTACCTTTGTTCTTAGACTGAATTTAAACACTGTACACAGCACCTCTTAGATGTACAAAACTATGAATCTACATTCTGTTACCTTTTAACATGTAATATTTATTTATCTTCAGATATATTGTGGTGCTATATGATTTGGCTATGTGTCTAAATTTGCTATATGGTTCTTGGAAATAGATCTCTTATTTTAAAACATACATTTATCAAATTTATCATTAAATATAATAAATAACCGCTAAAAAAAATCTTAATAATAATCGTAGCTACATGCATGAATGTATTTTTCAGGTTAGGTTAAGTACTACTTTATACAAACACGTCAAACACATCTATGCGTGAGCTGGTAGCCGCTGGACACGTTTCCCCCTGTGATATTTACCAACACCTGCAAAGGCAAAGCCCGGTGACAGTGAAGCTGAAGGAATTTCACAAGAACAGAACTGTGTCCCAGCAAAGCAAAAAGCTTTACCTGAACTGCAACTCTTACCTTAGGTCTAAGTGAAAATGTTGATTTTGTCTTTCAAGACAGTTGAGAGGTTAGCTCATTTGGGCAGCATCAGCGTCTCAGTATGTTGCAGAGTCGAAAGCAAAGACGTGTAGTGGAAACGGAAAGAAAAGCATACCGGCGTACACGGCAGCTGTGAGTAACCAAAAAAACACCCGCGTGTTCAGTCATGAAATTTCTCCGAGACTCGGCCGGGGGGTTTTGCTCTTGTTTACAAGCTAGCCTAGCGCTCACAAAAGCAGAACCAGAGAGATCATCTGCCTGAATACCGACTCCACTCTGCTGTGTCCAGTCTCCACCTACCGCCGAGGGGAATCCCGCGCTCAGATCTCGCGATGACACGAGCTCTCTCACAAACGCTCCTGTGTGTGACTACCTAGTAGTGATGTGCGATACCACTGATTTCCTTTCCGATCCGATACCAAGTAAAATTCAGGGTGGTATCGATGATGCTGATCCGATACCGATTCTCTGTACAAAAACTTAATGTTTAATTGTATTTCATAATACAATATAGAATTGCGTTATGTAATTGTAATAATAATATAATAATTGCTTAATGATGCAGAATAATCATATAGAAATAAAAAACCTGAGGTTGTGCGCTATTTGAGTATGTTGCCTGCCTGCAGCACTAAAGGACTCCGCGAGAGACGCCTGTCTCACCCTAGCAGCACCTGTCCTTCTCCTCCTCTTCAGTTCGCGTGATGAAACTGATGCAGTAAAAAAAAAAGAAAGAAAATAATCCAGCATTCATTTTATGAATAGTTGCAGCTCTGCTTTGTTGGACAAGATTTGAACTGATACAGAAAACAAACATGTGAAATTAAATGTTACATATGGTACAAGACAATTGAAATGGTAAATGCAACTGGGTCCCAATCCGGGTCCCAGTCCGGGTCATTTGGCAGATGACAAGGTATGTACTGACAATTTTGCCTAATATTTAATCTGTTATTATTAATCTATTGTAGGAACCTTGCATTATTTGGATCATCGCTAGTGGGAAGTGCACTGGTGTGTGATGGGAAGACAAACATAAAGCAACACTCCCATCTTGAGTTTGAAAAAAGAAAAGCAAGCAAGAGGATTGTTTCTGTTGTTACTCCATCTATTCATAATCTCTTTATAAATACAAACGCAGCTCTGTCATAACCAAAGCATAAGGGAACATGAAAGTGACTGATAATCCTGAAAACCAACAGGTTATGACAAATTAAAGGATGACAAATAGCTTCCAGAATTACTTTAGTGCTCCTTGTTATAGACACTGCTCAACTAACTGGCTAACTTATTAACTAAATAAATAAATAAATAAATACATGAATAAATAAACATAATAAAGGAACGCTTATTCATCACAGTATATTATCAGGTCAGTTAAACTGGGGTATTAATCTGCTCGGTTAAGTAGCAGACAGGGTTGTTAATCAGTTTCAGCCTCTTTGGTATTAATGATGTTAACAACAATTGCAACACTGAGATAACCACTAAAACAGTAATGGTTGTACGGATGGAACCCACTGAAATTTGTTTCAGGATGAAAACTGCCCTATAAAATGACCTTTCTTAGTGGGCCCTGTGCTCACTGCTCAGCACTGTGGAGCCCAGTTGGCATTTTCATAAAATACCAGAATTGTCAGATTGTCCACTGGTGCTGTGTATTTTCACACATACTAACATGAAATCCTTCTTCATGTGACAGATGTGAAAGGAAGACAAGTCATTAGAACTTTAAGCTGCCTTGTTGGGTCTGTGATGGTTGAGGGAGGCATATGGGATGCACAGACCGTGCACATAAAAGCCTGGCCTCATGTGATGCAGTTCCTAGAGGATGAACGATTTTATACCATTGACTGCCCTCCATGCTCACCTGATGTAATCCAATAGAACACCTCTGGGACTTTATGTTTTGGTCCATAGGACACTGCCAGGTTGCCCCTCAGGCTGTCCAGATGCTCAGTCATGCCCTGGAACAGATCAGAATCAGAATACTTTATTAATCCTGAAGGAAATTATGGGTTACAGCAGGCAGCATGCTGGATAGCGCATGCGCACAAACAAAGGAACCCTCTGACCAAACATACCCTACACAAATATCACATTGGGGAGATAGGTCAATGAGGAAATCCCACAGTAAACCATCTGTCGTCTCATTCAGAGTATGCCACAACATTGTCAGTCATGCATGTCAGTCAAGCAGATTGTTTCAACTTTTATTTTTGGGACGTCTCCTAAATTCCTCTGTAGTTTGGTCATTTCCATCAACCCTGACCTTGGCCCTGTCGCCATCAATTGGCACTTTCTCTTCTCTGGCCAAAACTTAGCCCTAAACACAACAACAAACTGCTCCAACAAGAGATATTTGGTCTTGTACCTGCTTAGCTTCCAGAATGAGATTAAATTGGCACATGCTCAGTGTGTTATGGCAGTACGTTGTTGCTTTGATCACAAAGTAAGAATTTATGGATTCAAAGGGCTAACCTGGGCGTATGAACTCTCACTCAAACCCCAACCCTACCCAATATTCTAAAGCCCTAACCCCATCCTTGGCTGTAACCGTAACCATTGGAGTAACCCAACCCCTGGCCCTAATCCTATTGGTTAGAGTTATTGCTTGTTTTACCAAAGAACTAACATTAAAAATGTATACTCTCTGCCCATTTCCGTATTTTTCCATGATCTTTCTCTACACATCAGGAACATTCCCATTCTGAAAAAACAAGATAAACTTTAAGCCCCTGGTATTCCCAGGTGGTCTTCTATTCAAGTACTAACCAGGCCCAATCCCGCTTAGCTTCTGAGATGAGACAAGATCAAGCAAGCTCAGGTTGATATAGCTGTAAGCTGATCTTTGTAGCACAAACTGGGAATTTATGGATTCGAAGAGTGAACCTAGCTGTACTGTCTCTGTCTCTCGGAACTACAACCTTTCCAATATTCTGAAACCCAAATTTTCTAAAACCCTAACACTAACATGGTACATGTGTATTCTTTCATGGGCTTCTGCCTTATTTTTCAATGCTCTTTCTCTCCACATCAGGAGCAGTACCTTTCTGAAAAACAAGAAAAGCCTATAGAACCTGGTATTCCCAGGCGGTCCAAGTACTAACAAGGCCCCACTCTGCTTAGCTTCGGAGATCACATGAGATAGGGCATGCTCGGGGTGGTGAGCTCGCAAGCTGCCACTTGGAGCAAAAACTGGAAATTTATGGATTCAAAGGGTGAACCTGGGTGTATGTTCTCTCACTCAAACCCCAACCCTACCCAATATTCTAAAGCCTTAACCCCATCCTTGGCTGTAACCCTAACCATTGGAGTAACCCAACCCCTGGCCCTAATCCTATTGGTTAGAGGTATTGCTTTGTTTTACCAAAAAACTAATATTAAAAATATATATTCTTTGGGCTCACAAACTGGGAATTTATGGATTTGAAGGGTTAACCTAGCTGTGCTGTCTCTGTCTCTCAGAACTCCAACCTTCTAAAACCCTAACCTTAACCCCAACCCTGGCTGTATACCTAATCACTGAGGTAACCCAATCACTGGCCCTAACCTGATTGCTCGGATGTTTCTCTTGTCTGATCAAAAAACTAATATCAAAACAGACACTAAACTGTCCCAACTAGACATAAATGACTTTTGGACATTACTAACAGGTTATACAAAATGGATGCATTAAATGTGTACAATTTAATGGGTCACTGCCTTAATTTTCAGTGCTCTTTTTCTAGACATCAGGAGCAGTGAAAAACAGGAAAAGCTTACAGCACCTGGTATTCCCAGATCCAAATACTAACTATATGTATGTATGCTAAACTGTCAAAACCTGCTGCCTGTCACACAAACTGGCATTTTATGGATTCAAATGATAAATCTGGTAGCCACTGCTCCTGTTGCAGAGCTCTTTACTTAAGTGTAAATAAACACTTTGAACTTTCCAACTATTTTTGAGTCTGCTTTGTGAGTTTGTGCAAGAATTTGGTATGACAAAGAGGAAATAGGCCTATGAGCTGGAGGAGCAAAACTGAATAATTTATATGTTAAATTTAGCTCTGCTGTATTTGCTCAGCATTTATGTAGCTACCGTAGAGCACAACACAACGGGATATGAATTACTCAACTTTATCTTGTTGCACATAAACTCTGAATGTCTTACATTTGTTATGTATTTATATGTATGTCTTTTGATTTTGTTATTTTTCACTGCACACATTTCAACATGGAAAATGCACCTTCTCTGTGTGGAATACTTCTGACTGAGCGAGCAAAAAATAAAAGCTGCAACTGAATAATGAAAGTCACTAAGCACCTGTGAGGGAAAGCTGGATGTTCAGTGAATCATTGAGCCAGATAACATGCCTTACTGGCAGATCAGGTATAGGTACACTGTGTGATAGAGCAAAAATAGAGAGAAAAGGTTTAAAGATCACAATTTTCAACTAAGAGTAATACTGAATAAGAGAAGAGAAAGAATGCGGAGTAAAGGCCTAAACATAGATCTGATTGTCTGACACTAGGTGTCAGTGCACACCTTTTACTGCAAAGACCAAACAACAGAGACAGGGAATATGTCCGAAAATGAGGTTTGTGTTAAAGTCAACCTGAAACCCAATTATTTCAGGTTGATTATCACTTTTGACATTTTTCTGTTTTTAAAAATCACGGAAGAAGTAAAGTACTTCCTGCTATCTCATAGTGTACGGTTTTTGAACTTTCAGGGAAATGTGTCATTATTATTATTATTATTATTGTAACATTATCGTTATTTTTGTTGTTGCTGCAGTATCTGTCTACAATATTTGTGTTGTTCAGCAACCTTTTCCAATCAAGACTGTTTGACGTCAGAGTTGAATGCGGTTGATGATGCTGATATGCTACCTTCAAGTACTCCTCGAAAGAACCTGTATTCAGTCTGCTAGATTGTGAATATATACAATTTGCTGATGCCTGTCCAAATGACTACGACCTTATTAGTGTCAATTAGCAATAATAACAAAAGCGATCAAAAACAATTAGTGTCTATACTGTAGGTTCCATGAAAAAAAATGCTACCTTGTTATTGCATTTAAAAAATTTTTAATGGTTTTGTAGTTAATCGTGATCCATATCTATTCAAGAAAGGAAATACGTTTTATACCTTGTGTATAATGTTTAAAGCAATTCTATGATAAGTGTGACGGTGTGACATTTTTGACACTTTCAGCACCCGAAGGCAGCACCACAGCCCCGCCGCTTCGGCTGGGAGGATACTACCATTCCGATTAGGGCAGCTGTTGCCAACGATGCAATGCCTCCTTCATGGAATGAACGCTGGGCATAGGCACCGTGTAGTGCCGTGGTCTTCTTGAAGAGGCTGCACCGTCCTGGTCTTTTGTGATTATTCGCCACAAACAAACAGCCCCGGAGCGCATAAGGTACCCGGTGAAGACTTGGACTCGCGGGTTTATGGTTAGCGGAGAGAAGCTGGAGCGGTGAGCTTGAGTGAACCGTAGTAACTTTAGCTTGCTATATGCTACATGCTAACTAAGGCTAGCTGGGTGGTATTGAAAGAAACACCTGTTCCCCCGAGTGACCAAAACGAAAAATGAGTTTGTGTTGAAAATTCTGTAGGGTGGGCTGGTGACGTTCCGTTGTTTCAAAGTGATTAACGTGAGTCATCCGGTAAGCTAACATAGGATCAATCAATGAACAACGAGCTACCCCCGTCCCCCGGGTGGGAGCTAACGTTAGTTGGTTGTGCTACCTCCGGGCCCGTTACACAGCTGAGTTACGAGCTTAAACTCTGCCGTTGTTGTAACAAGTATTTTTAAACATTTAATGTATGTATACATATTAGGAAAGTTCAATTTTTATCAGTACGAGGCAACGAGTTGGGATGCATTAGCTGGTGCAGCAGTTAGCAACCACCCTGTCAAAACAAGCCCAAGCTCACTGCATTCAGAAAGCTGAGTGGTTAAACACACCGGGTTTTGTGCTAACATATATATGTTCAGTACGCTTAGCTGAACTAAATTAATTCTGTCATGTAGCCAAGCATATTCTGTATAACGCTGTATAAAGAGACAGGCAGATGCATTTAGGCTAGACTGACATGTCACCACAATGGAAAAAGGTGCTTCTCTCTGTTTTTTTAACATCAGCTTTTCTCATGACAGGCAATTAATGCATTTTGCTTGTTTGTGTCTTCTGCGCATTAGGAAGCTGGAACCATGGGTTTAACATTAAGCCTTTGATGAACTGAAATAAGCTGGACCCTCTTGACTCATCCAACCCGCTCCTGCCCATATCGGGGGCTCCCCTTTCCCCCTCACCTTCCAGAGTTATGGCAGGCTTTAAGCGTGGCTACGATGGCAAGATCGCCGGCCTGTACGACCTGGACAAGACCCTGGGCCGTGGCCACTTCGCTGTAGTCAAGCTGGCACGCCATGTCTTCACTGGGGAGAAAGTGGCGGTGAAGGTGATTGACAAGACTAAGCTAGACACAGTGGCGACAGGCCACCTTTTCCAGGAGGTCCGCTGCATGAAGCTGGTGCAGCACCCCAACATTGTGCGCCTGTATGAAGTGATAGATACGCAGACGAAGCTTTATCTCATCCTGGAGCTTGGAGATGGAGGAGATATGTTTGACTACATTATGAAGCATGAGGAGGGCTTGAACGAAGAGTTGGCTAAGAAATATTTTGCCCAAATTGTCCACGCTATCTCCTACTGTCATCGGCTGCACGTGGTGCACAGGGACTTGAAACCCGAGAACGTGGTGTTCTTTGAAAAACAAGGGCTGGTCAAGCTCACTGACTTTGGATTCAGTAACAAGTTTCAGCCAGGAAAAAAGCTGACCACCAGCTGTGGATCTTTGGCATACTCAGCTCCTGAAATACTACTGGGTGATGAGTATGATGCTCCGGCTGTAGGTATGCAAAAGATGTTTGGCTGATGAATGATGGTAAAGAAATGAAATGAGTCACACAGCTAATTAGAACATTGTATTGGTGAGTTGCAGAGGTGTGTACTAGACAGGATGTGAATGTTGATGCAGCGCATTTTTAAAAGTGTAATGCACTCATTAAGTTTCAGCAGTCATTTTATCTTCCACTGAAGAGCACCGGGCCTGTTGCCTTGAGCACTAGTTCACTATCTTGTCCACGTTATTAACTCCCCTAGCTCTTCCAAAAAAGGAAAGGAAAAAAAGACAAAACTAAAAACATTGTCAGAAAACAGGCTTTTGGAATCAAACTGCACAGAACGTCTTTTCAAAGTCACGTTAATAGCCAGTTTTAGCACACAGCAGTGTGATGGGTGGGAATGTGGCTAGCACCTGTTTCACACAGTTTTCTCACCCTGCTGTGACACATCGGCACTTAGTCTTTATACGGAGCCTGAGCATGTGTTCGCTGTTGTTGTAAGATAACTTTAACTCAACAGTTATGAGCCCTGGGACTGTGTAACAGAACTTGTTTTAAATACCAAGGTGTGTGTTCCAGCACTGTGCTGCTGGGCATGGATCAGTTTGAGAGCTGCCGTAGGCTACAAGGTCAGCCCAACTACAGCTGATGTCTGTGAGTGTCCCATTGCACTGAATTAACTGTCTCATTGATTTTCCTGTGAGGACTGACAGTGCAGACAGACACATTGCGTGTCCTTCCATGACATAATTATGATATTTGTCATATCAGGTGGCTTTGCTGAGACTAAAACCATGGGACTAAGTCCATCTCCTGAATTGGATAATGAGATGTACTCTGTTAAGCTTGTTTTTCAGACGGTGTGGGTGTGCATGCAGTCTTAATCCTAAAGGAGTCTGAAATCGGTCTCATGATTATTTATGCATGTAGAAAGGGCTCTCAAAGGTGTTCCTTCAAGGGCAGTCAGCTAGATGTTAATTTGCTTTTTCAAATGGAGTTCTCACAAACTTGAGAGGTGCAGTTGAGGCAATGAGGAAGCTGTGGTTACTTTCTCATTGAGCCGTACACACCCATGCAATCACAAACCACACACATGCTCATTTATCCTAAGACTTTGATATTGTACGCGTGACTGGACAGCGTTGTACCCTCTGCTCTGTGAACAGTTTGACTGCATGACTGCAGGGGATATCTGATTAAATGGCAGGCTTCATGTTATCGCTTGCTGCTGTTGGTGGCAAGCAACCAACATGCATTATCCATCAAAGTAAAGAGAAGACAATTTACTTTTTTCTTGTTATGCACTTCATCTAAAGAATGAATTAAGGTATAAACTAACAATGTGGGCCCCCAAAATTGTGGTATGAACCAAAACCATTGTTTGGGAGAAATTGTTACAACCCCAGTAGTAACCAGTCTGGAATGTTTATCAGTTTCATGGAGTCCTCAGTAGCATCCCTACAATTGTAGTATTCAGATTAGTCCACAATGCCGCTCACCTTACTGTTGAGCTAGATGGTGGGCCAGTCTGTGCTTTCTTCCAGCTGGTTGCTGTGTGAGATATACTTACTGGCACACATAGTAATTGCATAGGTACTACTTGTTCCTGTGTTTTCTAGCAGCAGCTCTCTCCAGTTGTTGGGTTGATGGTTATTCTGTGGTGGTTTGTTGTTGTTGTTTTTTTGTTTGTGTTTGTTTTGTTTTTTTAGTGTGGCCTTTGGATCCTGTGGTCAGAGCCATTAGCCACATGGATTGTTGCACTCTAAAATAGTGGAATGAGGAGAAAGTGCTTATTATTTGCACATGTGCAGGCAAGGCTTCTGAAAGGTTTACTTAGTATTCTAGTGGGTGTCCCTAAGAGAGCAGAGTCCTGTTCATCTCCTTGCACAGAACCAAAATCATATTAGATTGTGTTTGTTATGTATAATTCCACAGATTAAAAATGATGGTCTGTATATAGTCTCAGTCCAGGCAGTGTATTTCAGTCACTACCACTTGGTTGTTTCATTACAGAGTATTGTTTCTTACTGTTATGGTCCAACTGATGGCGGGGTTAAACTTTGTACTAAGAGGGTTCAGCATTTTGTGCTCTTGGCACTCTTTAGCTGATGAAAAGCCCTTAACCTATGAAAGCCTTCCTGGCTACAAGCAGCCATTAATGAACCTTATCAACATATTTACTGGCTACTGTGTGTGCACGTGTGCACAGTAGAGCTGTTTTGCTGGCTTTGGTTCCATCGCTAAAGCTTCAGGACTGTGTCTACAGAGAGCAGCCAGAGGGGCTCTTAATTGCAGTCCTGGTTACTGTTGCCCACTGCCAGTAGATGGGAAGGACAGTTAATCCATGCTATTGTTTGGACTGGGCCAGGAGAGGATGAGAAAGAAGCAGGATGCAGCTATTTATGCAGTCCTGTGTTGACACAGACTGACTGGCTTTGACTAGAACTCATTCAGCTTGTTCCCACCACTGGGCCCAGGACCATGTTTTCTCATTATGTTCACCATTTTCCACTGAGAAAAAGGATCTTCACATCTTTTTTCTCAGGATCAATATAAGATATCATAAATGGAAATGACTAAATGGGGAAAAAAAACAAACAACGAATGTCTTTCCTGCAATTCCTCTGGATAGAACTGTTATTTTCTTACTTAATGTGTGAAAGCACACTCCCCCTTATAAAGCTAGTCCTTTTAACTCATCGTTAAAGATGTGTTAAAGAGCTTGGTTACACAGAACCTTCTTTGGCTGCCTCCTTCCTTTTGTTTTATTAGCATCATTGTTGAGCCAGTGGAAGAAAAAGGCATCATATACAGCAAATGTTTTCTGGTTTTTATTAATGATTGTGTCTTTGCTCTGTGCTGGTTTGAGTCTCAGTCAATTTGTCATATCTCCACTCTGGGCTTGTTTCATGTCTTTGAACCCCCTTTATTGAAACTAAAGCCTGGTTTATTGCTGTAGCACAGAGCATGCTTTTCTTTAACGTAACCACTAAATAGGAGACTGAAGGAGCTGTGTACCCCTCCTGATTTGCAGATGATTTTGCAAATCAGACAGAAGATTTTCCTTGTCGCTGGATTTGGATTTATTTTTATTTTTTTAAATCTACATTGTTCATTTCTTCACTTTCCATTTTGTCTTTGCAGTTTATTTGCTCTGTGCCTGCATCATTTGGTAACCAGCTGGATATAAGCATGCTTCCCAATTCCACACATAAAACACACAAAGTAGTACAATAGTTTCACAGTCCCTTGGACTTGTCAGTGTTTCACAACTTATTCCTCTTTTGCTCTAGTACCTACTCGACTCCACTTGACTCTACTCGGTTTCCGTTGTTTTTAATTCCCATTATTGAGTACCACCTCAATGTGCATGGGGCTGTTATAGCAACGTGTCTGAACATCTGGGACATCATTTGTTTGCAATGCAAACACCACACAACAATGGCCATAGACTGCTGCTCAGTCAACTGCTTTTTGTCCGGCTCAGGGACCACGGTGTTGGTTTGTGTGCAGCCATTTCCCTTGTTGCCCGGTTTTAAAAATGGCAGTTTTGATTATTGTGAAGATGTTGCTCTCGATGACTATCGAGTGATGCCACTGACTGGGCAATTGGTGGCATGCAGTCTGTTGATGTCACATATTCGTATTGACGCAGCTTGCTTGGAACACTAGCCAAGCAGGTACTGAAAAAGTACCTGGTACCAGGTACTGCCACCTAATAGAAAACCTTAAAAGTTGAGCTAAACTGAGTAGGTACTAGTGGAAAAGAGGCATTAGTGTATCAGCCTGACTGAAGGAAGGTTTGTGGGAATTTTGTGTGGCCAAACAGGCTCCTCAGAGGTGCACAGCTGGGCAGAATCACTGTATTAGTAAAAGACATGTCATAGTGATGCTTTATGTTTGTATAAGTACCAACACACAGTATTGTTTTTTTTTTTGTTTGTTTGTTTGTTTGTTTTTTAATAGCGATGCACTTTTAGTGTTTATTTAAAAAAAAAAAAAAAAAATCTGATAGCTGATGCCAAGAGTGCCCAACGACCCCCAGAGGTCAAGTTAGGCACCAAAGTAGTACCAATACCAAAACTGATGATTTGTTTTCATTACAACATGTAGATGTCAGCCTGCGTTTATTACAATGTGATGGCCTCAGCCTGTTGTGACATCATTGTCACGTCGCAATGCGTTGTACTAAAAACATAAAAAGTGTATTGTACAGCTGTCTCCATGCCCTTTCCATAAATTACTCGATATGGTTTCTTTAAATGTTTTTTCAAGGTCAGTTTTGACCGTGGACCCTAACAGTGAAGGTCAAGGTCAAATGCATCTTCTGTAATTGTATGCAGATTCAAGTCCTACTCATGCATACATGCTTTGAATGTGAAGGTCTGCATTGTTTATTTTGGGGCAGTAAACAGTGTAGCATGCAGCAAATTTATGAGATTGCTAAAATGGCACAGCATGTAGCCATCTTAAGAATGTTTCCAAAGATGCTGTGAAATTTGTATCCATTTGTCATGAATTTTGGAAGAAAACAACATTTGTGATGGTCGCTGTAGATACAGCGGGTTGGGTTGGGCTGTTATTGACATATTCCTTTTTTCAGAAGGTTTTAATGACATAATTGTCTGTAGAAGGCCGGGGTGGTATTTTTAGATAAAACACAAAAGAATTACAACTTGTAATTATAATTACTCAATTTCACCAATCAGTTGTATCCATGACGGATTACGTAGCACTTACCACAAAGTCATATTGTGACTGATTTCACTCACTGTCTGCAGAGCTGCTAATTTTTCTGTAGTGTGTAGAAGTAAAGTTGTATAAAGCGACTCTGGCACACACAGCAAAATGCTCATTTTCTGCTGTCAGTTTGTAGGGTTTTGAACTTGAACTTGCATCAGTTATGGTCTCTTCCTTGAATGTAATCACACTGTCTGAAGACTTTATTGCATTTGGTTTAACAACACCATTACATTTGTACTTTGTCCGTTGATATGCAATATCTTTACATGTGATATCTAGTCTCTTAATCCAAGGCTGTCCTCCTTATTACAAAAATAAGATTAAGACAGAAATGTATCATCTGCCCCATTGAAATGCCAACTAAAATGCCAGTTTGTGATATGTGGAAGTTGGTAGTACTTCGTAGCCACCGCAACGTGATATTGACAGTATCATTGGATTTTTTGGTTGTATGAGAACTTGTGCATTTTAAGGTGTCTCTTTAGTCCTGCTTTCGTTAGCCTCTTGCACCCTCAAAAGCATGCTATTGCAGTAGAAGTCAGGGAAACCTGACCTGTAAGTGTGTGTAAAAGAGTGATTTATAAATCCAAGGGGGATGCAGGCCTACTTAGCAATAGTGTCTGTGTGAGCAAATGGTCAGCTGTCAGTCAGTTATGGTGGGGATTAGTCAAAGCTATCTAGGCTTCCAAGAGAGACTCATGTAAATGGATGGGGTGACAGGTGGCAGAGGCTGTGCATTGCATAAAGTCT
Organism: Pundamilia nyererei; assembly: GCF_000239375.1. Taxonomy (NCBI): domain Eukaryota; kingdom Metazoa; phylum Chordata; class Actinopteri; order Cichliformes; family Cichlidae; genus Pundamilia; species Pundamilia nyererei. Next base: position 1,846,065 of record NW_005187526.1, read on the forward strand.
CAAGACACGAGGACACTCTGAGTCAAAGTTTCCACTGCATATTTTTGCTAAAGCTAAGTTGAAAGTTATAGAATTGCAACAAGTCATTGGTTTACTTTCTTCAAGGCCTGTGTGCTTTTTAGGCGCTGAATGCAAAGTAGGGACTTGTCACTCTAAGTGCCATTAGTTTTTAGGACTTGAGTTGAAAATTGCGATATGCCTGAGAGGGTGGGATTGACACTGGATTTCTGCCTGACAGGGCCCTAACTACTCTGCACTTTCTTTTGTTTCGGCCTTTTTATTGTAGAGGCTGCAGAATGACATGTTCAAAAGCACTGAGCAGTGTATGAGAGGTTAACTTGTCTCTTGCAGTGAGACCTGTGCAGCTGCCACTACTTTGTATAAGTGAAATAATGAATTGTACACACAAAGCCAGATGGATGGATAGCTGCTTGTGTTTAAAAAAAAAAAAGGTTATAGCCTTTTTGAGAGAATTTAATAGTTGCTCTATAGTGGAAAAAAAAACAGTACCCTTTATGTTTTTCACTGGATGTACTAACAGGGAAAAAAAACTCATTTTCTGTTTGCCTTATGTGTTGCTTACTGTGATATAGTGGAGCAGGCAATGTCTTTGTTTGTATGAAGGCTATAGTTTAGACCTCAGGCTCAAATAAAAGTAATGACAGAAGTGAAAACTCCAGAAAATATACCCCCTCCCCCAGTGGGTTGGATCCTTTGGCAGGCCTTTTCTGGCTCAGGTGTTCTGCGTTTGAAATCTCTGCTTTACAGTAGGTCTGGGCCATATTATACCGTTCACGGTAATACCAGTACAACGTTAGGCAACGATAAGAAAATGAAATATCGCGATAGAAGATGGGTAAAACGCGCATGCACAGTGCCTTTGTTTTCATACGCACATGGCCAAAAAAGCATGGCGGCAATGGAGAATGAGAAGGGAGAAAGCGTTTCGTTGAGTGAAGCGGATGAACCAGAATTAGTTTGTAAAAATGGTGCCACTTCAGTGATATGGAACTGGTTTGGTGTTTGTCCGTCAGATACACAACAAAGCACAGTTTTTTGTAGAACATGCAAGCGGGCCGTCGTTATTGCCGTATTTGTGGGAGTCCTGCGCTTGTAAATCTGGGAGCAGTCTGGGTCCTAAACTCCATCCTCTTCAGGTCCCAAAGTCAAACAAACACTGCAGCATAACTGAGAGGTAAAAGAAACTGTCTAAATTCTTTCATCTTTAATAAAACGATCAGCATTGCTGCTTTACCAGGTGTAACTATGAAGTTTAACATCCAGGCATCCATGAAAACAGAATTTATTACACTAAACGGAGTTAGAAGCTAGCAGGAAGATGGCGGAAGTTAGCTCGCTAGTTTCCTGAGCATTATATAGCATGTTCTGAAATTTCTGGAAAAATTCAAACGTACAGCTCTGCTATCACTTCCAACATAAATGAAGACAGGAAACTAAACAGCACTGACGTTTGTAAGGTTACTGAAGTTGGGCTAGCTGGTTTATAATGATGTGCTACGTGATCGCTAGCGACACAGCTATAACATAAACAGTGAATCTGGAGGAATCAACGCTAACACTTTGCCACTCATTAAAAGTTAACGTGAGGGTTCCTGATAGTTAGAGACAAATGCAATCGCATGGCAGGATGCTGTAAACGGACCAAACTTCAGTCAGGAGAACAACTGAGATAATTCATCCACAATACGAGGTTAGTCATTAATATACTGCAACAACATGGGAATAGAGCAGCTGTGATAGAATACAGCATTAATGAATCAATGGTACAGAAGTGGAAGAAGCAAGAAATATGAGTTGAATAAAGTTTGATTTATCTGACTGCTTTGTTTCGCTTAATGTGTCTTATAATCCCGTGCACCTTATGGTCTGAAAAATAAATATTTGACTTTTCCATTTGTCACACTGTGGTTTCATGTTGCAAAGCCCCTTTTTTAAACTTCAGTAGATATTATACATGGTTATGCTCAGGATATGTCAGCCCATTTCTGCTGGAAATGCCTTTTGTTAAACTTTTAGCAAGGAATTTCCATTTCCACTGTTAAATTTTTATATAGCTTTAATGCACATAAAAACAGCTGCTTGTTTAAGTGAAAATACATGAATGGGGTTTTTTTGCTCTAGTAAAGTTGTGGAGTTGTATTTTGTGTTGTGTCAATTATATCGTGGGGTGGCTGTAGCTCAGGTGGCAGAGCAGGTCAGCCACTAATCAGAAGGTCGGTGGTTCGATCCCAGGCTGCCTCCTGGCTGCATGCCAAATATCCTTGGGCAAGATACTAACCCCGTGTTTGCCTACTGGTGGTGGTCAGAGGGCCCGGTGGCGCCAGTGTCCGGCAGCCTCGCCTCTGTCAGTGCGCCCCAGGGCAGCTGTGGCTACAATGTAGCTGCCATCACCAGTGTGTGAATGTGTGTGTGAATGGGTGAATGACTGAATGTAGTGTGAAGCGCTTTGGGGTCCTTAGGGACTAGAAAAGCGCTATACAAATGCAGGCCATTTACCATATCATCAGTTATATCGTTATCACAAATTTTCAAATGTATATCGTGATAAATACTTTTGGCCATATCGCCCTGCTCTACTTTACAGCATAGTCAGTGATTTATTAGCCAGAGGCAGAGATGAGCGGCAGGCTCTGTTTTCTGCTTCGCTTTGAGATGTTGCCATTTTCTTCTTACTTGGGCCATCCTCTGTACCTCTGTTAGCTCCTCCTCTCCTGGAGAACAGGAGGTGGGTGGGAGTCCTGCAGCAGGCAGAGCTGGCAGATGTCTGCTCTGCTTTCGATTCAACAGGTCTGCTATTAATACACACACTGAGAGGGACAGTGACTGTTTGGCTGACTTATCCAAAAGTTCACATCCTAGATAGAGCGGCAAGAGTGTATTGCATCTGGCCAGCACTTGGTGAGCTAGTGAAACAGTCAACTGTGTTCACATTTGTTGTCAGTATATCTTTCCACTGCCAGCTGACACCCAATCTGCTGTTGTTCTTAGTTGTTCTTAAGAACAAACTAAATAAGGAGTTAGATGTGGCTATTTTTTTTAAGAAGATAGATCGGAGGAGATAAAGAAAGGAAATTATGTTAGCCTTAGATCTAACCATAGATATACCTCTTAGATTAACCATTATCACTGCAGGATTCCACTTTAAAATGGACTCTTCACCCTCCTGCCTTTATTATTGCTTATATATATTTTGTAATATATCTATATCATGGCTAAAGCACTTCTGGATGGATGCAAACTGCATTTCGTTGCCTTGTACTTGTGACATGTGCAATGACAATAAAGTTGAATTCTATTCTATTCTAAAAAGAGCAGAGAGCAGGCATCGAAAGGGGTGATTAAGTGTAATTATGCCTTTCAGTCATCCATGACAAAATGGAGGTGGGTGCTGTTGTGTGCAATGAGGCCTATCATTCCAAATCATTGCAGTCCGCTGTGTAGCCTACTGGCTGCTTGGCACGCTAATTGACTAGCTGATATGTAGACTAACACGTTTGTGGGTTAACTTTCAGGCAAGCTAGTTAGGTTGAATTTTGGTTTTGCTTCAAGGCTGTAAGTTTCTGGAATTATATAAAGGGGACCAAAAGTATTTTATCCTATGCAGAATTACTGGAATGGTTTCTGCAGTTCTGAATATACAGTATTAATGAATTGTTACACTTTTTCATCTAGAAATTTTTTTGTATTAGATGTCTAGACAACTGGTCGCAAGGGCTGGGCCATATCATACCGTTCACAGTAATACCGGTACTTATATGTTGGGCAACGATAAGAAAATGAAATATCGCGATAGAATATGGGTAAAATGCGCATGCACAGTGCCTTTGTTTTCATACGCACATGGCGGCAAATGCATGGCGGCGACAGAGAATGAGAAGGGCGAAAGTGGATCGTTGAATGAAACAGATGAACCAGAATTGGTTTGTAAAAATGCTGCAACTTCATTGCTGTGGAACTGGTTTAGCTTTCGTCCGTCAGATACACAACAAAGCACTATTTTTGGTAGACCACGCTAGCGGGCCGTTGTTATTACCGTGGTTTTTGAAAAATACGGCACACTTAAAATCTGAAAATCGACAGTGCCCCTTATAATTCCGTGTGCCTTATGTATGAATTCTGGTTGCGTTTACTGACCTTGAAACGATTTTATGTGGTACATGGCGCTCGAAAATCTGTCAAATGTTTTAGTGCGACTTTGCTAAGCTACAAACTGCACCGCCTGATGGATTGTCGGAGCATTGCGGCTATCGTAGGCAGGAGCCTCGCGGAGTGATACGTACTGTGCTTCAACATAATATTACCGTATTGTGTGTGTATAACCTCTCTTTAAGTTTTGTGAATATTATACATGGTTATGCTGAGGATATGTCGGCCAATTTCCACTGGAAATGCCTTTTGGTTAAACTGTCAGCAAGGAATTTGCATTTGCATTATTAAATTTGTATATAACTTTAATGCACATAAAAAAACCCAAAAAAAACAGCTGCTTGTTTAAGTGAAAATACATTGATTTTTTTTTTTTTTGCACTAACAAAGTTGTGGAGTTGTAAAGTATTTTGTCTAGTGTCAATTATATCGTCAGCTATATCGTTATCGCAAATTTTAAAATGTATATCATGATAAATATTTTTGGTCATATCGCCCTGCTCTACTAGTCGCACATGTGTGACTACTTGGTAAAGCATTAAGCTGTTTCAGGTTGTCAGAGTCTCAGTTGTTTATCCTTTTCATGTTTTTAACTAAGAGTACAATGGCACCAAGCCACTTAACAACCTCAGTAACATTGTGAACTCTGTAAAGATAATCTGATATCAACTTAAAGGTTCAATTTGAAACATTTTTTTTCTCCTCTTGGATCTATATGATATCCAAAGTATGGCCATCTCAAGCACACACCTCACTGTGTGCAGCCGTAACCATCTGCTCTTTACACTCTGTGTTTATAAGGAGCAGCCAATCAGAGAAATGTTACCTTAAGAGGAGAGGGGCTGAAATGGCTGAAGCCAGAATGAAGATTAAATAAATAAAAGACACCAAGATTAAATAAATGATATGTAATGATAATTCAGATCATGATTCAGAATCAAGCCAACTACTCTTAATAGGCAGAATAAAAATATGTCAGCTTAAAATTAACGTAATGGGCCAGCTGTGAGTTGTAAGGAAGGTTTTACATACAGGTTTAGTGCTTTTGACCTTGTACACCACAGATTTCTGAAATTAAGAGGAAATCACAAAAGGCATAAAAAAGCAACTAATTGACACATCACTGTATTTAACTTAGCTAGAATCAAGGACATGAGTTAAGACTTATTTGTTTTCCTCTTCCAGCACAGTCACATTTAACCCTTGTAACACTGAGACGCTGCTTTGCACTTTCAGCCCGAAAATATGCACATGATGCATAAGTCTGCATAGTAATTTAGCTTATTGTTCTTGACAGTTTTGTCAACATTGTCATTATTGTGAAGTCAAGGACTTAATCATTTGACTGTTATTATTAAGAAAACCTTCAAACCTTTAAACCAGTTATTACAGTATATCTCAGCCTTGATGTGGTTCAGTTCCTCCTACTAGTTCTCTGGCTGCTGTCATTTCAAGCTGCTTGGTGGTTCATCAGAGTAAAACGGCTGAATGAGAGGAAGAGATGCCAAGAGACACAATCTCACAACCATTAATTAAAGCATCATGACTGTAATACAGAGAGAAGGAGGAGATTGCACTATGACTTTTTTCTTCTTTCTCCAGTAACCAACAGAGTAGTGGATTGTGATGGATTCCACAACCAAACTGGTTGTAGCTGGAAGTTCTTGCTAAAGGTTAAGTACCTGTAGAGGCACTGTCAATGTGTTAGAAGGATTTAAAGTGGCTGAAGATTGGAATGGAAGACATGTTGTAAAGGCAAGGAAGATGCTGCAATTAGGGATGTATGTGTAAGGTTTGTTCGGGATATATAAGCATGTTCCTATATCCTTGCTTTAGCACTGGTATGTGTTTACATTCCCTAGTGTGCAATATTGAGACAAGCCCTGTCAAGGCATGTCTAAGACAGTGGCAAGAGCTCTGTCCCAGCTTGACAATTTACTGCCTAGAAAGCGAGTTACTTTAACAACCAGTAACAAAGTACTTAGGAAAAGATTCAAGGAACCAGTTCCCGGTGAAGCAGGAAACAACACATTTGCTTTGCCACTGGAGGTAAAAACATACTGCCCAGGCTACAAAGGAAGAGATGCTACTAGCTGATGATGTTTGACCCAAGAAAAAAAA
>NW_005187526.1:1858132-1860303 GCF_000239375.1 Pundamilia nyererei
TGTATCGATATTGAACCGTTCGATACAGTGCTTTCGGTTTGGTACGCATATATATCGAACAATATAAATTTTTATTTATTTTATCAACTTTTCTTCTGACGATGCTGTCTGTGTTGAGCGCTCAGTGGATCTGCATTCGACTACTCTGCCTAGGCTGCACTGTTGAGTGCAGATCCACTGAGCGCAGCGCAAGCTAGCAAGACAGAAGCTGTGCCACGCAATGCTCAATTGGTGGGAAGTTCTTTGTTTTTTGAGTTGTGGGCCACTAGGTCACGTAAATATTGTTAAAACATAAATAACATTAAAGACAATTGTCATTCTCCAAGTAAGTTCACTTACAGGAGTGATTTAAAGTAACGTTTTTCTAGAAATAATGACCCTGTTTGAAGTTGGGTGAATGGCAAAAAGTGACTTGAGTGTTTCTCATATGTTTGGATTCTGTGGTTTATCAGGCTTTTTGGTGTTGCTGAATTGGTCAGTGAATTCCTTCTTTTTAACATGGTGGTAGTCGGGATTTGGAGGGGGACTTGCACACTGACCCAGAAATTGCAGCATTCCTTCAAAATGCACTACTCTTTCTCTTGCTATGTTGCTATGTTTTTTTTAATATATTTTTTTATAAAAGGCATTAAATTATTTAAATAAAAATTCTAAAATGTGTCTTCACACTTACTTGGCTGGCCTGTATGTAGGAAGCACTGAACTTGAACTGAGGGGGGAAAAAAGCAAGAAAAGGATACAGTGACCACATATTTAGGTGATGCACCGGTCTACAGTGTGGAGCTGCAGCATGTCTGTATGTGACAGAATGAGATCTCTAGTCATCTGGAGTGCTCTTTCTACTCTCTCTGCCTGTAAGTGACAGGAGCATTTATGTTGATGTGATGAGCGCACACGTGTATGAATCTGAAGGATTGATGAGTGGGTGTGTGTGCTCTTCAGATTGACAGCTCTATACATGTTGGAAACCGCCTGTCTGTGAAGGTGATCGCAGAGTTTTTGTGATGTTTTGAGTGGTCGTGATGTTCTACGTTTTCTTAAAACTAAACTGTAAAATATGTGGTGTGTGAAGAGTGTAGTTGGCTTTGGTCTAATTGGGTCACCTTTTTGTCTTCTATTTGGAGGCCAAAGATGTCATCATTTTGTGTAGCATGGTAACCTTGGTTACATATTTAATTGTCCTTCTATGGTGGGTCACTGGAAAAAGAATTGTTTTTTTGTTTTTTTGTTTTTAAAGGAAAAAGAATTGTTTACCACTGGTTGACAGTAAATCAACAAAGTGACTCTCTTCAGTATAATTTAGCTGTCATTTCAAGGTTCAGTTGTTTGAACAGATCAACTCTCCTCTGTCAGGAGACAGAAACCACCTGGAGAGTCAGACTGTAATAAGGTAGTAATAAAGCATAATAGGAGCATACTAAATTGCTCTGACTCAGGTAGTTTTTCAGTATTTATTGAAGCTCATTGTGACCAGTGTTAAAGGCTTCTCATGCTCTGTAATTACAAGAAAGATGCTGCACTCCTGAGAGAGAAGGAACAAAATACTACTTTGTAAGAACTTCATTTTAAGGCTAATGAAATCTCTTTTCATGCTTACTGAAATATCCAAGCTTAAGTTTGAGAAGCATTCATAGGTAGGAAAAAAAAAAATGTATGCTTTGCAGCCTAGCAGCAGCAGCTGACATTTCACAAAGTTCACATCTTTCACAGAGTGGGCCTAATTAAACAAGTTCCTGAAGCAAATTTTGGGTGTTTAGACATGCTTTGACTTTGACAAGACAAATCCACATACTCTGATCAAGCACCTGAATAAACCTGAAGTGTATTTCTAAGCACGCCAACCTGTTTATTTCATCAGTCTTGAAACACATTGGCACACGGTTTGGGAAAGACAAAAATAATGTATACTGTCATCACTGTAATGTCATACATGGAGGGAATTAAATATCACATGTGTAAGGCTTACGAGTAGGTGTGTATGTGTGTGTTTGTGGGGGTTCATGGCAGTGGGGTGTAGCTTTTCTGTAGATCAAGCGTGTCAGTCAAGGAAGCCAACACATTAGTCATTAATGATAGAGTAAATAAAATACTCTATTGGAAACTCATTGTGAAAACATTTTTTAATAATCCTTGCCATGTAAAATCCAAATGGGTATCGTGAACAAAGGAAA
>NW_005187526.1:1860887-1862839 GCF_000239375.1 Pundamilia nyererei
CAGTGGCTCGGTGATACATCACTTTTTCAGAACAAATGCCATCTGGAAGTCAGACAGGAATTATCCTCTGAAGTGCTACAGAGACACCCCCCCCCTCCCCCCCGCCCCTCCCAGTGGGGACTCTACTCTCATAAGACAACCTGCAACTGCACCGCTGTCTGCTGCTCGCACACTGAGCTGGGAGAGAGCCATGGATGGCTCCTGAAATCAAATGTGATGGATGGTATCAAAATGCATACCACAATAATTAGACTCAGTATTCAATCAGGCAAGCTGTTTCTTCAGAAAGTTCCTCTTAAAGGCACTCGGCCCTCTCTGTACGGCCATTTGGTTAGTTTAATTATACACAGCACTCCCTAGCCTAAGGCCAAATCTGGAGTGCTGATAGTAGCCCAGCAAAGCTGAGTCTCAAGATGCAACAACTCACGGCTGTCCGTTTGAGTTAAAAACATTTTAGAATCAGTTTGAGTTGTCATCTTTTTTTCCTCCAAAAATAGTTTTTGTTGGGGATTTTTTAATTTTATTTTACTATCTGGCATTTTCTCTAGCACATCATCAAGGCTCCACTCTGCCAAACCATTTGGTATTGAGGGCAACTATGTGTTTGAGCTTAATTAGAAACTTACTTAAAAATCCTCATCATGGTAATTACTTTAGGGCTGCCAATATTTGATTAGAGATTCTGTGATGTCTCCCTCGCTCTTCAGCCTAAGTAAGTTGGCCCTGTTTCTCTGCTAAGTGATGAAAATGTTACACATTAATGGCCAAAGCTTTGCATGTGTTTATACGGGCATGGCAGGACATGCAGTATAAATACTGTATGTGTGTAATGAACTTGGCTCAAACATCTGCCTCTATGTGTGCCAAACAAAGTTGAGAACATACCGTACTATACGGAGCGACAGGACAAGGTTTATTGTCCTAGCTCTCTATTCGAGGCTGTTTCTCGTCCTTGACTAGTGAACCAAAGGCTGTGTGTATGTGTGCATGAATGTGTCTTTAGTTGCATAAAGTGTGTATGGACCGGTACTTCTGCATGCTGACAGTTTGCTTTCACTCGGTGCAACTAGCAAGTGCAAATTTGTACACTTGAATAAGCATATGCATAGATGAATTAACATGACTTTGATTATGCTGTTAGCACACGTGCACTGTTGCTTGAGAACATTGAACATGAGCTTGTTTTGGGTTTCAGTGACATTTTGTTTTATGCAAGCAAACCAGAGAAAATTAGGATTTAAATTGCAATTGAGAAAATGCAGTTTTAAATTGTCTTGCATTATCCAGTACAGGGTGTAGTTACATGGGCCGGGACACTAGGGGGTGTTAATAAAATAATGTGGTTATGTTCTATTAATACCTAATAGCATACAGTAAGAGGAAATAAGGCACTCAAACATGCTGATTAGAAATGTCTAGGAGAGAGGTGAAAGCGAGAGATGGCTGTTATCCTGCTTCTGCCTCCATAGTGCCAATCAGCAGCAAAGGGAAAATATTTATTTATATTAGAGATATAAGGATGGATTGATGGCGATATAGATATGGGTAAGCAGATTTTAGTTGGAGATGGAGATAGTTGGTTTCTTTATGGTTTTATGGTTTGTTTGCATCATTTGGACATTGCTTGGTTTTGATTTAAATTTACTGAGGTCTTATAAAGCATTTGTTGTTCTTAAATGGTGGAATTACACTCAAAAAAACTGTCTGCTATCTTTGTACAAAGTTATACAGAAGTATAAGTTGTATAACGTGTGGAGACGACAGGTCAAAAGGCCTTGGAGGAAGACTTTACTGTACTTCTCACACTTCTATCCATCACTGTTGTTTACCACACTGGCTGAGAACATCTTAGTTCCTTTAATTGTCTGCTTGTTTCCGATCAGTGGCATCGTTTCCATTGCAGTCATCTTTTCTCATGACGTAAGAGGGTGGAGAGATCAAGGGGAAAATAC
>NW_005187526.1:1863823-1875953 GCF_000239375.1 Pundamilia nyererei
CCCCCCTCAAATGTTTTCTCTTGCCCGGGCTTGACAGTGTTGTGTTAAAAGCTATGGAAAATTAGAGACAGTGCATCCTGCATAATGCTCCACTGTCACATCTTTTGTCAGAAGGTAAACTGTGGGATCTCTGCTGCAGCTGGCCACTGAAATTAGGGCCATGTTCAGGGATCAGATTAAGTTTCAGTGACAAAGGTGAGTGCATATACACTGCAACAGGAAAGCTGTGAGGTTTTGACTGCAACCCAAACCACATCAGGTTGGTGGAAATGTCATATGCTTCCTGCATTAAGTAAAAGGTTGTATAATCATCACTAAAATGGAGCAACAAAGCAACGTGGTGCTGAGAAAGAGTGTTAGACTTCTCAGTTAAAGCTTTGTTTTTGAAACCACTCTCAGATTTGTCAACAGTTCACATGTAAAAGGAAGAAAAATAGTACTCTGTGTTTCTCCATCCAGACTAGAACAGGATCAAAGCTCGGCTCAAGGTTAAACTCTTTGGGGTATTCTAGTCCTCATTTGAAAAGTTTTTTACTTTAAATCTGAATCTGATCTTTAGTCATCAGCAGTGCTTTCACATATAGAACACAGGAACTGTTCATGCCCTGCATTAACATTTGTCTTGGATAGACTATAAAAGACAGTACATTTGACTGTCAATTGTATTTTGATGTATCAGATACAAAAACAACTTTTGTTTGTTTTTTTTTATTCTCCCAGCTCTTATTAGTGTCCCTGCTAATACAGCAAAATTATAAGCTATCTTCTATATAGTTTGCTGAGTAGAAGTCAGTTAATTGGTTGATTGATTGATAACTTGTTTGGTGCTTTTTAAATGACTTTATCAGCTCAAATTATGAACATCATCATATTTGTTAAAGCAGCTGGCTGACCATGTCCTCCTTTAACTAAATTTAGTCTAAAAGAAATGCTAGTTTGCCAAATCATTTCACCAGTTAACTTTATTCATGATAGTATAAGGAGCTTGGAAAGAAAAGCGTCATGATACTAACTTCTGTATAATGGCTAACACAGGGGTCAGCAACCTTTAACACCCAAAGAGCCATTTGGACCCGGTTTCCACGCAAAAGAAAACACTGGGAGCCGCAAATACGTTTTGACATCTAAAATGAAGATAACACTGTATATATTGTTTCTTACTTTTATGCTTTGTGTGAACAACTAAGGTGTGCTGCTTATGAAATCCATGAAGTGCTACAGAGAAAATTACATTTTATTTATGTAATTAACACATTTTGAACTCTTAAAGAAATATAACAAAAGGAAAGACACCCAGCTGAACGAAAATGATCCAAGTAGCGAACAAAAACTGCTGTGAGCTGCCACCCTCATATCACCTTTGGGCTTTTGGAGCCTTGACCTGGCTTTTAAAAAATTATTGAAGAAAAGAACACTAAAATTCAGCCTAAATATGTATTTTACCTGGTTAATGTGTGTGGCGGGGCGTGGTCTGCAGCACCACTGCAGGGGAGGCGGACGCACCTGAGCGGCACCCACAATCACACCTCACCGCCTTAACGTCTGTGCTATCTATGCTGTTGTGTTGGTGTGTGTCGGGCTGTGAGCTGAAAAGCTACAGCGTATGCGTACAGCAACCGTGTGTGAAAAGTGGTCAATAAAGAGATGCTGAAAAGCGTGTTCATGGAAACATCATCGGGTCTGCCGTGATATGTTTACAATGGGACTTCTGCTCCTGAACCTCTGCGCACAGCGTCTGCAAATCGGGGCTGTACGAAGTCACTTTCATCTTTACGCAGGACTGTAAGCTGTCATCTGTGAGGCGTGAGCAGCGTTTGTTTTTAACATAGTTCACGATGGAGAACACCTGCTGACATAATGTGGATCCGAAGATCCATAATTGGCCTACCTGGGCCCTATTTCAGGAAGCCGGTTTAGAAAACTCAGAGTGAAAAACGATACTCAGGGTTGAGTAACCCCGAACTGTCCAACTCGGAATATTCGGTTTCAGAAAGACTGATAACAATTAGTTCAATCAGCGCGGAGTTGCTTTAACCCCAAATTAAGCGCGCGCAGGAGGATACATAAAGCCCTGATTAGTGGAGCACAGATTAAGCGAGTCACCATGGAGACGGAGGGAAAGAAGGCGCGGTCAATGTATTTTACAGCGCTTGAGGCCGAAATTCTGATGGCAGTATATGCCGATAACATGCAAATTTTGCAGGAAAAAAGTAACACAGCCACAGCTGCGAAAGAAAGGAAGCATGCATGGCAAAACATAGCCGACAGAGTCAATGCGTGAGTGTTAATTTAAACATTGATCTAGGGATTTCCACCCATTTAACACTTTATTTTATTATATTTTATTTTATTTTTTATTTCATACATTTTATTTTGTGATGTGATTTGAGCGCAGGTGCAACCCAACAGGCCCCAAACGTTCCTGGCAGCAAGTAAAAATGAAATATAAAAATATAGTCCAAACAGGTGAGGTGTAATTGTATTATGAGCCATAGTGCTTGGTCTGTTTGTCCGATGTAAATCAATTGCAGTTAGAGGCTACATTAATTTCCCCTGTGTAAGCACTTATTGAAATTATCTGAGCATTACAAGTACATATTTGCTTACTCTGTATGCTCAAATGTGACCCGTTATGGCCACTAGAAAAAAAGCGGAGGCCCGAAAAACAGGTGGGGGTCCTCCACCACCACCACTCACAGAGCCTGGCCACTTGGCTTCCACATTTGTGATAATGTTGGCAGCATCACATATGATCTTCACAGTGCAAAGAACACAAATTAGCATCCATTACTATAATGAAATAATTTGTTAGTTTGAAATGCTACAGGGAACTATGTACCTGTACATTAATGCTGTGGAAAGACTTCCTGTTCACATAGTCTCCTTCATTTACTGAAGGAGCAATGATTGGAATGTGAGTGCCATCTATACAGCCAATCACGCCTGGGAACCGTGAGAATAAATGTAAAATTTAAGTAGTAGTTCAAGTATCACCACATCATGAATTAAGTTTTGTTCATCCTGATACCTGCAATTTTGTGGAATCCCTCTTTGATAAATCTTGTGGGTCTATGACCGGGGAACACCACAGACGAGTACAGGAGACGTTTCAGTGCAACTGTAACATTCCTGACTGCCCGACAGACGGTAGCCTTGGAAACGTGCTCAGCGTCACCAATATTATACAGAAAGCTCCCGTTTGCAAAAAACCGAAGTGCAATACAAATAATATGTACAGAACTGAGAGGATGTCCACGATGTGTCACATGAGCAATATTAGGCCTGAGGATGTTATTCAAATAAATTGTAGATTGTGCTGAAAAACGGTAACGTTCACACAGGAAATCATCAGGAAATGATAACATGTCCGAACGCGCTCTAATCACTCTCTCCCGGCAGAGAGCTCTGCGGAGAATTTGGGCTTCAACATCTACTGGCTCTTCAAGGAAGGGACACGCCATGTCTGACACTTCCTACAGTCAGGTTTCCGACAAAGAGGCGGAGAACGTCAGGGTTAGTTGAAGTAAACCTGCTAGGGGGCAGGTTAGCTTCACGGAGTGTGTCGTCATAGTAACTCACTCAGAATTAATCTAAACTCGCTTTGTGAAACCGAAAACCCAGAGTTTTCGTTAACTCAGGGTATACTTACTCAGAGTTTGCACTAAACCGGCTTCCTGAAATAGGGCCCAGGGGTTGAAAGTCTTGATAAATGCACGGCGTTTCGGCGGGTACACCGGCTTCCGCGAGAGTGACGCTTATTTTGAATAATGAAAAAATAATAAAATATAATTTTATTTTTATATTTCAATATCACAATAATCTTCCAATTTAGAACTACAAGTTAAAAAAAGAACTAACATAAATAAAATACACTTCAGCTAAATACTTCTATTTGGCCTTCTAATTTATTTTCCCAAACCATGCGGAGCCGCACTATAAGGACTAAAGAGCCGCAGGTTGCCGACCCCTGGGCTAACAGAACTGATTGTAGGAATCAGTAAATCATGTTATGGCAGAAGGTAAAAATATATGACTAACATTATGTTCTACAGTAGTAAACGCATCATGAATATGTAGCATATATGTGTCTTTGCTTTATTATGTCTGTCACTTTTTCCATTATACTGATATTCAGCTGTATAGTATCTATGCTGCTCTACCCATTTGTCCAAATCATTTCACACAGTACATCATAATCATGCACAACAGTCTTCTATACATCTTATCACTGTGCAATCCAAGCTGTGTGTGTTGATAGTTTAGGATGTCATCCAGTTTGAAATACCAGCCTCACACCTGAAAATGTTACAGACCGGATGGACTGAAACTTGCTTCTTCCTCTTCTGTCCCAGTTACCTTACATATCTGACCATGTAACAATGTGTGTATGCCAGTTTCCCCCTCTGTCTGTGTCTGTGTGTAGTCAACATGTTGCATCTCTGCTTTGTAAAAGCCTTGTAAAAGTCTACTGTTGGATACATCAGCTTGTACAAAAAGTTCTGTTAATGTGAACCAGTAAGCCGATAACATTATAAATAGGCCATGTTGTCAGTGTGGAATGTAGGGCCACCCCTAATCTATAAAAACCTGTTATGTCAGTGGTATGTCATAAAACAATCCAGTTATTTCACCTGCAAGGCGAAAGCAAAGTTCACATAGTATTTCATCGACTCAAAGTTGATCTCTATGCACAGTATGAGTCACACCTAATTATTCTCATCAGGAAATGGAGCAGCAATTAGTCACCAAAAACTTATAAATACACCTTATGGTCTTTGACTGTGACTTTGGAAACTGTGACTAATTATGTAGCAGTCACTAATCCAGACTGACAGACTAGCAGCCGGCTTGTCCCTTTTATAAAATGTTTATTTATAAAAAATAAAAATCTCATTTGAGCATTTTGCAGCTTCATCGTCACAAAAAACAATTGAAATACATGAATGAATTCACCCACAGTACCGCCAGTAAAAATACAGCATGTCGAGCTAAACTGGAACAGGAGAAGAAAAAAATGCATGCTGTGATAACATAGTTCTATATTTTGGCAGAATCTCCAGAACAATGGTGCTAATCACCGCACTACCATGCTGCCTCTGTAAAAGATAATACAAAGGTTTAAGTGCAGTTTGATGTTGTCTTACAACACGTTATTACTTTAACATTAACACTGATTAATATCGAGTATCAGCAAAGCTGATCAGCAGACTTGATCATCTGGATGGGTATCGTTTAGGTTTTATCCGATACCGGTGCCAAACCGGAACTTTTGAAACAGTGTCGGTGCTTAAAGAATGGAGAACACAAACTTTGTCCAAAAACCTCTCATATGCGCTCTTGTTTTATCCATTGTTGTGCATCATAGCCTAGAAAGAATTGTTTCTGCACTGGCTGCAAACATAGTCACCACATGTGTAGGAGGTGAAAACTATGATGTTCCGAAAACTTAGATGGCCGTTATAACACCAGATGGGCAGTCATGTACATCTGAGGTGACACAAGGAGAAATGGGTGGCTTCCAAGAACACAAGAGATGGCATTGTGCTGAAAACATTTTTGCAAACAAACTGCACAAATGATTATTTTTAGACCCAGGAAATAAATGCTTATCTCTTCAGAGTCGAAGGGGAGATGTGACTAGATTGAAATGCTAAGCTGAAGCAGCTGTGTACAATCTGATGGGCTTTGATTTAGAGGAGAAGAGCTGGTTGCCACACACAGAGTCTAAGGGTTATATTTTTACAGTGTCAAACTGGTGAATTATCTGCCCGTGTCACAGTTTAGCATTTCTAAATGCTTCTTCCTTACATATTATATATTTTGTTTCTACAAACAATTCTGTCAAAATTGCCAGTGAGAATAGTAGTCATGCTGCTATGGAAGCAGCTGTTACTCAAATTCAAATTCAAATTCAAATTTTATTTGTCACGTACACAGTCATACACAGTACGATATGTAGTGAAATGCTTGGACAACTGCTCGTGACCTAAAGAAACAAAAAAGGAAAAGGCTATGAATAAGATAGGAAATAAATATGAAAAATTAAAAAGGGGTAAACTCGTGAATATAGTTGTAAACAACTAGTGTGGTTGATTATTGTTATAAGAAAATGAGAAGTAAAAGGGTGAAAAAAAGGAAGAATCACATACACATTGTTGCAAACCTGATAAAAAGCTGAAGTAGCTGCTTTATTTCACCTTCAATGAATCTTCAAAGTTTCATTTGGATTGTTTTGAGTTCATTAATATTTGACAATTCACCATAGTTTTGTTCTAGTTTAAAGAAGTTGTACACAAACTAAGCAACCTAGTGCTGTAAAATAAGTCTGCAGCTGTATTTTAATCACATTATTAAGACCATGATAACAAAGACAGTATCAGATCATGTGTACGTCATCTTTAGAGCCACTCCAAACCCTTTAACTTACTCTGTAATATCATTTTGTAAAACCGAGTTAAGCTCAACTTCAGTGTTTTCACATGGGTGTGGAAAGCTACTCAAGCTGTTAGCTTTCTTAACAGCTTGTCAGGCAACACATTAAGAAAACATTTATCTGTTCCTTTGTGCTGGAATTAAAAGAATGAAGTTTAGTCTCTTGGGTGAATATATGACTTCTCTTTCCAACAGTTTCTGATGTAAGCGAGGACTACTGTCAAATAAAGGAACACAGGGAAGTTGTTTTTTTGACGGCTCAACCAGTATTTGCTTTCGAGACTGGCTTTTTGGCCATACTGATGTAATAAAAAAAGTGGTTACTTTTTACTGGGCACTTGCACACTTATATAGATTAATAACATTTCTCTTTTAACATGCTAACTGAGGCCTGTAGAGTCAGAGATGTAGCTCTCAGGGTTTTGCAGTTTTTGCTTTGCTGGGATGTTTATTCTTGGAAAGATTGAATGTTTCATGCTTGCAAATAGTAGAATGATAGACAAACGGCCGTATTATTGTAGGGTCTACCTTACAATATAAAGCTCCTTGAGGAGACTGTTGTTGTGATTTGGCGCTGTATAAAAAAATTGAATTGAATAGAACCCATCTCAGATTGATGAGCATGTGCTTCTCGAAGGTCATTGCTGATATCTTTCCTAGTTGCCATTGTGTTAGCGCACACCTGAATGCTCCAGACTTGCAGACTGTCAAAACTGCTTGTTTTTTTACTTCAGTCGTAAAAGGCTGATGAGCTATTGTTGTCCCCCTGCCGGGCAGGTGGGCAGACAACATGGACACCCAAGTTTGTGAATGCGATAACTAGAGAATGAAGTCACATAGGTGTTTCAAATTGATACCATTAGCGCATCTACTAAAATACTTTGAAAACTTTGAATCTCAGTGACCTTGACCACAGAAAATCTAGTCAATGTGGTAATGACTGTTTTTTTTTTTTTGTTTTTTAGAAATGCTCACGCTTACTGATGATCTGTTAATGAAGTGTATTTGATTAGCAGCATAGAGCTGCTACTTACTGCTTCCACAGGAATTAAAAGTAGTAAGGGTGGACTTAGTTACTCACCCTTCTTTGGCATTTTGTCTTAATTTTTGTGGTTGAATATGTCATGTGGCATTGTTCATATGAAGTCGTATTTACGTCATTTTAAGACCTGCTTGGGACTAGATGATTTTTTTAAAATTATGTTGTGTTATGTAAACTTAAGTGAAAGAGGATCTACTTTCTTTTTACCATGACTGTTTTACTTTTGCGCCCTTAGTTCATATTTTAAAGTCTTTCCTGTTCTACTCTTTTACCTCTCTGACAACTTTCTGACCCCATTTTCCACTAGACAATGAATCAGCCACAGTGTATGAACTAACCTCTTTTAATTAAAGAGATTAGCATTGAAATAACATAGTTTCACTTGTGTCAGCTGCTTCCTAATCCCTTACATCTCTTGGTAGAATTCTTGTACTGAACAGTGATTCCAACTACACATGCTTGTTTCTGTCCTTTGTGATAACCAGTGTAAATTAGGTGCTGACAGTTTTGATAGGCATTTCTAACATTCATCCTGGATAAGAGCTCTCCTCCTCTCCTCACTACACACCTTTCTCTGGCCTGCTTTGTGTGCCACCGCGCTGGATCATCACAGGGCTCCACATTTTACTTTTTCCATTTTGTCTGTTTGTTTGGATGCACCTCTCTTTGTGCTCTCTATTCCCTGTTGATGCACCAAAATGCATTTACATGCCACAGTTAATTAATTATTCACCATCTCTCTTTTGCTATCCCTCCTCCTCCATCTGAGCTTTTGTTTGTTTTTGTAATCCTTAATTTTAGTTTCTTGGGATTACACTGAAAATAGTGCTTGTTTTATATGCCTACCATCCATAACGTCTGCCTGCTTCCTCCCATCAGCCTGTACAAACAAAGCTACTGTAGTTCTGGTCTGTCTAATAGCTTAAGCTGAGAATGGCGATTGTGTGAACTGTGTGAGCTGATGAGAAACCGAACGCTGTGTTTCTTGGGATGCTGATTGTTACTGTGTAAACTACATGCAGATGATGCATCAGGATTGGTGTTTAGTCAGTTTGCTCCCTGTTGATTTCCTTTGTTTGAATCTGGAGGAGTGCTCAAAATATGCATGCATGCATGCATATTTTGATGTTCATTTTTTTCTCTCTCACAACCTTTTTCATGCTTACACGTTTTTCTGTGGTATCTCTCACACACTCCTCCCCAGAGAATGTGGGGACTAGCTTTTATACACCACTGTAAGTAGGGATGGGTACCGGTGTCGGTTCTGACATAAACGGTAGTAACCAGACCGAAAAGCAGCGCACATTTCGGTGCTTTATTTCGGTGCTTTTTTTTCCTGAGCTGTGATACACTTCAAGCCAATCATTTTACGTTTCCGAGGATAGTAGGCAGGGCCAGGTACGTACGTTCTGTTAGAGCAGAGCTACAGATTAAAAATGCCCAAGGCGAAGCGGTCAAAAGTCTGGCTGTACTTCACAGCAAAATATGCAAACTCCGCAGCAACAAGTGCTTTAAGCTGATACTGTGATACTGTCAAAGGAGGTAACACCAAGAATCCGATTAAACAGCTGGCGATGCATAGCGTTTTTTTTAAAAGCCGAGAAATGCGCCGTATTTGATAGCTTGCTGCGAGACCTCACACCGTGCACGTCGGGTGGGTTGCCAGTTATCGGACCCGGAGCAACATCCCCCAAAAACCCGAAGAATAGAGTCCTGGCCCTTAGCCCTGCCAGTGTAGCAGAAATGATGAGGATGATGATGGCAGCAGCAGCCGTTCTTCTCTGCGTGAGTAGCTTCATGTTGTTCGTGTGTAATTTACGTTGAGTAGGCTAACCACGTTATTACATTAATGCATGTAAGGTGAACTAGCAAACATCATCATAGCTACATGCGGCTGTCTTCTTGTTTGATGGCAGATACTCCCTTCACCCTGGCCAAAAAGGCTAAAATGACCAAAGAAAAAGTGGGAAACAGTTAAATATGAGAGGGTTTAAGTTTGTGGTTTTTCCATTGTTTAAGCACTGCTTCCAGCCAAGAGTGATGCCATATATGCCCCACAGCTGAAGAAAAGGCTAACATTGTTATCTTTTTACAAAAAAAGCAGCTGAACATGAGAGGTTTTTGGACAAAGTTTGTGTTCTCCATTCTTTAAGCACCGGTTCGAGCACCGTTTAAGCACCGGCACCGTTTCAAAAGTACCGATTTGGCACCGGTATCGGATAAAACCTAAACGATACCCATCCCTAACTGTAAGTGTGTATGTGTGTAATCTGTAGCAGGAGAAAGAGCAGGCAGCTTTGTGTGACTGCAATACTACACAGCCTCTTTCTGTATAGGCCCCAAGGGAATGAGAGAAGGAGCAGGAGGCATGGGACAAGACAGCAATTTGTAGGGAAGTGCTGGTTAGAGCAACACATACAAGTTCAGGAGGTCAGATGTTGTTTTCTTATGCTGTAATCCCAGTGGACTGTGTGTTATTTGTAAGATATGGTGTTGAAGGCACAATCTTCAAATGCATGAATACTTAGGTTTGGGGCATGTTATGCAGTTTCAATGGGCCTTACACAGCAAGCACTTTTGAACTTTAAAACCATGCTCTTTACTTACAATGTTTAAGTAATTATGTATAAAAATCTAAAGATGATTGTATGAGATAATGTGAATGCAGCTCTTGGTCATCCATTTGAACTCTCTTCTTGCTCCTTTTAACCAAGTATTTTCAGATTGATTGCCCTTCATGAATATAAACCTGTTTGAAATTTGCCATGGTTAACATGAGCATCCATGATTGGCACAGTATATATTTGAAATACAAAGTTTAATATGATACATTCATTCACAAAAATATCCCACTAGATGTGGCAGACGACCACTCAGTGTAAAGGTTTATGCCACAGCTGCCATAGTACTGGTAATCATCAAAATGTTGATATCCAGGAATCTTCAGATTTATTGTTTTATAATAATTTTACAATAATTTAAAAAAAAAATAGAACATATTATTGTTGACATTGTTTTGGGTTAGGATGAAAAATGTAGTTATTTACTTCCATTCCTCAGCAGAAAAGAAAATGTTTTAGTGTTTGAATGTTATGCTTGATTATTTCTGATGCGTTCTGGCTGGGTATAAAACAAACAACATTTTCGTGTTGTCTTGTTCTGCTGTTGGATGTGTTTTTTAACCCAGTGTGTGTGCATGAACTGTTACTACTTTGTAATGCACTGTTGCTTTCAGTGTACTGCATCTTTCTCCCATCAACCGCTCCTGTTGCTGCTGCAGCTGGATTTGGTCTTCAGGGAGCCTTGCTAGCTCTGACTAATCCTCAGAATGACAGGAAGCAGAGCACTTCTGTTCCCAGCTTGTTAACCTGTAGCCTCCACCACCATGGTCTGTTCATTCTTTGCTGTAAATAAACTTGGGAATTTGATAAAGTTGGGAAAATGAAATTAGTGAAGTCTGAATGAGATGCAGTGCACTGGCTGGGTTGCACAGTTGAGTCTGTGTGTGTCACAGAGTGTGTATGTGTGTGTGGATGTCATCAGCCTTATGTCAGCAAAGAACGAGTTTACTTCTGTGTCCTTGCTCCTTTTTTTCACTCTCGTAACTAAAATCCTACAACTACCCCAGAGTTGTCCCTTGTTGTGAGTCAAGAATCTAAAAGTTCAAGTCATGTTATGCTCGCTACTTGTACTCAGTTTGTGTTCTGTCATTCTTCTCCAACTACAACATTGCTGCTGTTTCTCTGAGCATTGTTTTCACAGCTTTTTTTCCTTAGTTTCCATGGCATTTTTGTTCTTTCCCAAAAAATCAGACACTCAGACTGCTCTTAGAAGGCCAAGCTCTAGAATGCTTTTTTCTGTGCTCTGTAACATCAGCACCATGGTTCTACAAAGGAGCAGCTCAGTTCAGGGTTATAAAGGGCATTCATATAGGAAGTTTCTGTTGTCACCAGAAACTTAGTAAGTCAATGACGTCAAGCAAGTTCAAGGGATGACAGGTGAACTAACTACTGGCAGTGGGCCCTGAGTTAAATTTTTCGCATCCTTGATGCAAATGAATGAAGCAACTAATGATAAAAACAAGGGATACCATGAAGTGATATGAGGGGAGGTTGTGAATACATTAGGGGGTTACCTTGCTAACTGGAGCCAGAAATGAGCACTAGTGACCAATATCCAGCTACAAAGTGATGTTTAATGAATAAATTGGTGAGAGTGGCAGATGTACTCTGACCCAGTTAATCAGGAAGTGTGCATGCAGTCTGAAGGTGCTACACAGCATTACAAACTCACATCTACATCTTGCAACTGTGTACTGTCATCAGGAAGCAGCATCAAGAATGTGGGATACTGTTGTCCAGGTGCTGTTGATATTCCACAGAGGAGACAAAAATGGAAACATATTTTCTTTGTAATAAAGTGAATGTTAAAAACAATGAAACTGTTAACTGCATTCATTGTCTTTGCCTCTTCCTCTTTGTGGTGAACTTCATGGTTGCTCTCTTTCCTGTTTCAGCTAACGCTTCACTATGCACAGCATTGATTTGGACGGCATACAGATGTGTCTATACATCCTATACAACGAGTGAATTCCCAGAATCGCTTTTTTTGTTTAGCCAAAAAGCTTGCTATGGGACACTAATGTGGGGAGAGAGA
>NW_005187526.1:1877677-1887225 GCF_000239375.1 Pundamilia nyererei
TAGATAGATATAGATAGATATATATGAGAGATATACACACATACATATACAGGGTAGGCCATTTATATGGATACACCGTAATAACATGTGATATGGTTGGTGATATTAAAGTCCTGTTTGTGGCACATTAGTATATGGTGTGCTTGGTTTCAACGTAACTTTATTCTTTCATGAGTTATTTACAAGTTTCTCTTTGTTCACAGCCATTGACATGTCGAAGAGGTTAACATGTGAGGTTAGATAGATAGATACACACACATACACAGATCATCTGTAATCCTTCTTTTCTCTTTTTGTTTATATGTATGAAGGAAAAACTCTTAATAAGGCCTTGTTTAAAAGAGCTTGAAGACAACCATCTGGTGTTCTACACCAGTGCAGACATTGTGCTGAACATTATTAGACATCACCCTGAAATGTGTGTGGGAATTTCCTTCATTATAAGGGTTGTATTTGTAGGAATCTATTAAATTATGCACAGTAACCACAATCCCACACTGAAATTCAAGCCCTCTGTATTAATGTTAGTCATCTCACTAGATTGCAAATCCCACCTAATCCTGTTAAATTGCAATCTCAGCTTTCAAGAGTGTCATTTGTGTGGAATTTAAGCTGCCAGCTGACCAGCTGTAGTTTGACATACCCAGCTCATTCAAAGCAAATCTCAAACACAGTCTGTCACTCTACATAATCTGCTCCTCCTCTCCACACAGAGCATCACATTACTGATGCAGGCTAAACTGTACTGAGACAACCAGTGCTGAGCCCCGCAAGAATGAAGTGTCCAGCCACAGTGCTGCTGGCACTTCTACAGAACGTCTTGCAACAACAAATAAATCTAAAACAAACTTAAGAAAAAACACCACCAAAATTGAGTGTTGTGGCATTCTTAACACTAAACAAAGCACAACGCTTGTTCTAATAGGTAACCTAGCACCGGCACAAGGGACAGGTGGAGTTCAGCATGCAGATGGGTCCAATCTGATCCGGCAGCATCTGTATCTAATCACATAACACAGCCACTGAGAGACGTGGAATTCTGGCCCAATAGCAGCTTCTGATACAGTTTAATTTTCCCCCCATTTTCTATTTTTTTTTTTATTTCTTCCTTTGTTTCACAAAAAAGAATTACGTAAAACTGAACAATTTTAAAGTCTTTCACTTCTATTTATAAACACTTAATATATGCAGAATGAATGTGTCACATTAATAATTAGCTACTCACATTGATAAACCTTCACAACAGGGACCTGGCTAGTGCCAAGAAAGGGCTGGAGATGAATGCGCAGGAGCCAGATCTTCCAAAAAAGATTAAAGGGTGTGCCCACTGTGGGTGAATCGTGTAAATGTACCTAGGTGGTTCACTCAGAGAAAGTCTGTGTGGGAAACTTTAGGTGTTACAATTTGAAGCTGTTAATATTCAACTAGTCAGAGACCACTTAAAGCCATACTTAAAGTGATACTTTAACCGGATTTGATTTAAGTGTGTTTTCCCCTCTCTCCTTTTCTCATTTTCCTCAGTCTGATAGACCGCATGCTGCAGAGGGATCCCAAACAACGAGCCTCCCTGGAGGAGATTGAGAGCCATGCCTGGCTGCAGGGGGTGGACCCATCCCCAGCCACCAAGTATAGCACTCCCCTGGTCTCTCACAAAAACCTGTCAGAGGAGGAACATAACAGCATCATCCAGCGCATGGTGCTGGGAGACATTGCAGATCGGGAGACCATAGTCGAGTAAGTTGTGCTTCAGCTTTTTCTCTGGTGTTTGCACAGTGAAACCACAACAGATCACATTTTTATAGGGTGTTCTCTGCTCTTAGTGATCACTCAAAGTCAACTTTAAAGATTTTACTGATGAGCATTTGTAGATGGGGGAGCTGTTTGCCTTTTTAGAACCTCTTTTTATAAAATGCTGTTCAGTGAACCCTTAAATGTTTTGGCTGCACTTCATTTTAAAAGTAGGTGATTAAGGGGAAATTGTCTCTCACTTCAAAACTGATATCATTTGCAAACTCATCAGGAAACCTTATTTGAAACGGAACTCATTAGACCAACACAAGCATCATCAGTGCCGATTGATGCTTTATTTTTGAGGAGGGGGTCAATGAACAGATTAGCCTATAACTTTTGAAACTTTAATAAAAATGACACCAACGGCACTTAGCAGTCTGCCATTGTGAAACCTGTTTCACTTTAATGTACAATTGTACAAGGAGCCAACTAACACAGCACGCATCAGCACAAAGCCCAGAGCATCCTGACAGATGTTTAACTCAAAGAAGCACCAGCTCGTTACCTTCCAGCCCTCAGAGAAGCCTGGTGTGTGCTTACATACTGAAAAGCAGAACGTAAGAGGAATTAAACAGAACATCTGTTGATTTCAGAGTCAGGATTTCAAGTTCACACTTGTTTCTGACAGACTTCTGTACCTCCTGCTGTGAAGATATTACCTGTGGTGTGATAGAGTAAAGAAGAATATTTCTGTATGTGTGGGGATGCTAGCCTTTGAAGAGAAAGAGGCATTGAGAGTTTTTGTTGTTGTTGTTTTTGTTGATTTAAAGTTGTATATAAATGAAGACCTTGCCAGCAGAGTTCCACACAGTTATGATGAAGCTTATCAGCAACAGTTAGGTTTCTAAGTATGTGGAGATGTTCCTAAACATGCAAATAGACTGGCATATTTATAAGACTTTTCTAGACTAATTGACAATTTAAAGCATTTTAGACCACAAGTCACATTTATTCATGCATGCATAAAGTGTTTTATTCTATATTTCACACCCACAGGTGCTTTAGTACCAGTTAACCAACTCCATGTCTTTACACTGTGGGAGGAAACTGGAATACCTGGAAGGGTCCCTCGCAGGCACAGGGATATCTGTGATATCTGGGATATCTGTAAACACCACATAAAAGTAACCCAGCAGGGGTCAAACCCCTGGGTAATACAGTGCTGGGTGATACAGTGTTAATTCATAGTTTTAATAGCTTTCTACTGTGTAAAGTTGAGCCCTGAGCGTTACATACGTTAGCAGGAAACAGATCATATTTTGGTGGTACCCAAATGCAACATCAGTGTTTTGACTTTTCTCTATGCCAGGGATGGGGAACTCCAGGCCTCAAGGGCTGGTGTCCTGCAGGTTTTAGATTTCATCCTGGGTCAACACACCTGAATCAAATGGTTAGTTCATTACCAGGCCTCTGGAGAACTTCAAGACATGTTGAGGAGGTAATTTAGCCATTTAAATCAGCTGTGTTGGATCAAGGATGCATCCTAAAACCTGCAGGACACCGGCCCTAGAGGTATGGAGTTCCCCCACCCCTGCTCTATTCAATACTGAGTTATTGAAGCACTGTCAGATCAAGTTCTTTGTTTCTATGAAAGCTGCAAATATTTTCTGTGTTTGTAGGGAGCATTGATTTCTGATGGATGTGTTGTGTCAGTGTGTGTGATGTTGTTACTGCAATTAGGCTTTAATCCACACCCTCCACTCTCCTCTTTCATGAGTTTCATGCAGCATCAATCTGCTGCATGAATCTTCTAAATCTAAACACACAGTGAAAGCGAAATGGTGATCAGGCAAAAACTGAATGACATTCTATGAGTGCAAAGGACTACGGGCGAAATGACTGCAGGCAACATGAAGTGGGTGGGACCTGAGATAAATTTGAAAGTGAAGAATACTGTTGACTGACATCATTTGGATAGTCACCTAGGCAACCGGAGTGTGGCATGTCGACAAGCAACCTGCCATTAGCTTCAAAGCGATGTGTGACAAATAAATGGCTTCTAATGTAGAGCGCCGCTTTAACAAGTGTGTTCATTCAGTAACAGCCCTGACAACAAGATTTGAATAACCTTTAATACACTCGATTAAAAAAAAAAAAAAGTAGATGCAGCACATTTATTAACAGAAATAGCCAGAGGAAATTACTATTTATTTATTTATTTTTATAAATTAATGCTGCAGTTAATGTAGTGTTATCAGTCTGCTTTAACACTGATAAGGTGCAGACAGATATTGGCTTAGGTGCATCTTTGCACACTGAGTAATGAGAGATGCTGTAGATGTAAGTGGTAGGTGGTAGGTTAAAACAGAAGGGAAAACCTTCTAACGGGAAGAGCAGTGGAGGAGCCAAGGAAGTAGAAAATATAAACTCACGTTGTTAAAACTATAATTTATTTAGAAGAAAACACTAAAATACTCTGGCCAGGTAGAACATGAAATTAAAAACATTAAAACAATACAGCTAAAATCCAATGGCCTCAGCCACGAAGATAAAGTCCAATAAAAGTCCAAACGGTGCAGAAACCGGCAGCATCGTCACCGTCCTGTCTGCGTCTTCGTTCTGATGCCAACTAAAAGGAGAGAGGGGCAGCAGCAGTCACCATTCTTTGATTCCACCGGAGATTCGTCCTACATGGGACTGATTGGGACTTACCCCGGATGGGCAGAGCTCCAAACTCTGCCTGCCACTTTGCTGTGCTTCACACGCATAGCCATGGTCTCGCCGTCCCAGGGACATAAGGCGCCATCCCGCTGCCTCTCAATCCCTTGCCATGGGCCTCTCTCACCGAGGAGCTAGCTCCCCTCAGCACCAACACAGACCGCTCTGCTCATCCCCGATCACTCTCTCCAATGCGCAGTTGTCTGTGATCTCCAGTCCCCGTTCTCCTTTGCCGCACGCCCCGGTCAGCTGCCTGTAGCCGGGCCTCCGTGCTGCTCTGCGCGGCCGTCGCCAACCCCGGTTACCACGCCATGTTTCTCCTGATGTTTCTCACGCTCCCTCTCCCTATTATTGAACAGCTGTGGCGAACCCTGATTGGTCCCAGGTGTGCCAGATTAATGATCAGGAGGGGCGGTGGATGGGCCCCCCCCCCCCCCGGAACAAATCACATATCAAAACAAAAAAGCATGTAATAACCCCGCAAAAATAAAACACTACACGCTAATAAAAGATAATAAAAAAATAAAACACAGCACTACATGCAAGGAAATAAAAACACCAAGTTAAACTTGACCATTCCACCCTGTGACATCTTTACAGTGTACTGCAAGTCTACAGTGTAGGCAAAGCTGTAGCATAAGCCTAGATTTTAAGCTGAACCTTAGGCTGTATCCTGATGTGCACAGTCCCAGAAATGAAACTATAAATCACAACAATGCAGACCTTAGTGGGTGTGATTGCTCTGTTTGATTGTAATATGTACTGTATATTGATGAGCACCATGAGAAAATGTAATGTAAAAGTGTATATTTATGTCTGACTTGTTCACCAAGCTTATGCAAATTCTGATGGTGTAGACATGGGCTCTTTTTCTCGTTTTAACCACGATTCTAAAGACTTCTCTCCTTCCTTGGTGTCAGTAAAAGGACTGGTTGTTCAAGGTTTATTAGTTCCAAGTCCGACATGTACATGAAATTAGCTTTTGTGGTGAACTGTAGATAAAGCTAGACAGGGAGAGACACTGTACAACCTGTACCAGCAAAAGCACGGAATCACACTCCATGTCATTCACACACAGCAAAGAGTGATCTGGCTTACAGTAATCCACATCAAAGAACAAAGTAGGCTGATACCCATTGAATACATAAAACCTTTCTAAAATATATGTACTTCTTTAAACATTTTCCTGTTGTTTTGAGCTGCTTTGTGTGAAATTAAAATTAGTTCAATATAGTTCTGTAGAAGTTGACCACATGAGGGGAAGCTGTTACTGTGAAACGGCAGTGTCACTGGCTAATGATATCTCAGTGATGTTGTTACCAAATGCACTGCACTGTGTTTCAGAAGCAACTCTTTGTGCCGTGTCCCTTATCAAAAATTCCACACCCATCAACTGCACTGCACACAGTATACGAGGAAGGGAAGAAATGAGACACAGGAAGGTCATAGTGTACCAACAAGTTTCAAAGACCCTTTATAGAATACATGGCCCATTTATGAAATTATGCAAGGGCCAGAACAAAACCAATTCATATACTCTTATGTCATAGATGCGCACCCTGTACATTCCCAGGATTACTCTGACAACATTGCCTGTTTTAGTGTCTGGATGTGAATCTCAAAGATCGTTCTGCTGTCAGAGGTGTAAATGTAAATGTAGAGAACTCATTCCTCTGAGTCATCGTCAAGCTCATTTTACATTAAGGGCCTTACACAGCACACCTTTTAATTAAGTGGGCTGGACTAGTGAAACTCCTTTCTATCAGCGTAAGGACATTCAATTACACATTTATACCTAAAATATATATGCTTCATAATCGTCTGTGTTGTGTCTGTGGAAAATGCAGCACTGTCAGGGGACTTTGTGATCTTTGCAGCACAATTGTCGAGTTCACTGTCTGAAGATGACAGGGAAAAACTGGATTTTCTTTTTTGAAATTGCACTTATGTGTCTCAGTGTATCTCAGGATTTTTGTAAATGGATCACCTGTAACTTCTGTTATCTGGTAAATGCTTAGAGAGGTAAAGAGCATGTTTCACTTGGTCTTTTGGTTTCAGCTTTCAGAAAACTTTGGCTAATGCCCAAGTGAATATTTTCAGAATGCACTTATACTTCCTTACACTTTACACATGCAAGCAAAACTATGTTCACTGGTTTTTTTTTAAAATATACATTGTTATGTGGTGGTTTTACTGGTTCAACTTGCTTGAGATGAAGTTAGAATGTATGTAGCCCAAGAGCTAAAATGAGTTCTCAACTCTGTCCCTTTTTTTTTTTTTTTTTAATCCAACATGCTGTCTACTTTATATGGTCCTAAAGTGTGATTTGTTGTTTCAGAGCCCTAGAGACCAACAAATACAACCACATCACAGCTACATACTACCTGCTAGCAGAAAGAATCCTGAGGGAGAAGCAGGAGAAGGATGTGCAGACCCGCTCCTCAAGTCCCAGCAACATCAAGGCACACTTCAGGTAAAGAGCAGCAAAAAACTCAAACACTGCTAAAGAAAGGAAATATCCCTTCTCATGCGTGCACAAAAATTCTGATATTTTAGCAAACTAGTCGAGAGCGTGAGTAACAAAATATCTCTGCTTGTGGTCATAATGAGTGTCTGAGTCACTGTATGAGCCCAGAAGAGGGCAACTGACCTATCTCTCAGCTGCCTCACACGGCAACCTGTCTGACTCCACTTCGCAGGGCTCAGCCACAATTACTTAAGACTAGGTAGATCTCTAAAGGTTTCATTTCCATTTCTGGGTTCACTGAGCCTCCATCTGCTGAGCTCAGGGGAGACAGTGCAGAGGAGATGGTCTGAGTCATTAGCATATTCTCCAACCTTTTAAAGTTCACCCTTTGTCTTGATGCTTCCATTACTGCAATTTTTTTCTAATTCTAAAGTGAAAAATGGGAGCAAGGCTCCCATCCAGCTAGCTGTCATATCACTAAGAACTGAGAACATATCCTGGTTCATGCTTTAGCTGTCCCAAGTATTTCCTCTTTGTTGCCTTGCCAACATTGTTCCTTTGGTTATAAAAGGAAGAGAGACAAAGGAGAGGAACAAATAAGGAAGAGAAGAGTGAGGAGGCTTCAGCGGGACTGCTGTGGTTGTAAAACTCCCTGCACATTCCCCTATCCAGTTTTCTGTGAAATGCTTTGGGTTTAACACTCATTGCTACCTACACAGAACCAAAGTAAAACATTGAGTTAGTAGCAAGACAAGGTTTGTGTCATTGTATAGATTTGGGAACAACAGGTATTTTTAAGGGCTCAGAGCTGAATAAGCTCTGATACATGATAGAAACAGAAGCTTGGGTCATCACATTTTCAGTGCTGCGTATGTAGCAACAGCGACCTGGCTGAATACTGAGCTGATGATGATCTCTAGGCCTGCATAGTTGGTACCTGTATCAGTGTGTGAAATCAGGATACCATTATCCGCTGCTAGAAAAACTGAGAGGTCAAATCTTTATCAGATTCTCCACTTGATTGTAACTCCATTTAACTCATCTCCTGTGTTACTGATCCGTGGCCTGATGTACACAGAGCAGGGACTAATGTTTTTTTTAAGGAGGGGTCAGGCTAAACGTTTTTAACTTTCTGGAACCAGATGGAGTCTAATTGTTATTGTTACTGGTGTTTACCCTTAGATGTATTCACCTCTACATGGTTGCCTGTGCTTGTATGCATGGGACATGCTTCCTGTGCAAATGGAATTTCAAGTAAGCAGAAGCGGAGCAACTTCTCTTGTGGGATTAATTGTTTATGGACACATAAGTGTGCCCTCGATGATTGCCCTGTCTCACTGTTTGTTCCACCTCCATCATGTGAGCACTTACCTCCAGGAGTGGGTTCACCAGGCTGTTTTTCTTCAAATAAAGCTGTTAGTTCAAAGGTAACGGGTCTAATATACAGTGCATATCCTGAGGTGACATAACAACACTCTGAATTTCTCCAAGTCTGTATCATTTTAGGCCATTATGTAAGATGACACTGATATATGTAATATTTGCTCACTCAGAATCGTTACACAAATACAAAAAGACTTAAATTTTTTTGATTAATTTTTTAGGAAAGTAAATATAACACACAAGTAGCATTTACGATAAAGTTTTGCTCTCGTGGTGCTCTCCGGCGATGCTAACCCTATATAAGAACCAGTCCATTTACCATTTACCAGTGACCAGTTTAACAAATATATTTTAACACTTAAAAGATACTGATTCATAATTTAATGCACATTTAACAGTCAAACCAAAAGAAAGAGAGACTTAATTCTAGCATAAAAATTAAACTACTAAACTGTAATTTTTCTGTGCCTGCCAATACGATCAATGCCTCTGGCTTTCCAGCCAGTAGTCTGAACAAAGGCTATTCTCATTATGGATACACCAAGCAAAAGAAAACAATAAAATTCGCTTACCCTACAATGTTAATACCATATCAATCAGTAAATCAAGCCACACAGCTTGAACTCTACTGTGCACATCATCTCTGTGATGCTTTTTTTTTATTTTATGCAAAACTGTTTACTTGAACCCTGTTTGTCACTTAATGCAGATACAGTGTGCCAACCTAGTGTAAATACATTAACTGCTAAAGGACTGTAAAAAAGGGTCTGGGATTGCCATTGACAAAGTCAACATGTTTACAGTATATTTAAAATTAAGGGAATGTTTAGTTAGTGCTAAATAAATAAAATACTAGAATTTCATTCACCAAAACCGAGACAAAAAATTACTGACCATAGCACGTGGTAGAGATGTCCAGTTCAATGACTCCAGTCATGAGTGGACAGGCCTAACTTTAGGCAAGTTCTAAAACCGTTTATCCATCGACATCCATTGATCTATAAGGGGTGAAATAAACTAGAGACAAATTCCCTTTGTGTACCAGGCTGTGCGCATGTCTGTATTTTAACAATACAGCTGGGCAATATGGCCTAAAATTCATATCTTGATATTCTTTAGCTGTGCTGCAGTGGTTTGTATTAGAGATGGCACGATACCACTTTTTTATGTCCGATACCGATATCATAAATTTGGATATCTGCCGATACCGATATGAATCCGATATAGTGTTTTTTAATCAACAAAACTG
>NW_005187526.1:1889649-1908403 GCF_000239375.1 Pundamilia nyererei
GCCAAAGTGCTTGCTCATAGGGATCATATGATTGTTGGGTTTTTCTCTGTATCTATGAAGCGCCTTAAGGCGACTTATGTTGTGATTTGGCGCTATATAAATAAAATTGAATTGAATTCGCTGGATGGCGATATACAGTATATATCTTGATATTTTTTTTAAAGCCATAAAGTAAGAACAAAAAGAGTTCTTAGTCAAAGCTGTGTCCCAGATCTCACATAGGTACTTTTATTAACATACAGCGCAGATGTACATGAAAAAATTACTCAGAAATAAATTATCAGGATTTATTAAATAATAATTCTCCATAAATAAAATAAAACAATGTTGTTTTGTGCATAACAAAAAGCTCACAATTGTGCAGTCAAAATGTAAACTAAAAAGACCTGAGCATAAAAACAAAGACTGGGGGAGTTGTGTTGAGTGAAGGAGAGAGGCGAGGCAGAGGAACACAGCGTAGAGACAAAAGTGGACGAAAGACAGGCAAACTTGCAGTTCCAAGTATAATTATAACGTAACATAGACTATATCAATATAAACGATATTGTCACATCTCTTATCTCGTATAAAAGTATATCCATATATTTAAAAACTCGATATATCGCCCAGTCCTAGAGTCTCAAGTGGCCATTAAAAGAATTACAGTTGTTAGAAGTTTGATCGTGTTTTTCTTGAGTAAATGCTACACTTGTGTACACCCTGAAACATAGTTCAGATCAAGAAGGAAGCATACACATTGTATCTTTCGCTTATCAAAGTGGTTTTCTGCCAGAGACATAGAAATGAACCAGGTCCTGTACGCTTGTTTGAGAAGAAGAATTGAGCTGCATTTTGAGCTATGGGTGACATGCAGATGATGTAAAAACACAGATTTGAAATTACTTTATTAATAGAGACACTTCATGGGATAAACTGTATAACAGATTGCATACTGAATACTGACTGTTCTTTGATTTGAAACACTCTATAAAATATATTTGGTGTTACTCTGATAACACGAGCTTTAGTTACAACTGTATTATTGCCAAAATCTGTCTTAGTTTACTAAGAATATTCCAATTTCCACTGGCTGACATTCACAGGTCCCTGCATCACTGACTAATCTGCTTTACAAGCTTCTTTTTTCTTCTTCCACATACAGACTGTGTTTCATCAGTGCATTATTCATTATACCACTGAATAGAGAGGCTGTGGTTTAGCTAACAATGAAAAAAGATACAGTGTGGCCTTTGTGGCAGCTCTATTAGAGGATGGTAAAATAAATAAAGCACAGTAATGACCTGTAATTGGATTTGTCAACCTGATTTGAAAAGAAAAGCCATGATTTCCATAAAACATTTTGCAAAATCAGTTATCACTCATCCATTTATCTACAGACACAAGCTAATTTCCGCCTCGCTTTCTATTTAAAATCCTTTATTTATCAATGCTTAACTTTTCGGGGGGGCCCTGATTATTTTGAATGATTCTTTTGATATAGTCAGTCTACTTGTTCTAGACTCCAGGAAGGTAATCCCACTTTGTGTTTGTGTGCACGCTCGTCCATAACAGAGAAAGTGGAGCCACATCCATATGTTTACCACATCAATTTATAGTAACTTAAAAGGAACAGATGCTGTCATATAACAGAGTGTAGCTTTAATAAATATAGCTGCTGTAGAGTCAGACCAAAATAAAGTTCATCAGTCAGTTAATCAATAAAGAATTTAATGCTCTCTTCAGCCAAACTGTACTTCAGGTCAAGGTCACATTTTTTGTTTTACGGTCAATAACCTGTGAATTGTGATGGATCATGAACCAGATGATCTAGTCTGGCGGCTGCAAATAGTGATGAACATTTTGATCAAAACATTGGACACTGTTTATAGTTAAAGTTATAAAGATGCTCATAGCTCCAAACCCTAAGCCCTCACTGTTAATTGCCTACGTACAGTTGGATACTGCTGCAAGTGATTGCACTGGATGAACAAAAAAGCACCCTGCATCATATGTCTCCAGTTAAAATCTCTTCCCACTTATATACTGTAATGATATTATTTACGCAGTATACCCCGCCTCTCACCCCATGACAGCTGGGATTGGCTCCAGCACCCCCCGCGACCCTTAAAAGGATAAGCTGTAGCGAATGGATGGATGGATGGATATTATTTACACAGTATATCATTTTGAAGTCATGAGTGTAATCCCTGTGTTGTCCCTGTCTTCTCTAGTTGTCTATATTTGAGTGATCTATTCTGTATAAATAACTATCCAAGTCACTTGAGGAGAGTATAAATTGACTATAAAGTCTTTTGAAGATCAAAGAAAACGTATCAACTGATACAATCCTTTTTCTTATCTCTACAGGCAGTCCTGGCCCACCAGAGTGGATATGCACCAGGATATTGAGGATAGTTTAGCAGCTTCGTCCATCTCTCACGCAGGAGGCCCTCAGTCCCCTGCTCGCAGTGCTGAGAACCTGCTCAATGGACATCGCTCTAAAGCCATGATGGAGCTGGGCAGACGGGAAGAGAGCACGGTGACTGACTCTCCGGGGTCGGCACAGGTACACTCATCATCATCCCTTGTCTATATCAAATGAAGCTTTTTTTTAATACATGAAATGCAGTGCTAGTAGGACCATCTGAGAGTAAATAGGATTGTTATTGCCTCTGTAGTAAGTTGTTCTATTTGTGTGTGTGTGGTTCTAAAGGCAGGGACAGCAGCAGTGAGAGTCATTTTCAGAACAGAGCACACATCGCAGCTACTTTCAGTTGTAAACAGTGCAGCTGATCATACTTGCACCCTGTTTTAATGCCCATGCTCTTGTATTTTCTTCTTGCCTCAGGGAGCGTGTGCTGCTGCTTCAGGTCCTGCTCCTGGCACCATCAGGACTCCCACTCCCTCCACCTCAGCAGCAGCTAAGCAGCGAACCTGCCTGTTCAGGTCTGATCTCTGGACTCAGTTTTCAACAGTGTAACATTATTTTGTGTCCTCAGTATCCCTAAAACTGAAAGCAGAACAATAAGTTGTACTCTATTTCAATGTGTGCATTTCGTAGCTTCTTAAATGTTCAGGCTAAATTTCTTTGTATTATGTCAGAAATTGAATTTTTGAACTTTTATTCAGAAACTAGACAAAATGAGGCATCTGAAAATGGCGGCTGTAATAGTCCCGTCCCCCCTGTAGTCTAACAGAGCAAATGATCCATCGAGCAACTGATGATAAAACTGAGGATCGAGTTTTCTGTCATTGCTTTGTGGTTGTATTCTAATGTCAACTCATTCATGTCTGATTGTTTGGCAGAGTGGAGGAGGATGAAGAGGAGGAGGAAGAGCAGGACCCGTCTCCCCTACCAACTCAGGTGATCCTGCGGCGGAAGCCCCCCTCCATCACCAACCGCCTTACGTCCAGGAAGAGTGCCCCAGTGCTCAACCAGATCTTTGAAGAGGAGGGAGAGTCCGATGATGACTTCGACATGGATGAGGGTCTGCCGCCCAAACTCAGCCGTCTCAAAATGAACATGGCCGGGAACGCCGGCACTCTGAGCTCATCGTCGTCCCCGGGATCCACGCAGAAGCGCTATCATCGGCGCAAGAGTCAGGGAAGGGGATCGTCATGCTCGAGCTCTGAGACGAGCGATGATGACTCCGAGAGCCACCGGAGGCGCCTGGATAAAGACTCAGGCTTCAGCTACAGCTGGAACAGGAGGGACAGCAGTGAAGGGCCACCTGGCAGCGAGGGGGGGAACGGTGGAGGCAGCAGCTCAGGGCAGGGGAAGCCCCCCACTGAGGGAGGAGGGTCCTCTGGCCCAGACAGGGGGAGTCCTGGAGCGGGAGGTAACGGAGGAGGACAGAGTGGCAGTGGAGGAGGGGGGAGTGGTGGAGGAGGAGGGGGTAATAAAGGACAAGACAGCCCTTCCAGTTGTTGTAACAACAGTAGCACTACTAACCCGTCCCTTGGCTCTCAGCCCCGGGCCTCGCGCACTGCAAGCCGCAGCGCTGAGCTGGTGGAGAGTCTCAAGCTGATGAGCTTGTGCCTCAGCTCACAGCTGCAGCACCACCACGCTGGGAAAGGTGGTCGAGGGGGTGGGGGGAAATTCATCATAGACCCCCATAGCCTCTCAGGAGGGAGTGTGAAAATCCAGGAGAAGTCCACCTGGAGGATGTGCATCGGGTCCACCGGGAGCCTGGACACCATCACCCTCCCCACCACCACTATCACCGGCCTGCCTCGCACCCATGCCCCACAACACCATCACAACCGCAAAACGGTGCCGCACAGCGGCCCGGGTGGCAGGAACACTCATGGCAACCTGAGCACCCTGAAGAACAGCGTGATTCAACTACCTCTGTGCGAGAAGACCATCTCTGTCAACATCCAGCGAGGTGGAGGCTCCAGGGATGGCCTGCTCTGTACCTCAGCTCCAGCCAGCTGCTGCCAGGTCATCTGAAGCTCGCTGACACCCTGTGGACCATGACCCACCGACACCAAGTTTTCTCAGTCACTCTCCCCCTCCTGCTTCAGGTAGTTTCTTTGAACACTACTCTGCTTTTGAACCTTCCTGTCTAGTTTGCTGTAGCAGGTAGCTGAGCTCCCACAACCACCTGCCTCTCAGCTCACCACCTCTCCTGTCACTTTTTGTTCCGTGCCCTGCTCCCTACCAATTGTTGGTGGTTATAAATGTCTATTAGTGTTTTTATGTTTTTCATTATATTCTTGTTTTGTGTGTCCTGACTGCACTTTGACATTCTAAATGATTTGTATTAGAGCATTTAAAATAAGGAGGCTCGCATTTAAAGTGGACCTGTTCTGCTCATTTCCAGCTTTGTGGTTTTTATTTGTGGATTCTATTAGAGTGGCTTTGCATGAGTCACTGTTTAAAATAATTGCTTATCATTTTTAATTAGACTGACTTCATACCAGTTAGTTCACCCTCTGTCTGAAACAGTGTAAAAATAAGCTTCCGTACTGTTTCACGTAACAGCGCCTTTATGAGAAAAGAAGGAAAAGCAGAATAGGTCCACTTGAAGAGCAGAGCATTAGGGCCACTGTGAAAAGCATTTTGAGAAGTATTTATCGGAGTGTAAATTTAAAAAAAAAAAAGGAAAAATACCACGAGGTAAAATTGTAATTTTACAAACCTGTACATATAAAAGTTGTAACTGTATGACAAAGTTGGGAAGAAAAAGTGATTGTACTCTGAGATAAAGTTTACATTTTCTAGGAGAAGGTCATTATTATAATTATATTCCTGAAAACATATTACAAAATCTTTCACTTTGTCAACCAAAGAATGAAAGATGGTTGATATAGACAAAGTTGAATTTCTTAACATTTTTGGTTCACTATTTCTAACAAAAATCCACAATAATATCAGAAATAGGTGATAATAAATATCAGCTGGAGCTGTTAAGAAGTAATACTAACAGATGGGTAAATGGAACAATGAAATAACCTATTTACAGTCAGCATGCAGCAAATGTACAGGTGCTAAAACAAACTTGTATACATTTGATTCATTCACTGTGACAAGAAGGTAAATCATTCTTTACAAAGGTCTTAAATAACTGATGTGCAGTTTAGTTTAGTCTGGAAGTCAGAAATTTTGAGTGGCGTTGCAGCTTTCAGGAAGATGTTCTTGGAAAACGTACTGCTTTTACACAACTCAAGGCTACAGTGACAGTTTGGTTTACATTACCACTTTCATGGGACCAGCTCACTCAGAATGGTTGATCAGTCTCATATAAGTACTTCAAGTAAAACAACATTTAAAAAGGTTTACTGAATGTAGTAGAAATTTTCAGCTGTTTTTCATTTGAATGGGGGGGAAAGTGCCTCATTTTTCATGGGGTCTAAAATGAGCACAGCGTACACCTGTGGGTGTGGGAGGGGCTACTGGAAATAATCATCAATGATGGCAGATTTCCAGATTTAATTGATTTTCAGTAACAACTCCAATTTGTGCTAACTGTGCTGCTAACAGTAATTTAATTCAAGTGTTGACCGATTGGGTTCACATTCACAAGACTGAGACACCGAAAAAGAAAAAAACTAAACAAGACTTCTCCATGTCAGCAACAGATTTGATAATCTCAGCAGACGCCCTGATGTGAATTTAAGAGGACATCAGAGCAACATGAAGTGGTTACAGCAGGCTCAAAGTGTTTAACACAGTTGTCAATACTAATTATTTTAAAGAGCTGAAATATATTTTTTGGCCTTTTTAAAGAGTAACTTTTCTCCTTTGACCTTGTAAAATACTTAATTTCTTCTTGAAATGGCAATTTTTGACTTCATGGGGTTTTTTTCACTTGTAATATTTTGATCCTTTTCCTTGTAAAATTAAAACTTTAGTCTCATAACTTTTTCCGATTCCCATCAAATCAAAGCTTCTTTCTCAAAGTATCAGTGGTCCAAACACTCCAGGTGTAAAAATCGAAATAACAAGCACTTGTAGTTGCAGCTGTAGCGGGCAGCTGGCAGAGGAGAGGGACGGGGACGCCTGCTTATTGATACAACTCAAACTCACACTTCTCCCTCCTTTACCTCGAACCTTCGCTCCCCTCTGAACGTTAGCTGCCAGTGACATCGCTGATGATAAATAGAAAAACATGAAGTGGATTCCATTCGTTTGAGTCCGTTCAGCGTATCTGACCTCCTCTGTCCATGGAGGCGAGAGGAGATGGTGACTTTTCACTCCACTCTGGGCTCTGTATTGCACTCAGACAATCTGTTTTCTGTTCTTTTTTAAGAACCATGTATCCTCTGCTGAATTGAGCTCGGTGCAAACTGTTGGTCATAACCCTTTAAATCTGTACCAGTGTCTCTTTACAGAGGCGGCACGCTTTCAGCTTTTAAATAACACACACACAGAAGCTGGTGGGAAGAAGTGTGTGTGTGTGTGAGGGCAGCATTGCATTGATACTGTAGCAAGATGAACAAACAGGTTTGGAAGAGTTCCTGCTGACCACACATTCAAAAATGAGGTGTTCTTATTTTTTTATTCACATGATTTTGTGTTGTTTATTGACGGAACATATTGTGTTTGCCTGCCATTAACCCAGCTGCTGCTGCAAGAGACATGCAGCTGCTTAACCCTGAAGAATGATCAGAATTTCTGCAGCAACTCCTCCTAAAACATGCTCCGACGTTCATCTCAGTAACACACACTTCTCGTGCCTTTCTTTTAAACAGAATCTCTCAGCGCAGGCTTGAAAAAAGTAGCTCCTCTGGCTATGTTGAACCTCGTTTAGCAAGAACAACCTCCATGCTTCCTAACGCTGTTTCTGATGGTGCCTTCACACCAAAAGCAAAGAAAAATTTAATGCTGGACAAACGTTTCTGCAAAACATCTTCTAGAACTGGCTGTGTTTTCATCACATACCGTGAGGCTTCATATTTCTGTGATGTCAGCATTAAACAGCAGTCTTCTCGCTAAAACACCTCAGGCTAAAATCAGATTTTTTTGTTATTATTTTGCCATATCAACCTCATTGTGGACTGCTGCACTGATATTCTCTTCTAAATGTGTAGAAGAGAAAAATACCAACATTTATTTCATACTTTAGTAGTGGAATAAAAGTACTTGGTTACATCAGAGCCCTTGTAGATTTAAGTCTTGGCACCTCTTTAATAATCCATTTAATTTGAAGTCCCCATCTGAATTTGCTTTTCCCCAGATATAAAAACCAGTCACCAGGCAAGACAAATAAACACTGCTTTAAAACTTTGGGGACTTCGCCCTGTTACCCTGCAGTTATCTTTGTACTGTGCATGCAGCATGCATCTGTGTCCAATAGGAAAAACATATGTAGCTCTAGGCAGATGACCGGCCCTCCTTAGTTTGGTTCAACTGGATGTTTCTTCCTGTTAAAAAGGAAATTTTCCTTCCCACCATCGTTTGATTGCTCATAGGGAATTAACAGATTGCTGGAGTTTTCTCTCTAATATTGTCGGGTTTTAACAGTATAAAGCAACTTGAGGTGACTGTTAAGATTTATTCATCATGCCCTCTGTAGTGGACAAAAGTTAAACTGAAAGATACTTTTCCCCCCTCGGATATAGATGAAACACAACTTTGTAAATTGTTGATTGGCTCTATGGGCTTAGGAGCAGAATTCATAACACTCACATTTCTGTTTCTATATTCTCTGAATGCCGTCACGTTCCTGGATGTCATATCTGGTTACGTTGTAGCTGAATGAGAAATTATCCAAAAAAAGAGAGACTGATGAGAAGAGAGAGGGGAAAAAACAAACACCTTCATTGCATTATTGTCGTACGTTTCTTCTTCGGGGCATCCAGCAGCCAAAACCATGTTGCTCCCTCCACTGTGCTTCAGTTGGGATGATTTGTTGAATGTCCAAGATGTTTTACACTTTTTTTGTTTTTCGTAAACAGCATCTATCTGTTAAAAGATTTCTTAATTGCTGACATTGGACACTTTAAACAAAGGTTTTAGTCATGTTAGATGTGTTTCTGTGTTCGGTTTTGTAGACAGTTTGTCTTAAATGTCAGTCAGCAAGCTGAAAACCCCATCGTCAGTTTGTGCCTTTTAATAGGAGCTGCATCTCTACAAACCATACACCGGCTCCATACAGAAACACCTGAAATTACGAGTTTGTGTGTGTTACTTCAGTCACACCGCGTTTGTCTGCAATTGTGACTGAGAGGAAAGTCGGAGCACGTTTTGAGGAGTGGGTGCAGAAGTCGTGCTGTTTCTTATGGGTTAATCACTGTTGTCCTGCAGCCGTGGTCCTGCCCGCGCTCACGGCCCCCTCCCCCCCAAAGTTAAGTGTACATGAGGGTGCAGCGTATGTATATACAGTGAAAAAGAAAGTTTATTTTTTCAAAACTTGTACATTTTTTTGAGCAATCTGATGTTTGAAAATGTTTTATTTTTATGATGGGTGGGCGGGTGTGAAGCTTTGAGAAGCGCGTGCCCTGGGTAAACCGGCAGGAAGCGCGCACGAGACAGAGCCTCGCACCTTCCGGCTTTCGGAGCTGGCTGTAAAGACAAACAAACGAAAGTAAGAGAGAGGAAAGGGAAAATGGGGGAACTCTTTAAGGGCATTGGCAATAAGCTATACCGTGTGTTGCAGCTATCTGTACAGAAACACTTCATTAGTTTCTTTTTTTTTTTAGATTCCAAACTTGTGCAGCCTCACACAGCAGCTGCTTCAGACTCGGAAAAAAACGAAAAACAAGGAATGTTCTAAATATGTTTTCTCTCTTTGGTTGTCGTCTGAGATTCGTTTTTAAAAACCAAATGTAAATAGAGTTGTAAATAAGGTGCTCTTTCTCTTTATCTAGAACAGCCGAGTGAACCTTTTGGTGCATAGCTGTACAGTAATCTAGCCTTATGATAATTACTGTAGTAAAACCGTATGGGTGTCTCAGCTAAAAATAAAGCTGCGTGAGGAAAAACGATCCGATTCTGTTCATACCGTCGAGTCTGTTTGACTGTTGTCTTACTCAGCTGTATCCAGGTGAATGACGTGCATGTGTTTCAATGTTTGACATTCAATGACACTGAGGACAGAATCAGGCAGAAATGTAACCGGACCAAAAAGCAACAGAAGAAGAAGAAAATGGTTGAGTTGGAACTGACAAATTTTCAGTGTATTATTCTGTAGTTGATACCTGTTGTCAGATGTTACATATAGCTATGGTAATATCAAAAATAAAATGTGGGAAACTGTCTGTTACACTCAAGTCTCCGGGTCTTTCTTTTTAAATCATCTGTCCTGACCAGTTTGGCGTGTGGGGAAAAATGTGGACAAGAATGTTAATATTAGAAATGATTCACTGATTTGAAAATCAATATAACCAATAATTTCTTACAGATTCCAGATTAACTGTCTCTCAGCTTTTTAATCCGTGTGGGTCAGCATATGTGTCAGTGAAGGTGTTGAAAAGCAGCGAGCGGTGATTAACGGTCTGCGTGACACCGAGGAGGTTTACTCTCTACGTTTGGCAACCTCAGCTCTCCCCCTCACTGCTCAAGTAACCAAGAAGTTTCCAGAGCAGATGGTGCGGTACAACTTTATTCAGAGTTTATCATTTTAAGAGCTCTCCATTTCCTGTCCTCACAAACGACATCAACCAGGAATAAAGAGCAGTTGGACTGAGACGGGACACTTCCAATAAGTACAAACACAGAGCAGATACAGCTGGTTTCTTTGGTTGTGAGTTTATTCGAGCATTGGACTATTCAAATCTGGTGTTACATGTTTTTTGCCATGTAAATAGAGCATATAAAAGCAAATATTTGGGACTGCATTGCATTCCAAGGCACCTGGGAGTTTCATAAGAGTGCATTGAAAACATATCCTGCTCTAAGACTGCTCAATAACATCTCTTGGGTATGGAAGCAAAGGAAGGCCAAGACATGGATCATATTGTGAGATTTAACATTTACTGAAGAACCGGTCATGTTGATAAATGCGCATTCTAAACTTTACTTTTAAAGACTTCTGTGTGAGTTGATGTGTGAAGGTCATTTAGAGTTTTGCCATGTTACAGACCAAACTAATTACATCAGGATCAAATCCACATCATTGAGTGTGTCGATGGCTGCATTGAACCTTTACATCTTTTTGGCCTTTTTTTGCCTCCATACTTGCTGTGCTGAGGATAAAAAGCAGATTAGATTGTTGAGGCGAGATACAATCAGGTCAGGTGATTATTAGTTATTACATCCTGAAGGCTTAGAACTCCTTATTTATTCTAACTGCAGTTCACAAAGTTTAACACTTGAACACTGAACCAAACCCGAAGTGACTTCAGCGGCAGAAGAACAGAACATAACAGAAATTACTTAATCAAAAGATTTGGATATAAAATCGTTGTTTTCTACAGTATATCATGTGTACAGCATCCCTCTGTGATTTGAACATCTGTCGCATTTATCTCATCTCCTGTACACGCACCACTGCAACACAAAACATGGTACATCCAATTTAAAGAGCAACGTATAACATTTGGTACACAGCAATGAACCTGAATCAACCGTCATGTATGCTTCACAAAACTGTACAACTAGTCAATGGTGCAGTGAAGATATTGCAGATTAACAGTACAAGCCAGTGTGAGGGAATGGGGGAAACAACAGCCACGCAACTCCAAAGGTAACACTTTTGTTCTTGTGAATACATACACATGTAGAGCGAGGTTCAGAACGGTAATGTAAACCACAGTGTGTCATCATCAGTATCTGCAGGCACACCTATCCTCCTCACTGGACAGTCTTACTGAGCTGCGAGGCTTCCAGCATTTTCTG
Source organism: Pundamilia nyererei (assembly GCF_000239375.1). Lineage (NCBI taxonomy): Eukaryota > Metazoa > Chordata > Actinopteri > Cichliformes > Cichlidae > Pundamilia > Pundamilia nyererei. The sequence goes on from NW_005187526.1 coordinate 1,900,913, forward strand.
AAACACAAAAGACAAACGGCAACATTCATTCAGTTTACTGCAGAAAACCTCTGTGTGCACGTGTGGTTAGTAATATAAAAGGGCAGCTCATGTTAGGTATGCATATTAGTGGAATGAAAGCAGAGCTAGTCCTTCACACTAAATTCTGGTAGGAAGGAGCTTTGGACATTAGCAGGCTGCAGTGAAACTACTTGCTCCTTCGCTCACCTTTAAAGTAAAGTTACCACGGATTGTTTATTGAAGTTTTATTAAATATGAATAAAACTGTGTTACTAAGACCTTAAACTCATAGAAAAAGTGTCTATAGAGGTGGAGTCAGAAAGCTGTTTTCCTGTAGCCTCCTATGGGACTGGAAGTCTTTTTGCAACCACAGGTATCGCCATCTGGTGGCCTTCAGTTAAAATGCAGGTTTAAGGCACTAATGCATTGCCGTCATTTTTTCTTTCTGCAGGTCACTGAAGTGTTACTGTTGAGGTGAAGAACAAATATTTCAACCTCTACATCACATTAATATGATGTTGATTGGAGCTGCGTTTGTAGTTGCTTGTAGTGCCCAAAGCAGTCGAGCCCTTTAAGTAGCTCAGAAATAATCAGACTAAAGCCTGGGTTGCTCTGGTTTGTAACAGCTTGAAAACAAAGATGATGGTAGTTGAGCTGTTTGAACTGATAAAGGAAGGTAGCCATGACAAATGCTTCGTTTTCCATTTCTCAGTCTTGCACACAATGTTCCCCTGCGGGGTTCATGTAAACTCCACTTTACTGGATGGTGATACCTGTTTTATAAGTCTCCCACAGTGTTTCTGTTTCCTAAAATGACATTATGTTGTGAGCAGTGAGAGGACCTGGATTTTTTTTATTCACATTTTATTACATGTTTGGCTGCGGGGTCTGGTCATTCTCCTGCAGATGGAGCCTGTCAGAGAGCGAGGACTGGCTCTCGGGATCAGACAGAAGCAAAACAACAAATCTCTACTGCTCTGCTAACTACATGTTTCTCTAAGAGGACTGTAGGACAGTGTAGCTCATCTTCATCGATGCAAGCTTTAGTTACACTGTAAGCAAAAACCTGATCCTCTGTCACAGATCTGATTTTGTCACAGCTGTCCAAACCCCACAGGTCTGCCTGCTGGAACTTTTTCCACAAGGTCACACAGGAGCTCAGAGAGGAGGACATATACAGACTAAATGGAGGTGTAGTCTAATAGTGCGGACAGTTTTTGGCTCAAGCTGGCCTTAACAGTTCCAGCTCACACTTTAAGAAATTACTGCGCAGGACTTTGCCAAGATCAGCATTAAGGGAAGAGGGGCATCTTCAGACTCATGTTTTAATCAAATAATTCCTCCGAGCTTCTGGCAAGAGGTTAATGAATGTATTCTATTGCAAACAAAATCTAAAGCCTGGTTTTACATCATACAAGTTAAATGTAATTCTTGCAGACTGGACAAGGTAAAGCAAATACGTTTTCAACTGTTTAATTATTATAATTCAGTTTTGTTTTTCCCTCAACATAAGGGATACTTGCATCATTCAGGACAGAAACAGGCCACTGTTGTTAGTCAGATAAAGGTGCATTGCTTTCTCTGGGTAGTGGACGAGTTGCTGCGTAGAGGGCACTGTCATCGGCAGATTGACAGGCAGACTGGTTCAGCATGTCTACAGATATCTTAGCCCAAAGGTGAATCTGTTGATCTACATTCCTACCCTTCACCTACAGCAATGAGCTGGAGCTAATGCCTGGAAAAGTGAAACAGAAATACTTCTACAGATAGAAGTGGCTGAGAAAGGGTGTCTGAGCTCATCCTCAGCAATGGGGCAAGAAGCTGAGTCATTCAATAAGAGCTCAGAATAGAGCTGCTACTCCTTCACATTAAAAAGGAGCCAATTACGGTGGTTCAGACATTTGACCAGCATGCCTCCTGGATGCCTTACATGTGATCTGAGAAGACCCTGGGGCAGACCCAGGACGTGCTAAAGGTCTGGGTGGGTGGATGGACTGTGAAATGTTCACACTGACAAGCAGGATGAATGATCAAAGCTAGAAAATGTACATATATGTATGAACACGTGGTCTCGAGTCAGCAAAGTAGTTCTTACAAAGTTCTACACAAACTGACAGACAAAGACAGTGATGCCGTGTCTACACTGAGGGCTAAAAACACTATTAGCACAGGTCCAGCTGATCACATTAAAGCAACGCTTTAGAGGCTGACAGCTACACCGACACAACTGTGTTTTGCCTTTTCAGACAATCTGCTTTTATGAAAAACACTTGGATATTCTGTTAAAAACAAAAAAAAAATGAAACTAAGTTGATTCATTTATTTTGAAAAACAAATATTTTTGAAAAATGGTTTTTCACACATTTTATATTCCTAAAACCACAGATTAACAATTCAAATGATAGTTTGTATCAAGATCCTGCCTTGATACAAACACAGCTCATTACGATGAAAATCTTAGATAAAGCATCATCTCTTGCTCTCAGTGCTGTCTACAGACCTTCGCCTCTGAACCCAGAGCCACTGCTAGCCCTGCTAATAGTCTGAAAACGTCATTATTCATCAGCGAGGACAGAAAGCAGGACTTTAAAAACCCACAGCACAAACTCACACACAAACACACACAGAGTTGTGTCTCCATGTGTTTGGAGGGCGTTACATTAGATATTTCACAGCGACTTATTTAAACCTTTACCATAATTAGTGCCCAGCCTTACTCTAACCTTACACTGACCCTAAACTCGGACTAGTTACATTACTGTGGAGTTTAACTGAAGCTACAACATGAGTAAAATAAACGCTAAAACAAGCTAGTCCACCTTCCACACCAGAGTCAACCCTCGCAACACACGTGACCACCAAAGACATTTTTGTTTGGGACCAAAGAACTCTGGGGACACCTCTAGATCAAACATCATACAGATGTAACACAGTGTGAGGTACTTGAGAGTACCTACCCTGAGGGAGGAGCAAAAAAAACCAACAACCCGCAAATACTCCCAAAACATGCACATATGCATTTGTGAATGAAGGTTGGAGTCTTTACACACACACTTATTAGCGTCGTGAGGGATGCTGTGTTCTCCTCTGTGAAAATGAATTGTGTGTGCATGTGACAAATGCTGCACTGCTAAGCTGCAATGTCTTGTCAAGGTCTGAGGTGTTGTTACAAAGTGTGTAGTATGAAGAGTGCACAGCTCTCTGTTGTGGACCGATTCTGCTGAGTGTTCATCCCTGACTGCTGACTCTGACTTAAAGGAGCTCAGGACCTTATTTAAAGCCCAGTCGCCCCCACCCCCACAAAACTTCAATCAAACTAGGAGGCTCAAATCTGGGAACCCATCACTTTGTAATTAAGTAATTAAGTTTTTCAGGCAATGAGCAATTGTTCCTGGCTTCAGTGTCCCTAGCAGATACGCAGATCAAGACATCCTGTTCTATCAATCGCTCACCATTTAGGTCAGCGGTCCTCAACCCCCGGGCCACGGACCGGTACCGGTCCATGAGTCGTTTGGTACCGGGCCGCGAGAGTTGAGACTCGGGTGTGAAATGTATGGTTTTTATCTTTTTTTTCGTTAACTCAGTTTTCCTGGGTCTTTTCACGTGTGTTATGAATAAATCTTCTTTTTTCGGTACCGGTACTAGTTTTATTTTGTTGTATTTATCCGCGACTCCTTAAAGGCCGGTCCGTGAAAATATTGTCGGGCACAAACCGGTCTGTGGCGCAAAAAAGGTTGGGGACCGCTGATTTAGGTAACCAGTTACTTTATAACAAATCTAATGAAAAGTTAAACTGCTGTCACACAGAAAAACCTGACAACCTATAAGAACTGAACCACCTTTCAATGATGCTTAATTAGTGCAGACACCCACAGACTGTCAGATTTCAGTAAAGTTAGATAACTGTAGGCCGTAATGCTACATGGACAGAGCAAATCAATCGAGCGTGGTTCGTGTAGACTGTGCGATGGCTTTGATACATGGCTGTTAGCCTTCAGCTAATTTCTTTGGCAGTCATGATAACAGCAGAGGACACCTTATACAAACAAGGCTTCTGCTGCTTTGACCACCATCATACTGTCGCACTTGCATCAACCGGGATAATCAACATTTTAAACGGGCAGCTTGAACACTTGGATAAACCAACAAGTTCATGCCGTCACTAATGTGCAGTGCCGTGTTTAGAACAGAGCTACAGAAAAACACTCTACATGCAGCCCTGGAAAGTCAGACATGTATCCACTGGGATGGCATCGGTGTGACATGTATCTACCAGTTCTCTTCCTAATGACAGCAGGGTTAAACTATGGCAGGATCTTGTGCCGGCCTCTCAGTCTGCTGTGACTGATGTGTTCAGATGGTGGTGCAGAGCAAGGTGACATGTAGCTGAAGAAGTGCAGCCAAGAAAGCTGCTAATCCGTCTGATCAAGTATCTCCTGTGGGAATCTGAGATCCTTGCACGAGTTCTCCAAACGAGTCCATGCTGCATACACACTATGATACCCTCTATGTCTGAATGCATTTCACCCCACCACATTATTACTCTATAGAGTAGCATGAGGGAGAGAGCTTCATGTTCCGTTTTAGTCTAATCAAACACTTCTTTCCGATTTTCAAATTTAATGAACTTAAACCATAAATCCTAGAACTCTCTTATTGATCTGGTTCTTGAGTGAATTAGTCCAGCTGTCATGCTGGAAAAAACGTTTCACTAAGTGAGTTTAAAAAGCTCTGTGGCTCTCAGCCAGCTGTACCACACTAAAGGCAAACTGGCTCACAAACATTGAGCGTGCCAAAACCACTGGTGTATCACATCGACACATGAGGGGTCCTTCGGCAGAAGCACATGACACACTGAGTTATAACAACAGTGTCACTTCCTACTCGTCATATATTGATGTCTTGTGGTGAAATAGCAACGACCTGAGTGTAAAAAAGCCAAACAAAGCAAAACCAGGTAAAAAAAACAAACAACAAAAATAGGATGTACACATTCTCCTGACTTCTAAACAGAGACTCTGTGGATCTATAAAACTCTCAGCATAAATATTCTTATGATTTTGCACCATAGAGTATATACAACTGTTGAAATTACACATCTGCCTGATTTTCTAAATGATTCCTTAATAAATGTGAAAAGCTTCAGAATGTTGTTGAACTTCTTCATAATTATTACAGAAAAAAGAAGGATGTTTGTTCCATACGGTTATTACAGAATGATTTTACTCTTATGGTTCACTTGAGATGAAACTTCGGTTTACGCAGTTCATAATCTAAATTGGAGTTCTGCTACAGGAACATCAGAGGATAGATGTTACATGTGCATCAGATTTGTGTGCGACACAGTCTTGTAAAGAACCACTTCAGCTTTAGAGCTTCAGGTCAGAACTTCTGGTTCAGACTGAGAACAGGAATCAATGTCTGCTTGTTTTGTAATATGCAATTTCTCAGGTAGCTTCTTCTACCCAAGATGTCTTCATCATTGGCCTCCAACCTCCGACACAGCATGTCTGCCTACTTGAGTTACTACATTAATGTAGCAGCTTGCCTTAAGTCGCAGAAAACCATCTTCATTTAGCTCTCATTCTGTCTGAATGGCTGTCTTTCTGAGGACAGTCAGACTGATAGAAAGAAGGCTGACAAGGTAGGAGAAGCCTAGGATATACATTTCATATTTGAGGAGACATTCATTCGCTCAGATGCTACGACGGGAATCTTCTTTCATGCTGACAGGTGAATCACCAGCATCTGTTTTCCACCTTGATTATGAGCATTAAGTGGTTCTCTTACTAAACTGTTAACTGTAGTATCACAGCATCACACATCTCCGCTTGTTAGATCACAAACTCACACCAAAAACATCTGTATTAGAACACACGGTGACTAGCCAACTTTATAAGTAATTAAATATCAACCAAGTGCTCGGCAGTGAAAACACAAAAGAGTCTCCGCAATCGCACACAGCCTGTGAGCTACTCACCCTCCGTGGAGCTGTCTCTGCAGAAGCAAGAGACCACAAATTAAAGCCAACATAACTGGTTAATAGGAGAGTGTGTACATGAAACAGACCAATTAAAGATGAATATTCAGTCAGGAAGCAAACATTAGCATGATGTGGTTATATATTCAATATATCTGTGGTAACAACTGATGAAATCTAATCTATTTACATAGTGAGTATGAATAATGAGCGGTTCTTTTTAAAGTTCTTCTGGTAAGACTGGCAAATGGTATGTAATGAGTCAGACCATAAAACAGCAATATATAGAGGAGCAGCAACATACTGAAGGGCAGCAAAGACCATATGAAAGAAATGATGATCATCAGAGAAGCACTCAGCTCTGTCAGTCCACATCAAACAAATAGCTGCGGCACACAGAAAGCCACTGCTTTACTGTGGAGCCGTATCAATACTATTAGCATAGGGCACACCATTTATCTTCAGTAAAGTGGTCTGAGACAGACATTGAGAGCTCGCCTTAATGCTAAGTGGGAAGCTCTGGAGCTGTACGTTGTTATGGAGATATACACAAGCTCCCTGCTCTTGTATACATCTGACACTTCACAACAGCTACTAAATACAAGCACATCATAATGCATGTTGAGTAAATAACTATATGAGAAATGTCATGCAAGTGGGGTTTCTATGCTTATCCACAGAACTGTGTTCCTGAGATGACCATATTAGGAATATACACTCAAACTGGTAGAAATAAATAGCGATTAGAGAACTCTGAGATTTTTGCTCAAAGACATTACATACACATACACTGACCGTGTTATTCAAAGCCATTTCTACCACACTTAATTAGGTATACCTTGCTAGTACCAGCTTGGACGCCGTTCAGAACAGTCTTAATTTTTAGTGGTAGCTTGAAGCATTCACCACATAATTTGGTCTATATTGACATGACACTATTATGCAGTTGCTGCCGATTTGTCAGCTGAACATTCAACCACAATTTAAAGGTATTCTACTGAATTGTGATCTGGTGACTGTGGCGGCCATCTGTGTGCAGTCAACTGTTTGAGATGATGTGAGCAATGTGATATGACAAGTTATCCTGGTACAAGAAAGATTAGTACACTGTGGTCATAAAGGGATGAGCATGGTCAGCAACAATACTCAGGTAGGTTGTGGCATTTTAGCAATGCTCTATTGGTAGTAAGGGGCCTAAAGTGTGCCAACAAAATATCACATGCATTATCACCCAGAGAAATGTTGCTCACCGGATATTCTCTTTTTTGGACCATTCTCTACAAACCCTACGGATGGTTATGTGGGAAATCCCAGTAGATCAGCAGTTTCTGAAATACTCAGACCACCCAGTCTTGTACCAATAACCATGCTGTATTTAAAGTCACATTCAGTACTTGGTATGAAGTTCAGCAGGTCATCTTGACCATGCCTGCATGCCTAAATGTACTGAGTTGTTCCTGTTGGATGTTTGCGCGTTGGTGGTTAGCAAGACTGGAGTGACCATTAGCCTC
>NW_005187526.1:1908592-1911530 GCF_000239375.1 Pundamilia nyererei
CTCAGTGGACAGTAACATGAGGAAGAAGAAACATGAGGAAGTAGGCCGTGGAATAGTAATGGGGCTAAAGGAACAAATGAACCAAATGTGGAAGGTAAAGTCCAAAGTGGGTTGAGTGGCAATAAGAGATTACATAAGAGGTCTCTGTCCAGAATGCAGAGTGCAGTCCTGGGAATAGCTAAGATACTGTGCAGAACCCTCAAACTTCCAGGCCTTATTAGGGATACTCTGATATTTGGATTGGATATAAATCTGACACTGATCCAAAAGGCTGGATCGAATATCAGTGACAATGAGTCGATGCACAGTGCAAAGAAAGAAATCCTGCTCTGTGTTATTCTGGGTTTACTTATTCACACAACAGCAGCAGCTAGCAGTAGATCAAATGTAGGATGAAGGAAGCTAAGCACAGAATTTGAGCAGTCTGACCATCTTCAAGTGATGTAAAAAATGTTTGCAAACCTCCAGACAGAAGCTGTTGGTATAGTAGTATATGCATTATGTGTGAAATATCTTCAAAGTGAGCCTGCAGGACTGGAAAGATCTGATAAAGATGTTTGTTTACTTTCACTCTCCTTATACCCACGGCAAAGGTAGTTTATCAGATCAGAACTCGGAAAAAGGTTGGATCGGTCCAGTAGGGATGGACTGAGCCAACTGACAACAACAACAACTTTACTTTATGTATTGGTAAAATCAAGTTCAGATCACATCTTGTTCTCAGATGAGAAACTGTTCTTTGTGTTTCTTGCTGACACCATTTACTACAAACAGAGTCCTCTGGTGATGAGGACTCCTCCCACTAAGCAAAGTGAAAAGAAAATGCCGTGTGGCTCGTGGTACCCCTCAGCCTCATAGTTGATACACCTATGGTGTCAAATTGAAAATCCTATATCATTTCGTTCTCAAATTATCATGTTCATAAACTTTGGTGTTCATGTTGCCTGCCTGGCAGGGTTATGACCAGAGATGAGCAGTAACGCATTACCGTAATCCGATTACTTTTTTCAAGTAACGAGTAGAGTAAGGGATTACATTTCAAAAAAGGTAATTCGATTACTGTTACTTTCCCGTGAGCATGCTGTGTTACTGCGTTACTAAAACCGTGATTTTTTTGTGAGAGTGTCTCATGACAATGACGTAAGCGAGTGCGACGTTCGTGGCAACAGCTGTGTGCAGATCAAAAACGGATAATATATCGAGTGCGGCAGAGAGTTTGAGCATGCAGCGTTTAAAGTGTGGAAGTACTGACCTTACTTTGAGTTTGATTCTGTAAAAAGTGACAAAAACATTAGTGTCCGCTGTTCACTGCATGGGAAGAATACTTCTTTTTACAGCGAAAAGAACCCCCTAAACGTCCGCGCAAGCACCGAGTATGCTGCCACGGGAATGTGAAATTCACAGAGAAACTGCCGGATCCTTCCACTGACATGATGGCTGCGACACACCTGCACCAGGGCAAACCTCCGCCTGCCCCACTCCTGCTAAACAGGTCAAAATAGAGCAACAGGACTGCTGAGCCTTTGATTTTATTTATTTTCTGCTGTGTTTTACGTGCAAGAGTGAGTGTAAACACAAAAAACTATTTTATTTTATTTTTTTATGCTGGAATGTGCAGAATGTTTGTTTAAATGTTAAACAAATTTCTTCCAGTCAGAGAATGTTGCATATAATTTCATTTTTGCTTGATGCATAAAGTTAAAAGATTAAAACTAATAAAACAAGTTTTAAAAAGAGACTTTTCCATTTGATTACATTATATATGATGGATTATTCAGAAAAAGTAGAATTGGGCTGAAAGATCTATCGCTTTATTACCTATTCAGGTTATAAATCATGTTTTTAAAAAGTAACTAAGTAACTAATTACTCTCAAAAATAAGTAATCAGTAAAGTTAAAGGATTACTTTTGGGGGGAAGCTTTTTTCAAGTAACTTGACCAACGCTGGTTATGACATTGCCCCATCAGCCTTTTATTGTTGTCAACCAATGTCAGAGGACAGGTAGCAACTTGCTGAGTGGTAACAAAGTAAAGAAAGTAAGAGCAGAGTCAGACTTTACCTTCTTCTTGAGGGCCTCCAATGATTCAAACTCCAGACGGGCCAGTTTGTCCTGGATGTGTTTGGGAACATCTTGGATGAGGAAGGTCAGAATGAACTTGAAGCCCAGCAGTACATGCTGAAAGCACAGACAGACAATCACATCATAGGGATTAAGAAGTTCAGGGTCAGCGTTTTATTTACATCCTTTTAGTTCCAAACAGAGGAAGGAGAGCATGCTTTGAAAGATACATCAACATAACCTGATTACAGTTTTTAAAGATTGGTGTCCTTCACGGGACACACTTTTGTAAAATGACAGAGGACAGAAGAGGAGAAGGGGAGTGACTGAGTGGACCGTCAGAGTGAGACAGACAGCCCCGGTACGTGTCCTTGAAGCTGAATGAGAATGAAAAAAACCCAGCACAGGCAGCTTTGACTCTGCCTTCTAACAATGACTCTGAAAGGAAACAGTAACCGTCGACACGTTCCCGTTTGGAACAGATCTGACAGCTAGAATGCCAAAATTCTGCAAGGAAGATGATTCAAGGAAAGCTAACAGGACAAAAATGTTATTTTGAGTACAAAAATCGTGTCTGTGTCTATATGACATGATTTTAGAGTAACTTTTGATGAATATGTCCATGGGCCATAATATGAAACTTTCGTGCTACCCAAATATTTTGAGCAGAAAAATTAAAAACATATTTCATGTGCATTGCATATTAGGATACATACAGACCCAACACCCAGAACACTTTGTGCTTGTAAAAGTCTTAACTGGGTCCACAGATCTCAGTTTCTCTCTGTCAGACCTCGAGTAATCAAATACAGCAAACTGCACACTTCTGAATCAGCAGAATATGCGTTTTCCCATAAAGATGATGAAACAAACACACA
>NW_005187526.1:1911550-1923968 GCF_000239375.1 Pundamilia nyererei
ACACACACACACACACACACACACACACACACACACACACACACACGCCAGTCCATCTGGAGCACGGCCAGCCGCCACCAGCTTCTTTGATTCAGCACCCTTTTCCTCATCACAGTAATGGACTTATGCTACAGTAGATGGAACAAAAAAAAAAGAGCAGATAACAAGGTGCACTGTTCCACAGGAATGGCTTTCAGGGTTATCAAACCAAGTGATTTGAGTAAGACAATGGAATTACATATATTTCCACGCTAACACTAGCTTTCACTGAGGATGGTAAAATAATTTATCTTGCCTAGTTGGACATAATATGACCCCAGATTATGCTCTGATTGATGCCACTTGGAACACTATGAGCTTGAAGTTGCATAAACTAAGACATTTTGCCATTCCAGTCAGCACAGCAGCTCCAATAATTAACAACCAGAACATGCTCAGAAATCCCTGACCTCAGTGGTTTGTTACATTGATTGAAAGTGCAGAATAAACAGTCCAGCTCTTAGCGAATTACTAATGCTATTGAAGGCTAATTTATATTTGTGTGTGTTCAACAGCACAAGGTTAGACTAAAGACAGAGGACACTCGGTGAAGGTTGGAAGAAGGTAACTTGTGAAACATTTGAGCCTGACAATAAATTCTGCTTTGTCTGACACAATGGATGTGACTGAACTTCAAATGCTCAATATGAAAACTATTTGTATCATCATTGCTACGCTGATTAAATTACACCAGCAAAGGCTGATGTTCTCCTTCATCAAGTAAATAAATGTAGGGCAAACAGAAATGTTACTACAGCTGAGAAATGTTCTAAAATAAAATAAAAAAAATCTATAAAGACCAAACTCTGGATATTACAGGTTTGCCATTTCCTATTTGAAGAACAAGTATTTGATATACAGCTTAATATTGTGTAGCCCTACGTAAAGAGGAACACCTGGACACTCCTCCAAACAAAGAAACTAATTAGACCTGTTATTATCTCACATCAAATCAAAATATGAGCAGATTGATATGAGCTGTCTGGGTTTACTATAAAGTTTGCTTTGTTTGAGGCGCTCAGGCAAAAATACACAGAGAACATGGAGTGCATACTTACAGGTCACTTTGTTAGTTACACCTTGGTTGTTAAATCTCGGGTACCTTTGCCAACTTGAAGCAGTCTAGCCATTCTCCTCTGACTCTGACAAGAACAAATCATTTTCAGCTGGAGAACTGCTGCTGAGTGGATATTTTCTCTTTTTCTGACCATACTCTGTAAACCACAGAGATGGTTGTGGGAGCTGCCGCTCAGATCAACAGTTTCTGAAACATTCAGAGTAGCCCATCTGACGCCCACAACCATGCTTAGTTTGACCACTTTGACCAGTGGAAAGTCTACATGTCTGCATACCTTTCTGTCGTATGATTAGCTGATTAGATATTTGTGTTAACAAGAATTTGAAGAGGTGTATCTAACAAAGGTGTTGGTGAATGTCACTGACTCTGGTATTTTCTTTGACATGCTATTCAGTGACACAACTTGAACTTACTAAGAGAATAAAAGAAATGGATTCCAAGAATACCACGCCAAGTCAAAAAAATCTTGTGGTGCTAAGATTTTTCTATAGCCTCCTGGTGTATTCTTTGTATTAAATGAAAAGATAACAAGTGGATTTTACTGTTGGTTTGCTATCCTACTTATTCTGGAAGGGTGTACAGTTTTAATTAAAGCAGACCTAATAGCCATTTCTTGACTAATAACTCACAGCAGGCCTGGGCGAGACGCTGTCCTGTAAATCAGCGGTCCCCAACCTTTTTTGCGCCACGGACCGGTTTATGCCCGACAATATTTTCACGGACCGGCCTTTAAGGTGTCGCGGATAAATACAACAAAATAAAACTAGTACCGGTACCAAAAAAAGAAGATTTATTCATAACACACGTGAAAAGACCCAGGAAAACCGAGTTAACGATAAAAACGATAACAAAATAACGCTGAAAACCGATAAAAACCCTGAAAACCATACATTTCACACCTGAGCCTCAACTCTCGTGGCCCGGTACCAAATGACTCACGGACCGGTACCGGTCCGAGGCCCGGGGGTTGAGGACCGCTGCTGTAAAGGACAGAAACCCCACCCACCTGCTTTTCAAATTTGCTGCAGGAAGGAAGCTCACTCGAAGGGTGGGTGGCCTTAAAGGAAGAGGAGCAAAAATAGCCGAGTGGCCACCTAACAAAAGAAAAGCAAGAATTGTTTTGAACTATGAATCATGCAAAGCCACTTCCCTCTTTGAGTACTTTGGAATTCATTCTTTTGTTGCGTTTATGTAATGAGGAAAAAACAAATAGGAATTGTAAATTCTTGGCCATACTGCCCAGATTTATTGCTAATGTTACCTTAGCCACCGCGCTAATGCTCAAATCATTTAGTACATTTTGCTGTTAGCATGGAACTGACTACATTTCATTCCACCGTCAATCTTACTGATGAGACACAAACAGAAAAACTGCCTTTTCATACGTGATCTGAGCAGAACGCATCTTTCTAACAGCTAGCTGCCATACTGTGTTTTCACTACAGTCTTCTTCATGTTGCCTTAAAGTCTTCTGAACAATTCATCCTACATGCTTCAAAGCAGTGAAGCAAAAGATGTGAATATTTATCTGCATGTTATGTTGTGATTTTTAATACATTTCAGCATTTTATTTCACTTTGTCATTATTGGGTATTGTGTGTAGAATGTTGAGGAGAAAAATGAATGAGAACGTGGAACAAACAAACAAACAAAAAATTGTGTCGCAATTTTTTTTGTCTGCAGGAGAAACCCTGCTTTTGCTTCTTGATATACGCAACAAGAATAATAAATGTATTTAAATATTTTTTTAATCAACTTAGTCAGGAAACAGGAATGCACCAGCATGTAGTTTGAATACAAAAGTCTGGTTTTTATGCTGTGGAGCTCATCACTCACCAAAAATATTGTATATCAAATTAGGGAGTGATGATGAGCAGACATGCGAATGCTGGGGACAGCCAACAGCGGCGCAGGGAAGCAGCGGCACCGACGTGAGAGGGAGAGATCGCAACTTTTGGGAGAGTGTGTTTGCTGTATGATGTGAGGACAGCGAGGCATGTCAGTCTTTACGATGCAGTGCGACTTGATTCGTGAGGTCTGACTCAGCGTAAAGTAAAGCTGCATACACCGATTTTATTGACCAGGTGGCAGCACAATGAGCTGTTAACACAACATGAGATCTACATTAGACGATTAAGTTATGTCATGATCAACATATTTGCATGCAGTAGCTTGCACATCTAGCAGATACACTCATTAGTATTCATTTTGAGTCATGAGTTTCTTGTCAGCCAATAACTTTAAGGCCAAATCTAAGTCTCCTCTTAGCTGTGATGCGGTCTCCAGACTACTGAGGGAATTACACAGTGAGAGTCGTGATAAACTTGAGTCATCCTGATGATGGGTCAAATATCTATGCATACTAATAAAGGTGCCACTCAGGGACAAACACACCAGTGGAATCATAAAAATACTGGTTCTAGATAATGATTAGGGAAGCAGGAGGCATCCTTCTCTAATTGCTCAAAGAAATTCTATTAGCTAACCGTGATAACGTAAAGTCCAAGGAAATAATAACACGACGTTGCATTCAGTGCTATCACAAACAAAACAAAACAATGCATTGCAATACAAAATTGCTAGCTGTAGAGTGGGGTCATTTAATTACATAATATAGGTTTAGAAGATTAAGTTGCTTTGCACACCAAGTTCAAAGCTCCTCCAGTGTAAACAAAGCTCAAATACAGAGTGGGAGGCTAGACTAGTTTATGGGTGGATCCTGGCCTGCTGCTGCTCTGTGGTTGCCAGCAGATAAGATCATCTTATTGTCTTTAAAAACAGTGTAATGAGATTACTGTGTGGTGGGCTGCTGAAAAAGACAATTTGACAGACACACACAAAAAGCTGTCCCATGCAGGCACCTTAATCACCACACAGAGCTATGTTAATGTCAGGTCTTTGGCTTCTTTTAGATTACAAAGTTAATAATGTACTGTACTGTACTGACCCGTAATCAGCTTTGTGAGCAGTTAGTATGGTCTGTATTATAATAACGTACTTTACTTTGAACTGGTAGACTTTGGCAGCACAGAAAAGCATTTTTATATTACCATGACACTGCTGTTCCACTCTGCTCTATAGGCTATAATGTAACTGTTCGTTCAGTCTCGTCGCTCAACTCGGTCCCATTTATGATGGTCCCAGAGCATCTAACAGCCTTTAAGACAGATATTTGCCTCTAAAAATAACCATCAAACCAAATTTTAAAGGACAGCGATTGCTGGACTTCATAAAAATTTGTGTATTTAGAGTGAATATAAGCTTTACAAATTAAATTAAATGCATAATAACCCCTACGGATGCTTTTATAAACAATTATGGCCAGCAGGTTACATACACTCATTATGGGCATGTGCAATCATCATGTATGTAGTACAATCAGCTCCAAGAAGCCCAAAATTACTGTGACATTCATACCCATGCTGAGTGGGCATGAGTGGATGCCCACACAGTGGACCTCTGATAACACATACTGACTACTATTGCTTCTTCCAGCTTTAACTAAATGTATTGTTGTTTGCACTATAGACTGTCTCAAGCTGTAAACATCACTTAGGGCCTTAGGACATATCTGTGTCCTACGCACTAATATTCTCAATTCAAATACTGCATTTATGGTTCGAGTCAGTCTTAGAAGTCGTGTAAATACACAATACAGGCTACACACAAACCATGATAACTAATTATTAGTTTTCCATCATGCCGAGATATTTTGTGTTAAAAGTTTTGTCAAATTGAAAATACCTGTGTGCTGCACACCAGCTCAAATAACCAATAACTGTGAACCCTTTCTTTTTCCATGCCATTAGGCTGTGATCTTGTCTCCCGTCCTTTCAGGTCCCTTGTAAGCAGACACACTTCAGAGTCCCTGCTCTGTTTCCTCAGCTCCTCCTCCGAAATGAGTCGATTATAACAGACAGACCCGTGACTGAAAGAAAGTCTCTGTCTCTTTCAGCGGCAGGCTGGCCAGTTGCCTAGTTACTGCTCACTGATGTGTGTAAACCCTACACAGCAATTACCCAGGTATCATAGCACTGATGCTGGAAAGCGGCGCGGCGAAGCCCTCGCGCCTGCTCCCAACCCACCCCCATAACAGAGATAAGAGGAGCTGAGGGTTTTGATTTGAACCCTCAGCTCTCTGAATCAGCCTTCTCTTATTAAAGAGATGACGACCGACTTAAGAAGAGCAATGTGAAATGCTTCGAAGGAAAAAAACCCCATCTGTGATCTCCTGTCTGTCTGCACTAAGATAGTGGGTTAGAGGCTCTGCTCCGCCTGGAGTTAGCTGTATTTAACAATGTATGCACTCACAGACCTGTTAGCAGCTTTAATTAGAAAAGGTTTCTCTAAAAGCAATATACTGGCTGCTGAGTCAATAAACCACATGTATGTGTATTCATGTGCAGCTCTTCTTTCACACACTTAACATTACACAAGCTGGCTCTCACTGTTCTTGTTGTGCCATCTCTTTAATAGCCTGTTTGCTCAATTCTAGGAAATGTGGTGGTAGCAGGCAAGAACGTGCTTGGATCTCGCTCTCTCTCTCTCACACACTCACACACACAGGTTTCTTTTCCTCAGTCAATCGTTTTCCTTGTCTCTTTCATCAGCCCTGGCGGTTCTGCTCTCAGTCCCTTCCTTCCCGTTTCTCCTCCTTTTGCTTCCACATTCACTCATTTTATCTCTACTTTGATCCAAGCCTTCCATCACAGGTCTGCAGTGTGCACTAAAGAGAAAAGCAAGGAAATGCATGACACACCTGACTGATGCAGTGTGTCGCGGCAGGATGGATTGCTCATATACAACCACTGCAAAGCGAGAGTGTAAGCCAAACACCAAGCTGTGAGCTAACCTGGTTTCCCTCTGTGTTTGCAAAAGCAGCATCACACCTCCTCTCATGATTCAGGTGAGTGAGGCAGAGTGCAAATCAAGCAGAGAACATGACCCCCAGGCCCAAAGCGCAGCCCTCTGCTATAAAAAGTCATGTTCATTTCTACTCAGCCCAAAAGACAGTTTGGAGGAGGTTAGGATGGATTAGAGGCAACATGCTGTGAGTGTGATTTACTGGAGTCCCTGGAGTCTTTAATCAGAAAAAGTCTAGAGTAAGGGCTCATGTAATGCACACACACACACCAAACAAAGGTCATATTCACTCTGCTTCACTGAGTGAGTGGGTTAAATGCAGAGAGGAATTTCCCCACGGGGATCAATAAAGTATACATTATTATTATTATTATTGTTATTATTAAAAGTGATGAAAAAAAGCTGCCACTGTGTTACAAATTGAAGCTGGAGGGAATATCAGAGAAGTTGAGAGTAATAAGTAATAACAAACAAATTGCGGAAAAACACACCTGGTTGATTAAAAGCTTAAAATATCTTCAGTCCTACTAAAGGACATCCGTTCATTCGATTATCATTACATTCTTTAACTCAACTGGATCAGCACTACATGGTTCATGTCTTAACCTCAGTGTATAGACTGAATAGATGGATGTAACATTCAGCTCTTAAAAGTCAAAGAAGCCAGTGTGGAGGTGTCTTAAACCTGCATTCTACTAAACCTGTGTGACTCCTCTGTTGGCAAACAGAAGATCAGCTGTTTGGAAGTTTATGGTAAAATGATCCTTGCTGGCCTGATGAGTTCATGGCTTCTGTTGCTAGTTTCAAGTCACACCGCATGCAACGTGATATTCATTTAGTAGATTATGGCCCCCATTACAGTCAGAAAGGGAGGATTAACCATGGTATGCTCACTGGCTAATGACTTGTGAAAGACAAGTGTTTAACTAAAGACAGCGATGGTGAAAATCTTCTGATTTTGGCTTCCCAACAAGAAAATAGCGTGTCTTATACAAGCAAATATAAAAACAGACATCAATTAAAATGATACTAAAGTGAAAACAATCTCTGTCCTTACAGCTCAGACCAGCATTTTGGACCAAAACAGATCTCATATTGCCCGATTACATCTATCCTGAAATTTACTGCCCCCCTCTGGCTGCACTTGGTAATTGTCTTTGGAAGCTAGCTTGACTATCAGCTGTTAAATCTCTCATTTTTTCTGGGAGCGTTTATGTCATGCTGACAAAGGCTGGAACTGAGAGGAGAGTAGCAGGAGTCGATGTAGGACAGTCATTCCACTTGCTATTAATTTCAATTAAATTGTCTACAATTCAGCCAGAGGCACAGCAGGTGGCACTTGAGAGATATTTCTCTGAATACTTGAAAGGTGGGATTTCCCACGAAACCCTTCTCTAGCATTCTTTCCATCCTCCTCTTTTACCCTCATCCCTGAACTGTGGAAAGGGCAAATGGCATGTTCAGCCTCCCTGAGCATGGCTCTGATGGGGGCTTCTTCCTGTTAAAAGGGAGTTTTTCCTCCCCTCTGTTGACAAGTGCTAGTTTGCAGGGGATTAGGCAATCATTTGGGTTCGTTCTCTAATTGCAGGGTCTGTATTTTTCATATTTCCTCATGACGTCTGTCACTGTAGGTGATACAGCACCCCAGACCAGTACAGACCATTGACCCATTTACTTTACCTTCAATGAGCATGAAAGTTGACCTCTTTGACAAACTTCACAATATTCAGCTTTTTAAGATGCTCAGTCTTTTTTTGGCCGTTTGTGTATGTGTACTGCTACACTGTTGTCAGAGATGATGAGGAACTGGAATGCAGTTGGTTCACCCACTCATCTCACCCATCTGTAAAAGTCTCTGCATGCCATTGATGGTGCATGAGCAGTTACCTGCGAAACGACCTATTGTCATCAGTAACATCTGCACTTGGAAATTAATCCAAACACAGAGCTGTTACACCCCGTCAGTAAGTAAAGTTAACAACAAAAAAAATCAGTGAGCTGTGTCATCAGATCATGTATAATGTAGCATGTTGTCATCAGACCCATGGTTCTCAAAGCGGAATCTGTTAACACCACAGCTCCCTCACAAAGGGCTCCAGAGGGGTTTGATGATTCAATTCACTTGATTCTATTTGGATTTCCTATTTATCACCATACACTGTGAAAGAGACACATACCATCCCATTTCTCCCACTTTCAATTTCAACAGCAGACCGTAGCAGATGCATAAACTCTGACCGATCATCTTTTCCAAATGGTGACTCTTTGGACAAAAGACACATCTAGGAGGCAGATTCTGCAGCCCATGAGACAAAGGAAGGCTAAAACGATTCAATCCATCTCACACTAATAGAGAACTCCCAGCAAAAAGAAAGGTTTAAACAAACCCAGGCTTATCCTGGCAGCTGCTGCAGGAGAAATATCACCCACAAAGAACAACTTCTCTGTGAACTGCAGAGTTTTCAGCTGTGTGTGCCGACCACACGTTCAACATGCAGACGATCGATGTGACCCAGTTTCTGCCTTGGCATCAGCAGAGAGATGTTGTACAGTGAGCTACAGTATTTCAAAGAGCATTTACAGTCTCAGGCAGCAACCAGACAGTTAAAACAATCGTCCCTCAGGAGGTTGTTAAAGCAGCACAAACGTACAACTGTTTTCTTTATGAATGTCCTTAAAAGAAATCTCCATACTGCAGCACCTCCCATTCACTACATCCTCACCTGTTTGTGCTGTTATTTTGAGCCCCCCCCCTCCGGAGGCAGGAGGTGTGTTAGGCTGCACTGTTTGAACAGGGCACATAGAAAAGGGGAGCGGGCTGACGTTATGTTAATAGAGGTAGAATCAGGAGAAGAGGAATCTGCAGCGTGAATGCTCAAATTAACACACACACACACACACACACACACACACAAGCTCAAACAATTATAGGCTGAATACGCACAGTGCAAATTTCATTTATGTGCGGACACACACACACTCTCCACTCTGCCCGTCACCCTCAGCCCTTGCTTTGGGCTGTGGCTCCATCTAGTGAACAAAAATCTGCATCTGGCACAACTACAGAACAGGGCGGTGTTAACAAGAACGCTATTAAACACTAATGTATCCAAAAATGATTATGAGAGCTATAGAAAATAAAAAATACAGGAATAATGCTACAAGTCCAATTTTTGTGTTGTCTTCCTTGGTAAATTCACTGATCCTTAAATGAAAGTGAATGGCAAAATTGCCTCTATAACCATGCAAAAAGAATGACTGCACAGTTATCACTATATCTAACTAACTACATATAATTATAACCTATCAGAATGGAGAATACAGTTTTTTCAAAACAGGCGTATTATACTCGTATTATATACTGTATTATATCACAAAGGAGGTATAACAAATTGCTTCCTAGCATTCCATTTAGACGTGTTTGTTCCACTCCTGGCAAAACATACACAGCGGCATGGCTCTGTGAGATGCTTGTGCCATCATCAATGGAGTCATTTCTGCTGCTGTGGTATTTCTGCTATTATAAATATACCATTTACTTTCTGCCAAACCAAGTTTCAGTTGTGTCACTTTTGAAATTTCTTATACAAGACTAGTCAAGTTTTGTTTCATAACATCACAAAGTTACTCCAAAATACTACATAAATCTGACCTTTGTTTACCAGTCTGAGGTCACGCATTACGTGTGTGTGTGTGCGTGTGCGTGTGTGTGCGCGCGTGTGTGTGTGTACGTAAATTACCTCAGCAGCCACTGTACACAGTATGAGCTGTGTCTCTGACTCGGGGAAGTAGGATCTGACTTGTGGAGACATGCCAATCAGTGCACAGTTGGTCACAACAGCTATCACACTCATGGCTTCAAAGGCAAGCTGCACACAGAGGTAGAAAGACAGCGACAGTTATTCGTTTCCACGAATGGAAACCATACCTGGATGCTGGGCACAGCACAGAGTCAGTCATATGTCATTTTTAATGGAGGAGCTCTGTTTAGATTAGGACAGCATGTTAAAAAAATACAATGACCTGTCCACAGAAAGCTTTAATGTTCAGAGTACCCCAATATCATTTCTGAAGGACGTCCAATATAGCAGTAAGGATGTGGAGGATATCTGTGTCCTTTGGTAGTTTATAGTTGTACAGCAATATTTGTTAAATAAAAAACTAACAAAAATCATTCTTTTCTCATGAACATCAGCAACTGCATTCAAAACTAAATGAAAATACCTGCCAGACTCCAATGTTTGCAGCTGGGTCAGCAAAGGGTCGTTTGAACACTCGACACATCTTGAAGGCGTCAGAGTAAACCTCGGTGATGTTGTTTAACACCACAAGGACAGCCGCCAGAGGAAAGACACAGGAGAACAGACTGACATAACCAAACAGCAGGAAGAGCTCCAGGTAGTCATCAAATGTTCCCTGAGCAGGAATGAGAGCACAGACAGACACAAATTAAAGAACGTCGCAGAAGACGTCATTTGATTTCTGATTAAAGATCACATGTACTGACCAAGTATGTGCTCATGTCGGCCTCGAGCCGGACCTGCTCTACCAGCGGAAGCTCTTTCTCCTCGTACAGTCTTCTCTTCTGGATTTTGCGAATCATCTTTTTGTTGCGTCTCCTCTGCAGCCAGTAGGGCAGGAAGGCCTCCATGAACTGATTCAAGATCTGACTGGTGATCAACAAGGTCGCCAAACTCTGGAAAGAGCGCAGACACAAAGAAATATCAACAGAAACCAGGGTAGAGGGAGGTGAGAGAAACAAAAGAAAGGAACTGTAAAAACTAGAGGAGCAGAACGATGGGAAGTAGAATCAAAAAAGGAACGAAGGAGGCAGACCTACCTGTCTGAGAAGCTCCATGTCCTGCATGACAAAGGCAATGTAGAAGAGCGACGCGAAACAGTTGAAGAAGTTGAACTAAAGAAAAAAAGAGTTAAGGCAGTTATGAGAAGTGAGGTGGTGATAAGAAAGGCTGCACTCTCATCAATAAAGGGTACAGTTGGCAGAAAGCTGTGGATAACTCATTTCACTCACCACCAAGACTTTGAGCACCAGGTGATTTTGATATGAAGACTCTAGCCTGTGATTTTCTAAACACACGGAAAACATGTCAGCAATAACTCATCGCAATGTTCACAGCAGAAGCTGAAAACCAGTCAATGACTGCCAAAAATCTGGAACTCCAGGACCTGACCAAAGCCTGACTTTTCCTGGGGTCAGCCCTTTAAAAACATTCCTTTTATTTGCCTTAAGAAGCATCTAAGTTATTTTCATGGTGTGTTTGTGTTATTATTTATCTCCAAATCTGTGAGAATGTTGAATTGAATCAGGGCCCATCATACCTCATACTACAACATTATCCCAACGATCTAAGTTTGTGCTCACAGGGGATCACATGATTGCTGAGGTTCTCTCTAACATTGTAGGGTTTTATCTTACAATATGTGTTTGGTTGGTTTATCCTATTGATGGCTTCACTTCCATTTACTGAGAGCTGTACTGTATTGTGTTGCTGTCACAAATAAAAAGTTCCTGTGAACAGTGATTGAATGATACAATGGATAAAACTCTAAACCTTTTGATCTCCCTTACTTGTCATAACTACATATAAAATAGTTATCATTCCAAAAGATTTAATGCAGTTTCTTCGCTAAACCATTTGAAATACACAATTAAAGTCTGTACTTTTATCGATCATTCATCATTAGCTTTTCATTTATTTAATTAAATCAGGTACACAAACTGATTTACTAATGCAACATGCATTTTACTGACAATTGCGCTGAGGTT
The DNA here is from genome assembly GCF_000239375.1 of Pundamilia nyererei. Lineage (NCBI taxonomy): Eukaryota > Metazoa > Chordata > Actinopteri > Cichliformes > Cichlidae > Pundamilia > Pundamilia nyererei. The sequence goes on from NW_005187526.1 coordinate 1,923,319, forward strand.
GAACGCTGGGGGGGGGGAAAGCACATCTTATTTTTGTGCTCAATATGGTGACAGTTGCTGCGCGGAGGAGGAACAAAAGTGTCGGTTACCAAGCTATCTAATTCTAAATTGGCTCAGTGACCTCAGAGATGACCTGGACCTGGATGACCGCAACAAAACGTCTTACAACACTTTAGCTTTTGGTGTCTTGAACATACTGTGGCTTCTGTGTCAAGAATTTCACAGCCTGCACTGTGGGGTTCAAAGTGAAATGGCTGAAGAACAAAGAGAACAGATGGATAATGATGTTAACTTTGGACCCCGTCCTGAAATTAATCAGACCTCGGATGGACATCAAAGCATGGGAAGTCTGAACAGCAGTCCATTTTTAATTTTGATGTTTTGAATTGGTTTCATAGTTTGAAGGTGCTGTTTGCTTTTGTTCTGGTCAATTCATTTACATTCATCAACTTTAAAAACATATATTTCCTTAATAAAGTTTTTATTACACTCAAATGAAATTGTTCTAATTTCAGCAATATGAACAGTGCGGATAGTTTTCACCGTGATCTCATGAGCTGTGCTCTTAAACACATAACTGTTTTTTCATTCATCTGCATGATAATACCTAAGATGGAGATCACACACACACACACACACACACACACACA
>NW_005187526.1:1923988-1933722 GCF_000239375.1 Pundamilia nyererei
CACACACGGCTGTTTTCCCACTGAGCTCAAAGAGTGAATGAAGCTTCAGTATGTAGATTTACCAGACAGAGAGCAAGCGAGCATCTTTAACTGCTGATGAGTCGCCAGCTGCCTGCAGTGCGCGCACACACACACACACACACACACACACACACACACACACACACGATTATTGTAGGGTCTTGAGCGTATAATAAAAAATTATTTGGCCTTAAGTCTACCCAATGAGACAAAATGGTGCACACTTAAAGGCAAATCAAGGGACTGTTGAATTAAAACATTTGAATTACAGGAAAACCCTAGCTTCACGCTGCATTGTGAAAACTCATCAGCTCTGGATTCTCTTGTAATATCATCAGCAATCAAGCCCTCTAGCCAGAGCTTGTATTAATGCAAGAAACATGGTTTGGTGTGAATGCACAATAATGAAAAAGTGGACTTACCCCATTCAGTGAGGAACTCGGCAGCATATCTGTAGATGAGGTTCATCGCCTCTATGACCACAGCATAGATGATACTAGGGATGAATAGCAGAATGTGTGTCCAGAATGTGGGGTTCTCATCATAGATGGACAGAGCCCACCCCTCCATCTGGAAGTAGATCATCATGATGTAGAGGGACAGGTAGAGGCAAAGCAGGACGAAGGGCAGAGACACAAGGTAGACACGCAGGTGCCTCTTGGAGGTGGGGTAGATAGGCTCTGCACGTCCCGTCACAGGGTTGTGACCAAGCACGCCGTGAAATCCAGGCCGAGGTTCTTCAAAGGCCTTTTTTCTGCACAGTGTGCCCCAGTAGTAGGCTAGTGAGGCACTGCGTCGCTTCCATAACTGGTGGGCACAAAGGTTCAGCAAGTCAGCTGAAGAATTTTAAAATTCTGTTACGATTTTAATAAACACTTTTGGAGTTAAGACTACATTGCAAGCAGCAGAGGGTAATATTTTCCTTTACAATTAAAGGGTGAATTTTCTCTCTTGTTTAGTGTATAAAAGAATGAAAAGTTAAACCACACATCACAGTTAAACTTCTGAAGTGCTTGAAAAGATTCAATCCCTTTACATCAAAGAGCTGAAGATTCACTTCTACCGCTCCCGTTTTAACCCCTCCACCACACCAGCATCCACCTGCAGGCTTTGGAGCATATTTACACATCACTGCCCGATTTCTATGTGTATCATATTTTTAGGATGGTGAGCATTGTGCCTCCACACACCAAACTATATTCTGCAGCCATCACAGATTAATAGATCAATAGGTAGAACGATATCATACTGCATACTGTTTCATGTCTTCTTACCTCCAAGATAACAGTGCACCAGATCAAGTTGAAGACAGCAAAGACTACATATTTGTCATAGTCCTCCCAGTCAAACAGATAGTAAGGCACCCCAATGAGGGCCATAGGCACCAGCGCAAAGGTGAAGTACTCCAGGAAGCCAAAGTAGAGAGCCTGGCCCTCACCATAGTAGTGTCTGATGTCGTCTGGGGATAGAGATGAAAGAGTCAGTAGTGATCAGGAGCACTGACAGTGCATCGCTCCAATTACAGTCTGGGGACATATTAGAAATGCAGATGTACAGAGACCTCTTTTGCAAGTGTGCATACTCCATAACGTGGACTGTTCGTTTTAATCACACAATGTATTCAAGAGTGACCATGAAAAATAATGGCACAAGATGCACTTACCCAGAGGCTGAAGTGACACCTTCACTTTTTTATACCAGGAAAAAGAAAGCCTTTTGAGTTCTTCGTTTTCATGCAGAGGAAACATCTGGATTAAGATCCTTTTGGAGAGCAGTCTGCGAACTAAGATGCAAGTAAAGAAAACAACAAAAAAGAGCATGTTACTTTCTGTCTCACCCCCCACTTTAGTCATGTACAGTGATGATAAAACAGGAAGTTTTTACTCAAACTTGTGAATTATTTGGAAGATATTCCACATGAAAACCTTCTGGCTGCATTTCCATCCTTCTCTTGAGTTTTTCTGAACTCACTTTCCCAACTAAATAAACATGCATTTCATTTTGTAAAACAAGGGCAGGCTAACAATAGCTGGGAGCCGGCCCATTCCACACAATACAATAATGACTATAGCAATAATTACTATTGTCCAATATGCAGCAGCTAAATACGAGCACATGAAAGCGCTATCATTTCATCTGCCATTTTTTGAGTGCATCATTTGTCAAAAAATAATTACATTCTATTTTAACACGATTTGTCAAACACAGGCGTTGAATAGAGGCACCCTATCTTCACTGCAAGTTCATTGGTTCCTTATCTCACTTTGGGACTATTTTACTGCATTTGCATATTTATTGTTTCCATACTGAAGACAGACAAAGGGAGGGGGTTGCAGAGATAGCGGGGTGGAAGGAGGACACAGTCTGTGTTCAGTCTACAATCTGCTACCGTTACTACTACAGGAATCTCTAAATCAAACCGCAAGCAAGTGTGGATGAACCGCAGGAGAGGCTCAAACAGTCAAATCTGTCACAAGCTGAAACTGAGAAAAAAATAGGAGTGAAATTATCTAATCTGTGTATCAGCTAATAAAAACATACTCTGCTGTGGCTAATGTTGTTATAAACAGGTTCTAACAAATGTCTTTCTGATAGTTTTATGATTAAATGCCGAGTGTATACTTAACTAAGGTTGAGGAGTGATAAATCATTTAGCCCCGACTAAACCACGATTTACACAATGTGTTCTCTTTGTACATCAAAATGAAAACAGTCAAGTCTCTAAGATGAGAAGCTGGACCTGTATTCCTATACAAATGAAATGACTGATCAATTATCAAAATGTTTATCTGTAAGCGACAGAATGAAAAACAGTTTAGGGGAAGAGGACAAGCATAAAATTGGCCACAGCTTCAAAACCCTGTATGATAATACACTGCCATGTTTTACTCACATCACCTGTGTGTGGTTTTACTTCTGAGGTTGATCAGTTTCCCAGTTTTATTCTGAGATGTCTGCACATCCTAATTTAGTACAGTTTCCTGGAATTTCAGCTGTTAAATTCAGCAGTGCTATGAAGTACCGGCAATCTGTCCAGCATGCACCCTGCCCACCTTCAGCTGGATAAGCAACAAAGAATATGTATGCATGCAAGAAGGAACTAGATGAGACCATTTTCTTTTGTCTTCCTGTGAGTGAAATACACAACATCAGCAAACTGATCACTGCAAAGCTCATTTGAAACAGATTGAGACATGAACACAGACTCACTGATAGATTTCCCAGGGTAGAGCTTGGCATGACTGTATCCTGGAACATTAGTCTCCTCTTTGGCTCGCAGTGTGTCCAGCTCATGCTTGATAACATACTGACACTCAGCCATACTGAGGAAGCCGTCTCCATCCCCTGAAGAGATGGAACAGAAACACAGTGCCATTCACCACAAAGGCATGTTTTCACAGGCTGTTACAGTGACGCCACTCATTTCAGACAGAGTATGTGAGCGGTGATGAGACTCAGGGGCAGTGATCAGATTGATTTGTGTTGAAGAAGAATCAAATGATGCATTAAATTCTCCTTATTTATGCAATTCTGCACAGAGCTGACTTAACAAGGAGGCTGACAAATATGGTAGTGATACGAGTTACCTCTGACTGACTGTTTAAGGTTTCTGAAAACCAGCTAACATAAAGAAAGCCTGGCTGTGTTAAACTGCAAGGCTGCAAGTTAACAATAACAATAAGATGCTAGTCTAAAGCATACATTTTCACAAACTAAACAGTAGACTTGCCTTTAAAATCTTTGAAGTTGTGTTTGCTGGCAAAAGTGAAGGCTCTCATAGACCCGTCAGTACACTCCTTAAAGAGCCCCAGATCTTCTGCACCACAGAGCAGCCTCTGCATGGAGGCCCCCACCAAAAACATGTTGGGGTTTTCCTTCTCTTCCACCCCGATTCCAGGTCCCAACTGCTCCACCAGCAGCTCAGCACCTGGAAGAAATTACAGGATGAATAATACCACGTCAAACAAGGGAAGATGATTCGGGGGGTGCAGACGATCTTCCACACCTCCATTCTGTTGCCGGTCTCTTATCCTGCTCAGCAACCAAGCAATGGCCTCCTCCTTGGTGTCTGAGGCCAGCTCCAGCACCACCAGAGGAGCGAACCTGGAGCCACTGCTGTCTACTGACGACTCCTGCAGCATCGTCCCTCCTCCCAGGAAATCTGCATAACAGAAACGTCCTTATTTCCTTGAGTCCCAAGTGTGAAATACAGCACAGACTGCTGTAGAACAAGCTTTGCTTTGAACAACCAACAGTAATTATTGTTATTGCCAATAAACGGAAACACTGCTATCTGCTAGAAAGGCCTGTTTGTCACTATCATCTTCAATTTCAGTGTACTGCAAGGCCGACAGGGCAAGCTGAGCTCGTGCTAGGCCTAATCATCAGAAGTTTCTGTATTTCTACAATTCTGGGAGCTGGAGCCTATCACAGCTGTCATAGGGCGAGAGGCAGGGTGCACCTTGGACAGGTCGCCAGTCTGTCACAAAGTTAGCTTATAGACGCAGACAGCTATACACACCTTGTAATATTATAGAAAAAAAACCCATCTAGTAATATAGATGAAATAAAATTTCCCATTAACATCATGTATGCCATTGTACATGATGACAATTTTTCTTTAGGGACTCGCAGTAGAAGTACTTTGCTATTTTTCTTCCATAAGTCAAATCTGAATACAATAACAAAGTCTGTTCTTGTTTTCTTGGGCTCCCTGTCTCATCCTATTCACAGACTCCTAGAGTTCCTGCTGTGCTGTACAACAAATTCAAAATGTCTTTACATGACTAATGTAGTGTGTGAAATGACATCTTGGCCCAAAACAGGTAAAGAAATGACAGATAAAGTCACAATGTTCATTGAACAGGTTTACACAAGGTGTGTCAAAGCTACCCCTCCTTAGTCTGAACACGGACCTCCCTGCAGTAAAATCAACTAATCATACGTGGTGGAATCTGTACTGTGGGTCTGCTGCAGATCAGCTCATGTATGACCTGTAAGGAGAGACAGACCCAGAGTACAGACAGAAACAGCTGAGACTGCTGTACCCAGAAAGGGAGGAGCATGTGTGTTAAAGAAAGCCCTGACATGCTGACTGCTACTCCTTCCGTACTTGTGTGTGTGTGTTGTGTGTGTGTGTCGTTCGGGCCAGCACAACACTCACCCAAATCTGTGTATGAAGCGGCAGTGTTCCAGGCTCGGGCCGGGAACCGTGATCATCTATTGTGAACAGTAAGAAAAGAGAAGAGCGTGTGGTGTTGTAAGCGTGCTGCACCCGGTGTTCCATGTCACAGAGCAGCACTGTCAGCTGTCACACCCACATCTGCCCCACTCCCCCTGTAGGGAACTTTAACACGGATCAGCGTTTTTTGTTTGTTTGTTTTTTACTGAAGCTAATTTCTGAGCTCTCTGTGGTGGTCCTCAAAATAAATAAATAAATCGGTAGTTTTTAAAACTGACATTTTTGAAAATTTATTTTGCAGTCAACTTGTAACACTATCACTAAAAGTGTTGGGAAAGGTTGAAGAGTTTATTTTATGAAGCACGTTGAGGTTACTGCTGTGATTTCACGCTTTATGAATAAAGCTGAAGGAAACTGAATAATGTCCTGACACATTTCATCTAAACCAAATAAAAGATGGACACAGCCACGTGACATCGCATCCTCAAGTGACCCGACTACAGGAAAGGGTGGAGTGCTAAGCTATCTGGTATTAGCAAGCTGCATTCGTAAAGTGAGGAGCACAGATTCTCATGTCAGCTAATTAGTGCTGAGTAACAGACTGATAAAAGTTAAAGTAAAAGTGAAGCACGAACATGTCTCTCACACACAAAATAACCCATAATATTAATCAAATAATCCATTAAAATTGCTCCGATACGCACAACCACAGGCGAAGAAGAGGCCTAGCTCCGCCTACCCGTGTCCCAAACACCTGTCAGTCACAGCAGCCACACCTCTAACTGTATTTATCATCTAGGCAGATGAGTTATCAAAGACTAAGTATTGTTTCCAGTGCTGTCAGGCGTTTTAACATGGAAGTGTATGGAGACTGACTCAACGTCCAAATTAGATTTTCTTATTTATTATGTACAAATGTTAGCCTGGTGGCAGTGTTGGAGCACATGTGAGAGTAACAATGAGAGTGAGAGTACTAAAATTCAATATGATTCATGCTCTGAGCACCACACATATTCAAATTTTTATTAAAGAGTATGTAGCGCTGATGGTCAGAAGCCCTGAAATATCATCTACAACAGGGTTCAATTAAAATGCGCAGTTCAGTTAGAGGAAATTATTGACTGTGATAATCCTCCTTTCTGCCACTTAGAATGACTAAAATTTACAAAGTGGACTTAATGTTTTATTCAATATTACCCAAAATTAGTGACTAGGCCCATAAAGTTATAAAAAAAAAAAACAACCTGTTGACCAATGCTAGGGGTGAGCGCTGCGTTCCTATCCGTTGTTAAGCGATGACGTGACGAATCCTACTTCCGGGCCTAAAGTAGTCTGAGTTTAATATGGCTTTTGTGTTGTTAACATATTTAATGTCTTGTATTTTCTTCTATTTAATCTCAAAAAGCTCCTAAAACAGTCAGTGATCACTGTTGACCTCCCTCAGCTTTTATTACCGCTAATCATTTATTTAAGCTCAGTTTTTAAAACCTTAGGATGTAACTACAGCCCAGCCCATGCAGCAGTATATGAATGACTAACCTCGTATTGTGGATGGATTATCTCAGTTGTTCTCCTGGCTGAAGTTTGGTCCTTTTACAGCATCCTGCCATGCGATTACATTTGTTCCTGACCACCGAGAACACTCACGTTAACTTTTATCGAGTGGAAAAAGGTTAGCTTGTTTATGTTATACTAACATAGCTGTGTCGCTAGCGATCACGTAGCACATCATTATATACCAGCTAGCCAAACTTCAGTAACCCTACAAACGTCACTGCTGTTTAGTTTTCTGTCTTCATTTATGTTGGAAGTGATAACAGAGCTGTACGTTTTAATTTGTTTCCAAAACCCCGCAGTCAGGACATGCTATGTTGTATTTAAATAGAAGCTAGCGAGCTAACTTCCTGCTAACTTCTAATGTTAAATGTCATAAATTCTGTTTTCATGGATGCCTGGATGTTAAACTCAATTGTTACACCTGGTAGAGCAGAACGCTGATCATTTTATTAAAGATGGAAGACTTTAGACAGCTTTTCAACTCCCAGTAATGCCATAGTGATCGTTTGATATATGGACCTGCAGCGGAGTTTAGACCCAGACACGGCTAGTGACGTCAGACTTAACAACCGCATTTCTACAGCAATGAGAGGCACACAGGTATCGACCTCTAGTGCCCATTAAAAAGAATTACAGTATAGGATATTTCCACAGACCCAGAAGCTATGTCCACCTTTTATACAGTTTATGGGTATCTGAACCATATGTCGTAAAAAATAAAAAATAAATAATAAGTTGGATTGTGGAAGTTGGATGTGGTGACTGTGATATCAGCCATATCAGTTTGCTCTTGGAAGTCCCAGCTGAAGGTTAAACTTCACTATGATTTCAGATGGGTTTTTACCTTATTAAGATATTTTTTACTGTCTACTCTACTGCTGTATGTACTGTGTGCACACACACACGCAGTCCTACCAATGCTGTCACACTATTTGAATGATTTGATAGAACAAAGGGATGTAAGAATGAAGTAGGGCTGGGCAATATAGCCTAAAATCCATATCGCGATATAATTTGAAGCACGTGCGGTAACGATATATACAGCGATATATTCTTTTCTTCTGTATAATGTATTTTACACACTATAAGGCACACTTAAAATCCTTTAATTTTCTCAAAAATCGCGAGTGTGCCTTATGTATGAATTCTGGTTGTGCTTACTGACCACGAACCGATTTGGGCGTGCAGAAATCTGTTAAAAATGTTTTAGTACAACTTTGGTAAGCCGCACTGCTTGATGGATTGTCAAGAGCATTACGGCTGCCGTAGTTTTCCATGAAAACAGAATTTATTAAATATAACGGAGTTAGAAGTTAACAGGAAGTTAGGTCGCTAGTTTCCACCTAAACATGACACACCATGTTCTGACTGAGATTTCTGAAACTAATTAAAACGTACAGCTCTGCTGCCACTTCCAACATAAATGAAGACAGAAAACTAAACAGCAGTGGTGTTTGCAGGGTTACTGAAATTGGACTACCTGGTATATAATGTTGTGCTACGTGATTGCTAGCGACACAGCTATGTTAGCATAACATTAGCACAGTGAAGCTGGAGGCTGAACGCCAACTTTTTTCCCACTCGATAAAAGTTAACGTGAGGGATTCTGTATGAACAAATGCAATCGCATAGCAGGATGCTATACACGGGCCAGACTTTAGTCAGGAGAACAACTAAGATTATTCATCCACCATACAAGGTTAGTTATTAATATACTGCAACAACATGGGAATAGAGCAGCTGGAGCGAATTCAACATTAATCAATGTTACGGAAGTGGAGGAAGCGCAGTTTTTGGCTTTCCCCATATTTCAAACGTGCTTCATCTCTTTGCTATTACTGTCCCCCGGCATAATTTGCAGATGATAATGGTTGTAGCCGCTGCGATGCTTTCGACCAAAACAGGCGCTATCACGATAGAGCGATCTCTATCGTTGGCCAAATTTATATCGTTTCTATCGTATATCGTTTATATCGCCCACCCCTAGAACGAAGCACATATACATACTAACAATGTTAAATATAACCAAATTTACAGTGATCAGAACAGGTACCCTAACCACATGCTATGTTATTTTTAGCCTATGTATTGTCTCCAGAGGTTCAAGTGTTACCAGTTTTACAGGTAACAGTTGAACTTTCCACTGATCTCTCACGCTTCCAGTTTTGTTAAAAAGAAAAACAGCCTTTGTATATTTCATTAATATAGCTCTGTGTGTGTGTGTGTGCGCGTGTGTGTGTGTGTGTGATCGATCACATAAATTCCACTAACCTGGCCCACGCCTGTGCAGCTTTAAGTGACAACACCTGTGTGGGTGTGCGGAGTCTTTAATGAGTGTGGTTTAAAACTCAAATCCCATAGCTTGTTGAGTTGACTTTGGATATCTTTTTGTTAGGGATTATAATCAGTAACTGTTTTCATTTTATAATCCAGTTAACTTGTAATGAAGGTAACAGGATTATTTCTGTTATTATTTATTTTACACCGAACACTGAAACATTTTCTGCAGTTACACAACAAATCTTCATGCTTCATCCTGACGGTGTCAGATTTTGGGGGAAAAAAATGGCAACTATCTTAGTATTTTAAACAACTTTCCTTAGGGTGAGTAAATATATATGTATGTGTGAATGTAACATACAGCTTTACATTTCACATTATGTAGCTTCTTTGTTCTCATGTGTTTTAATTAGGAGTTCATAAACAGCAATCGCTATGCTATGACTGCAAGAATCTGTTATAGTTCTGTAGTCTTGCTCCCACTTTTATTTGAATACTGGTGTCTGTCAGGAAGATTACACAAAAATAAAAAAAAGAAAAAAGAAAAGAAAAGAAAAGAAATTGGTCAACATGTTGAAGAGATTAAACAAAGTTATAACATACAGTGGGGCAAAAAAGTATTTAGTCAGCCACCGATTGTGCAAGTTCCCCCACTTAAAATGATGACAGAGGTCAGTAATTTGCACCAGAGGTA
>NW_005187526.1:1935781-1945031 GCF_000239375.1 Pundamilia nyererei
ATGAAATAAGACAGAAAAATCCATCAAAGACCCAGGACTTTCAGTCTGATCCAGCTATGGTTCACTGAAGCCATCAAACAGCCTCAGTGGAAGCATGGAAGAAGCTGTTGTTTAGTAAATGAAACAGAGAGCAAAGGCTGAGGTATGCCAACATACACAATAACTGGACTGAAAACCAGTGGAGTTTGGTTCGATTTTTTTCAATACGTAAAGAAAAGGTCAGAATCAAAGTACAACAGTGACTAACTACAGCCATGTGGAAAACACAGTGGAGGCATGGTGGTGTTGAAGATCTTGTCAAAACTGGTAGAATTATGAATGCAGAAAAGATTTGTCCATCTGGAGAGCTTCTGATTGATAACAGCTAAATATTTAATTGCGGCAATGATCCCAAAAACACTGTGAATGCAGTAAAGGCATACCTTGATGGAAACAAATATAATGGTACACATCCATCCATCATGGATTGGCCTCGCTGGAGCCCAAATCTCAGCGTTATTGAAGCAGTGTGTGATCATCTTCACAAACGGAATGAAAGGCAAACACCCTTCAAGAAGCCTGTTTTTGAAGACCACTTAAATAAATAACAAAGCAAGTGGCCTCAGAGAGTTCAGCTGTGTGGAAAAATAAATGTTGTCATACCAAATATTGACTTTTAAGTCTGTACACTGTGCTTCTAATTATGTTTGCAGATAAATCACATCCCATTCGCCTAGCACAATCTAAACGATGTGTGGCTCAAGACTTTTGCACAACACTGTAAATAAAACTTTTTTCTACATGTATCTTTCACGCTGCAGGTTACATGTGCATGAGTACCTGTCCCCATTAAATGTAAGACCTGAAATATCAGATAAGCAAGATAAATGAGTTTAAAGACCGTTGAGAACATTTCTAATGACTTGCAGGATGATTCACCGTAAGAACTGAACCGAAGAGCTGAACAGCAGCAGCTGCCCGCGCAAGCTCAACACTCTTGTGTTACTTTTAAATACCCGAGTAATGTAAAACAAGGAACACAAAACGGAGTTTAAATACTTACCAAGACCCACTTCCACGATCAGCAGCAATGTTTAGACATGACAGACACGCCAGTTCCGCAAACTCTTCCTGGGTGCGTTTGTTTTACTCTACTAGGAAGAAACGAAGCGGAGATAGGTGGATCCACAGTAGGAATAACACTCCCCCCCCTTCCCCCTTGTCTCAGTCAACTGACGCTATAAATGAAATGCACACAAGCTCGGCAGCTACGTCAGAGCCACGTGACTGTGAGAAGCGTCTCGGGGACTGTCGCGCTATGGCTGAGCAAGCGGTGATCGAGAACAGAGGGTGAGTATTTCTATTAACCTATCACATTCCCCGGCCTGTCAGAGTATGTCTATCCACGGTAATGTTCCTTTATTATTTAACAGACACTAAGTGTCTGTTAAATAACAGCGACACTGTGCACCTTTTCCTGAAAAATGCCCGAGTGTTGTTGTCGAAAGTTAGACAGGCTGTCAGAGAGAGGCACCACTTGGGTCAAGGTAAACCTGCCCCCCCCCCCCCCCTCCAACCTCATTAGTTAATTGCTGCCTTCTTGTAAAGTGGCCCGTACTAAATGAGAGTGCTCGAAGACTGCAGAAGGTCGTTGAAAAACTCACCGGTGCTTTGAAGGTATTGTCGGTGTGGTCCACAGAAGTAAAATAACGCTCTTGTTGCAAAGCCGCTGGACTGCCATGTTTGTTTTACCTCAGAGATAGTAGAGCAAATTGGAAAACAGGTGCTCTTAGAATCCATCCTACCTCGCAAACCATCCTACCCGTTGTTTCTGTGCATGCGCACAACACGAAATTAAGTAGCGAACCGTCCTACCTTTGTAAATATTAGCTACAAAAATACTGACGGGTAAAATTAACTGCCAAACCATCCTACCTTTGTGAATTTCACCTGCAAGCATACTTAAACAGTTAAAATTCAGTGGCGAACCATCCTACCTTTGTTAATAACAGCTACAAACATACTGACGGGTAAAATTAAGTGCCAAACCATGCATGTTTGGCACTTAATTTTACCCGTCAGAGTGAATGTTACCTACAAGATACTTTAACGGGTAAAATGAAGTGGCAAACCATCCTGGCTGTATGAATATGACCTATAAGCATACTCTGATGGGCAAAGTTAAGTTGGTGTTGGAATTACTCTGTGACAGCAGAGTTACGGTAGAACGTTTTGCCAAACTAGGATGGTTTGTCAGAACACCGGTTTTAAACAAGAGTTTTGCAGTGGCGCGAATATTTTTATATTCATGTGCATAAAAAGCCCTCTGGAAATGCACAAAAAACCTTGATAAAACCATAAACTTTTTTTAAGTGTTATAGTAAATGCTTGATAATTTAAATAATGGAGATGATAGTTTTGCTGTCAGGCGTTGTCATCGGCCAGTCCCTGTCCTTTGCCCTCACGCGCTTACTCTTTTATTATATCTCCAGGGTCATTCATAGAATGCTGTCTACTGTTGGTGTTCCCAGTCTGGCCAGGAGTGTGTGGGGCTATGTGGATAAAACAATAAGGTAATGTTATGAGCATCCACACACAGACACAGGTGTGACACTCTTTTACACAAATATCCACCTCCACTCAGACATTAGCTTTCATTATTGTAGCCTCACTTTGTTAGTTTGTATGTGTAACTGTGCAGGTCCAGTTTCCTTTCAGCTGGGTGATTTTCATGAGACTTAGAGTAATAGAACGTAAGCAAAGGGAGAACTAAACGTAAACTTTTGTGACTCTTTAACTTACCTTTCACAATAACACACAGGGTGTCTCCTGCGTTTTGATAACCCTGGCAAACTCACGGGTTTATCAAGTAATTGCGTCTCCAACAATTGAGTCCAACACATGTATGTTAACAGGCTGAGACTAAATGGTTGCTTATCAGTGCAAAGCAATATAAATGAGCAGCACCACCCCGATTAACAAAAACCTGTTCAAAAGGCATTGAAATTGACGTTTCCAGACTTGTAAAAGGCATTTAGAGTGGGTTAAAAGTGAAAGTGCAGTTCACAAATCACAGCCATCTCCTTGAGGTGTTCTGCATTATAAGGTGAAGACCCTACAATAATGCAGAGAAAACCCCAACAGCAGCCCAGATGAGAAACACATGCGCATATAGCGTAAATGTGCTTTTATGTTAAAAAAATAATTAAGTACAACTAGTTTTGGATTGAACCTTCAGGACCTTCCTTGCTGCCCAAGCATCATGTGTAATGATTTGAAAAAGAAAACGACAGCCATGGGGGGTGGAGGACAGTCTTAAAATGAGCAAAATGACCAATGAGCTCCCCAAACAGTAAAACCTTCATGGGGGGGGGGGAGATGATCAGAGCAGTTAAATTAGGCTGATTTTTAAGTCTGTGACTCTAGTTGTGCCTAAACAACACAGTAATGAGGCTGCTTCATTATGTCTGCCACATGTTGGAAAGGACTTTATGTGAGTTCTCTTGCAGTACTGACTTATTTAAAACAGAGGACCACTCAGGCAGCACAGATTCGCTGCGCTGCGCTGCTGCTGCTCACTTAGAAAATAGACAGAAAAATCCTTGTTGTTGTCTTTTTGTGTGTGCGTGCGTCTTTGCGTGTGTGTGTGTCACATTTGTTTAATTGTAAGAATTATTAGAAGTAGGCTTAGGTAAATGTTGAAACATGTGAAAGGGACTGATTAAAATCGCATCAATCACGTCCTGTATCGATGTCTCAGAATTCAAGGTGACATATTCAGGTGTTCTATCCACTTAGCAGCCGAAAACCTTACAGACACACAGACAAACAATTTAAGTTGCCCTTTATCAAAACAGCTGTAGCTAGTGAAAAGGACAAATAGTCCTTTATCAAAACAGTTGGAGATAAGATAAGATATAACTTTATTAATCCCTCGGGTGGGTTCCTCTGGGAAATTCGATATGAATGTTTTGATAATTACTAAGTGAACAAGATGTCTGGTTAGACTCTGTAAAGAAGGCCTTGTTAAAGAAACTAATGTGACCGATGTCAGGGAAGGAGAACATTGAGTCAAGTGTAGTGTGACGACAGCCGTTTGTTTCCTCTTTTGATGTCTCTGCGTGTTGCTACATGAGGTTTGCATGTCACAGAAGAACATTTTGTTGTTATGGTTGGTTTTTGTTTTGGGGTTTTGTTTTTTTTTTTGGGGGGGGGGGTTGACTTGCCTAAAGACAAAAGAAAGCAAAGAAACGAAATTTTTGTGTCACAGCTTTGTGCTCTGTTATGCTTTTCCCTCAAGACCACACTGGGCCAGTGGAGGAAAGCAGAAGAGCTTATTTCAGAGCCAGCTGTGAAGTAAGAAGTTGCTTTCCCACACAGAGCAGCTAATGGAGAGGTCATGAGATATGACACTTTTACAATAAACACAGCTGTTTAGACATTCAGCCAAAAACCTTTAAGTGTCTCCTTACTCTTAAGTCACACCCTTCTGTAGTTTAGTTATGCCTTCTAGTAGAAGGCCTGCCATAACACGTTGCCATGAATTAGGAATGAAAAAACCTTTTCATTAAAAAAGAACATTGCAGCGTGTGTTGGGTTTGCAACGTTGTATCTGAACAAACCACATGACTTCAGGAACAATGGGACTTGTTAACTAACAGTGTGTCCACATGAATCTGTGCAGAAGTCATGCATGTGAATGTTTACAGAAATATCTCAGATTTATCAACATCAATTTAACATTGCTTCTGCTCATAATTTACAGTTTTCCAGAGTACCAAAAACCACAAAATGCTCAGAATTACAATTTTAAAAAAATCACACAAAAAACCCCAAAGTGGAAAGATGTAGGCTTTTACCTCTCCATCAATGTTATTCCATTTATCTGAAAAAAGAAACAAATCCCTTTGGGTATCTTAAGAGATCTGTGCTTAAATAAATACCTCACAAACGGCATTGGGTCAGAATTTTCTCTCAACAGTATGGGAGACTGATAAAGTCATACAGAGAAGCATTAATACAACGTATTGGTTCCTAAAGCATAAAGCTTCATGGATGCTTCATATTAAGGACTGCTCTGTTACATTAAAATACCAACACGGAACAATCTAAACATTCAGTGTGAGGACTCCATGAAGAACTAAATGACAAAGCGATCTCTCCCTGGCAATGCAAAACTAAATTAACACTCCTAACAGCAAATGTAGAAGCCTTATCAGTTGAAAAATATGGTGTCTATTTGTTTTTCTGCATGAAATTGTTTGCACAATTTTGCAATTTGTTATCAAATCATATTTGGATCATTTATTTTTTTACCCAGATTTTGCACTCTGGAAACTCCAACAAAAACATACACCATAAGGCTACAGTCTTATGGTGTATGTTCACACCTTTAAACCACTACATTTTTCAAAGCATCTGTGATAAATTCTGATGGTAATTTTGTGTATCAAGCCTGTTTTTTGCTTGCTTAACCTGTTAGTAACCCTGATTGTTTAGCGTGTTGCAAAACGCAGTCCAAGCGGTAGAAAGATGAGAAATGAGTTAAGTGAGGACCATACAGTAAGAGTCTGGTTAGCTAGGAGTCAATGTTCTGTGGTGCAGGTTTGTGTTATGAATCTTAGCCCTACGACTGTGAGTACCCCAAAGCAGCATGATGATGAATCATTATTATAATGATGAACGTTTGAAATATTAATATAAGGCAAACCATTCATATTCATACTGTTGTGCTTTTGTGTACGTAGGTGGTGCTGGATTCCCAACTGGCTGCCATCGTGGTGTCCAACTTCAAAGAGCCATCTGCAAGCTTCAGAGGAGAAGATGCTGCAGTGTAAGGATAAACCCAGTGTAATTTTTTTTTTTTTAATTTAAAACATACACTTTTTGTACAGTGTGCAAAAGTAAAAACTCACCCACCTGTGTTCACTACTCAAACACAACCTGTTTTGCTAAACAAAACCTGTATTGGCTAGAAATCAAATAACTTTTTGTAAATATGAATTAAATCTGCAAGCAGCGATGACCGTGTTGGTCATCGCTGCTTGCAGATTTAATTCATAAGACTTTCTTTGGCAAATTTGAGGTTGCTGCGGTCAGTCACCTTAAAACTGTAGCCCAAAGTGCATAACATGACATTTCTTGTTCCCACTAGGTGGTGCAGTGACCACCATCAAATATGACAGGAGAAATGTTTTCAGGGGCGGAGCCTTATGAAACGTGGGAAGTTTGGTCCAGATTGGACGATGTATGTGTAAATAAGAGGAAACTATATTTTCATGGCGACTGGTTGAAATTTGCCGTGGTACCACGGCCACGCCCTTTGAAGAAAGCTCAAAAGTGTTGCAGTTTAATATGGCCCAGGTCTGTAGTTTAGACTGACCAAATATGAAGTTGATCCTTGGAGGAGTTTGCAACAGTATAATGCCAGGAAGTCGCCAAAATGTCACCTTCAATTCAAAATGGCGGACTTCCTGTTGGGTTTGGGTCAGTGGGCTTCCAGACTTTACGTATGTGTGTACCAAATTTCATTCATGTAACTCAAACCGCATGCTGGTAGTACTACCATAGGTGGCATTATTGAACCATTTCTTACTCTGTACATGAGAAACTTCACCTGTTGCCTACTGGTGGTGGTCAGAGGGCCCGGTGGCGCCAGTGTCCAGCAGCCTCGCCTCTGTCAGTGTGCCCCAGGGTGGCTGTGGCTACAATGTAGCTGCCATCACCAGTGTGTGAATGTGTGGATGACTGAATGTGTAACGCGCTTTGGGGTCCTTAGGGACGTGTAAAGCGCTATACAAATACAGGCCATTTACAAACCAATAAAATAAGAAATTTTGCACGTGTTAGATCTGGTGAAAATGTACATGAGTTTTTTTAGCATCTTTAAGTCCTCAAAAATGCAATTGTTGACATAAAATAATAAACTGAGCAGATGCGTTGGGCCTTAGCGTGTTTCATGCTAATTACAAAATGTGTCTGAGATCACTTGTAAAGTATGTGTCTTATCGAAGACTACAAACAGCTCAGGAAAAAGTAACTCATGACTTTCGTTGCTCAAAATTTAAAGGAATATTAGATGTCGGTCTTCCAGAAAATGTCGTGACAACAAGTAGAGAACATTAACCACAGTAGAATAGGAACTTATAAATAAAGTGATTGATGATTACAGCTTTGAAAAATCAAGAAGTTCAGGGGCTGTTTTCTATGAATGACTTTAACCCAACTGTGCCTGCAGGATGTTACTAATGAACCAGTAAGTGTGAGAAATCGCATTGCTCTTGTTTGAGCTTGTTGCCGTGTTTGTGTGTGGTGTTGTTGTGGTTTTTATTTTTTTGTTTGTTTGTTTGTTTTTTAAAACCCTTTTGTAGAGAATCTCACTTTTGGTGAAGACACCTGATTGATTCAGTAGTATCAAAAAAGAGATGTTATTTAGATTAATGTGAAATGGAATATTTGACCCATCGTAATGTTCTTGAACTTTAAAGTAATCTTGTGCTTTTCTTTTCAGATGTCAGCACTGAATTTACTAAAGTGTTTGTTCCCATCTCCAACGACAATCTTCTGTGGACCCTGATGTTTTGCAATGACCATGTTAAAGATAAAACTCCCTTAGTTCTGCTGCATGGCTTTGGCGGCGGGGTGGGCCTGTGGGCTCAGAATCTGGATGATCTCTCCCAGCATCGGCCTGTCTTTGCACTGGACTTACTGGGTTTTGGCCAGAGCAGCAGGCCTGTGTTCTCAACAGATGCAGCAGAAGCAGAGGATCAGTTTGTCGAGTCCATAGAACAGTGGCGGGCCAGCGTGGGTCTGGAGTCTATGATACTTCTTGGTCACAATCTGGGAGGATACCTCGCTGTGTCATACTCCATTAAATGCCCAGGCAGGTGGGTGCAGACAATGGGATTTCTCATATCTTACTGTATCATGACCCACACTGTCTGATACAGAAAGGTGGCAGGTTTGTGTAAAATGTCAGGATCAGAACTGTAGCATAAGCTAAAGTCAGGTTTTAGTCTCTTATTATTATAATGATGCGAGTGTTTTAGGCACTCCATATAGGAGCTCATCTTTTCTAATGTCCACTGTTGGCTAGCAGCTCCTGTCATCTGCAAGAGTGGCTGAAACGGACAGAGTTAATATTGTGATAATCTTTGCATATCATCTCTAACTATTATTTCTATCCTGCCTTTTGAGGGTGGTGTGTGAATGTTGGTCTGCAGAAGTGTTTGGGCCTCTTTACACCTGCTGCCTCACAGCAGGCAGATACTGTCAGGGACTGTTATGGAAAATACAGTAGAGTGTGTCAGTGGACACAAAACTGATTTATCAACACATCAAACAAGTTTGTGTCATAATGTCTCATTTTCTGTCCCCAAGAGCAGCTTGTTGGTCAGATCAGCTAAAGAAAGCCATGTGTTACAGCTGAGCGCTCCAGTGAGCAAGTGGGCAGAGTGTTGATTGCTCTATAAAACCAGAATAATATACATTTGAATAATCCTTTCATCACTGCTGTAAATGGAACAAATGAAGTGGAACTTGCCTAGGAGGAGAAAAAAAGCAGAGTCTGCAGTGAACACTGTTATGAATAATGATTCTGCCCTTTTGCTGTTAACATGATTGTAGCAAAACATGCCAGCATGAGTAGAGGATACAGTTGTAGCGGTGTGCCTTTAGGTGCTGGCAGCCTGTGATAACAGCAGTGTCCTCCAAAACGCTCTCTCCTCCCACTAGACTCTATCTCTCCTGAACCATCTCCTCCTGCCGCAGCTCCGGCTCGGAGCTTCCAGCATTCACCCGGCTCTCCCTAAGCGGCGCCTGATAAAATGTCCTCAATCCCTTATCACCCCTCTTCATCAGTAACACTGAAAATTCCCGCTTCCTGTCTTCTTATTGTTATCTTAGCGTTCCAAATGGTTTTAAGTTATAACTTCAGATGCTCGTGATCAGGCACATGCGTCCCCGATCTGTGCTAGACTGTCAGCCATAGCTGGTTTTGTTCATATTTCTGCAGCACTAAAAACGGACATCATCATGTCTGAAATGCATTTTAGCTCCCTTCCTGCTTCCTTAAAGCCAGATTTCTTCTGATAGACTCCACCTTACAAGGGCTGTGTAAGTTTTCATATTAGCAATATCTGATCTTGGTGACCTCAAAAGTCAAAAATAAAACTGTGAAACTGGGCATTTAGAGCCATCTGAAAGTTTTTGGTCCACCGTTCATACTCTGTCATTATCTGAGAATTGTGTGTGTGTGTGTGTATGTGTGTGT
>NW_005187526.1:1945154-1952170 GCF_000239375.1 Pundamilia nyererei
GGGATGTATTTACTTTCTTGATGAAAAGATGTATGTCACATTCACATCTCTGTTAAAACAAAAAATAATGCATGCACCAGGATACTGAATGCTTACAGTCATGTGAGGAAAATTAGGACACCCCATTAAATAATCAGCCCTTTGATATGTGAACTGTTCATAATAATTTCCAATCATGATTTTATGTATTACTGGAAAAGAAAGTGATTGCAATTAAACAACAAAAATGAACATTTTGTGAAACATCAAAAAAGATATGAACAAATGTTTATTTCAATGGAGAAAAAAGGACACCCTACCCCCTAATAACTAGTGTTGCCCCCTTTGGCTGATATAACCAGCGAGACGGCTTTTGTAGCCTTTTACCAGTCTCTGACATCGATCAGAAGGTTTGCCCCACTCCTCAATGCAGAATTCCTTCAGCTGTGAGATGTTTCTTGCATGTACAGCCTGTTTCAAGTCACCCCACAGCATCTCAATGGGGTTAAGATCAGGGCTTTGACTTGACCATTCCAGGACTCTCCACTTCTTAGTTTTTAGCCAGTCCTTGGTGGATTTGCTGGTATGCTTTGGGTCATTACTGTATACTAGTATTCTATTGTATATGTTGTATATCTTATTCTTCTGTTCCTCTGTCTCTCTTGCTGCATTGAGCATGTGTATGACAAAAGAATTTCCCTCATTAACAGATGGTTTCACATGTTCTTCAAGCACCCTCTGATACGCAGTAGAATTCGTGATGGATTTTATGATAGTGAGCTGGCCAGGTCCTGCTGCACCAAAGCATCCCCAAACTAGGATACTGCCACCTCCATGCTTGAGTTGGTATGAGGTTCTTTTCTTGGAAGGCAGTATTTGGTTTACGCCAAACATGTCTACTGTTCTGGTGTCCAAAGAATTCAATTTTAGACTCTGGATCTGTCCAAAGAACATTATTCCAGAAGTCGTGGTCTTTGTCTATGTTCGCTCTGGCACTCTTCATTCTGGCCTTTTTAACGTTTTTGTCCTTTAGTTGTAGGTCTGTAAACAATTTATAACTAAAAGAGCAGGTTAACTTTTATTTTTGTTGTGTTTGTTGTCTGGCTTACAGAGTAAAGCACATTGTCCTGGTTGAGCCCTGGGGTTTACCTGATCATCCGGAGACAACAGAACCAGACCGGCCCATCCCTGTGTGGATCAAAGCTCTTGGTGCCATGTTCAGTCCTTTCAACCCCCTGGCTGGCCTGCGACTGGTAGGACCACTGGGTAAGGTGCTAAAAGACAAAGTACCACAGTGCTAAAAGCAAACCCACAACCGGACTAGCTTAATAATCCCAGGGAAATGTGTCCATGCTGTGGCACACCAAAATATTGGGGAAAAGCAAAGCTACAACAAAAGTATCAGGAATGGAGATGATGAGCACGTGAAATTTCTTTTTCTTAAATGAGAAGAATGGAAATGAGAGGATGCAATATAATGGGTGAAGATTTTCACTTATTGTCTGGAGACAATAAGTGAAAATGTATGCAGTATGAAACTGGGGGGATGGTTTTATATTAGTTTAATATTGCAGTATCACAGCTAATGTTCTCTTTGCACACCCAGAAAACTAGGAACTGCTTGTTAAAGCAAGTGATGTGACGAGCACAATGTCATTCAGTAGAGTTTTCGTGGTTTTTGCTTTGACTTTGAAAGGAATTTAAGCCAAAACCTGGGCTCTCCCCAGTGTGACTAATCATGTAAAATGTAATGAGTACTCCTCATCTATTAATGGCTACATGCTTGTGTTTGACACCTCTGTCTCTTCCCTGGTCCCCTGCAGGTCCCACTCTGGTGCAAACACTAAGACCCGACTTCAAGAAAAAGTTCTCCCTCGTGTTCACTGACAACACTGTGCCAGATTACATCTACCACCTGAACGTGCAAAGCCCCAGGTCTGTCTTTCTCTTTTATTAATGCCACTTGTCTCTAAAATGGCCATGGAAGCAATTTCTTCATCACCTTTTCTGCTCTCATCCACGTTTTACTACCTAGTATTATGTTTTATCATATCCATTTTCTGTCATGTGCTCATTGATTATCTTTTCCTTGTCTTGTCCCAGTGGGGAAACTGCTTTTAAGAATATGACTGCGCCATGTGGCTGGGCCAAGAGGCCAATGTTGCAGAGGATTGACCAGCTGCAGTCTGATATCCCCATCACCATCATTTATGGCTCCCGCTCCAGCATAGACTGCATCTCGGGCATCACCCTCAAAAGGATGAGGCCACGCTCTCATGTGGACATCATAGTAAGTTTGTGTGTGTAGATGAATGGATTGATATCCCTTCAAAGGGTGGTTTTTGGGTTTTTTTTGTTTTGTTTTTCTCCCCCCTTCCCTCGAAAAACGTAAATTTCACAATACATTTTTAAGGAATAAATTGCCAAAAACAGTTTTGAAAACAAATTTTTAAAGTGAATTTCCTGGCAGTTATTTCATGGTTCAGGCTTCAAACAAAAATCCAACTGTCTTTCTGAATTTGGGTTCCAGATCATCAGTGTGATGACAGTTTTATAGACTTTCTAAACTTGTAACTAATTTCTTCACACTTCCTCAAAACCTGATTTATTGCTAAGATTTATTTATTTTGTATCGAGCTTGAGTTTTCAGATCCAACTGCACAGATCCAACCAACTGCATTGGACAACAACTGTTCTGTAGCTCAAAGTGAACTGGTAATCTGTATATACAAATAGTAAAATAATACTTTTTACCTCAGACACACAGCTTGATACTTTAGGTTCTTGATGCTTTAGGCCAATCGGCTCTGAAATGACTCCTCTGCCTCCTCAGATGTGGTCTGACATATATTAAGAGTTTAACCTGCCCCACTGACATCCTGAAATATGGACAAAAGTGGTCGTGACACAGTTCCAACTCCTGGATCAAACCATGACATTCTCCCTGCTGCTGCCTGCTTGTGAGAACTGGATGAACCCAGAATCTCAATTTCTTTGTTTTCTTGTTTAGAAACATCAGGACCAGTTCATTACGTACGTTTGTTATACTTAAGTTTTTGAGATCGTCAAATTTAAATATTGGACAAAGATGACACAAGTAAACACAAAATGCAGTTTCTAGGTGTTTGTGTAAATAAAACTTACATGGCTCTGTGTGAAAATGATTTCCTTCTAAACCTAATAACTGGTTGGGCCACGCTTAGCAGCAACAACTGGAATCGGTTGTTTGAAGGAATTCTGACCCACTCATCTTTGCAGAGCTGTAAAAGACTCTCCCCCAGTTGTCGCAGAATTGTTGTAATTCAGCCACACCGGAGGGTTTTTGAGCATGAACCACCTTTTAAGGTCATGCCGCAGCATCTCAATCAGATTCATATCAGGAGTTTGACCAAGCCACTCCAATCTCTTCATTTTTGTTTGTCTTAAGCCATTCAGAGATGGACTTGCTCGTGTGTTTTGCATCATTGTCCTGCTGCAGAACCCAAGTGTGCTTCAGCTTGAGGTCATGAACACTTCAGTGTTACTTTTTGCACCAGAGGTCTTTGGGATCAGTACTGGTTTTTGTTTTGGAACTTAGCCATGTCGGCTGGGCTGACTCTCTTATGGTGGAGTCATGAACACTGACCTTAACTGAGCCAAGTGAGGCCTGCAGGTCTTGGGATATTGTTCTGGGGTCTTTTGTGACCTCTTGGATGAGTCGTTGCTGTGCTCTTGGGGTAATTCTGGTTGGCCAGCCACTTATGTTAAGGTTCACCATTGTTAAGGTTTACCATTCAATGATTTTGCCATTTGTGGATAATGGATCTCACTGTGGAGATTGTGGAGTCCCACAGCTCTAGAAGTGGCTTTATAACATTTTCCAGACTGAGAGATCTCAGTTACTTTGTTTCTCATCTGTTCCTGAATTTCCTTGGATCATGGGGATGATGTCTGGCTTTTGAGGACCTTTTTGGCTACTCCACTTTGTCAGCCAGGTCGTATTAAAGTAATGTCTTGATTGAGAACGGGTGGCATTAATCAGGGTGTGACTAGAGAAATTGAACTTGGCTTTCCAAAGATGTGATACACCACCATTAATTATAATGGGAGGGGGGGGGAGAATCACTTTTTTTCACACATGGCCATGAGGGTTTGGATTTTTTCCCCCTTTATAATAAACACCCTCATTTAGAAACTGCATTTTGTGTTTACTTGTCATCTTTGTCTCATTTTTAAATTTGTTAGATCTGAAACATTTAAGTGTGACAAACATACAAAAACATGGCAAACACTTTTTTTCACACCGATGTATATGTTACATGGCAATTTGGAATTTTGGGTCATTGTTTTGCAGCACGTTCTGTGTAATGGCCTTTAGGACTAGGTGAGAGTTGGGGTAAGGGTTTAGCACTTAGGGGAAAAAATGGGCAGTTGCTTTCATACACCTGTCAAGGCTGAGGAAGACTGGATGAGCAGCTGCCTAGACAGGTGCAAAACAGACACTGAAACATTATGATATGCAAAGACATTCTCATTACCACAGACTCGAAACATTTTAACTCTGTGTTAATAAGTACAGATATATGGGGGAAAATGTCCATTTAAAAAAACAAAAAAAAAAAAAACAAAAACAAAACTACAGGCTGCTGCAAACAAACAGTCATTATCTGACCTCTACAACAGTGTATTAGGGTGCCATCAAATGGAAAAAAAATATTGATAATATATTATTATTGATTGAAAACAAAGTTGAAACTTCAAGATTTAAGCCTACAAGCTTTTTTTTTTTTTTTTTTTTTTTTTTTTTTGAGAAAAAAGTTGAAATGTGGAGAATTACAGCCGTTGTTTCAACACAGACCGCCACTAACTCAGAGGGTTGCTAGACCCTCTGAGTTAGTGGAATGTTCCTTCAGAATCTGTTTTAGTAATGAGGAAAGAAATGATGCCTCTTTTAGCACAGAAACGGTGCGGTGATCAGTACATGGATGTTGAAAAGAGTGGATTTGCACAAAATGAACTGGCTGGCTATGGTTACAGCCTCGTGCAATACAGAGGATGTATGTTGTATCACAAGAGGGCTGATCAATTTGTTTCACTATATAATTTTAGTTTATTTCAAAAAATAAATAAAAAATACTACTCTGTAAAAGTTGGAGGTTTCGACTAAACCAAAAGAAAAACATTTTGAGGCTTCATCAAATAAAAATCGCTGGACAAAAGACTGATTTGTTGCTTTTGTACATGGGGTTTAGTTTACTTAAGCTTAAAATACATTTGTTTAATGAATTTTATATAAAAGAAAACCTCTCAGTTTAGCAGACTTCCACAGATTCAGTGCCTTAAGCATGATTGCTCCACATGCAATTATGTGTGTATATTGACACATCAAAGGTAAATTTTTCTGCCATGAAGAACCGTGGAACTGACTGTATGGAGGCTTGAAATGAAACTGACTGATGCATGCTGTAAATTTGAATGTTACTTTCCATCTTTGTTTTATGAAAGCTATAAACCGGAGACGCAGCCCTCCTCGTTAAAATCATGACCTCCCTTTATGACATGCCTTTATATAGTTTCCATAATTTTTAATTGGCTGCTTACCTTCTGATTCTCTTCCCTTCCTGCAGACAATCCGTGGAGCCGGTCACTATGTGTATGCCGACCAGCCTGAGGACTTTAACTACAAGGTCTTGGAAGCATGTAACAAACTGGAATGAAGGCAGAGACGAGCTTGAATGTTGAACTCCGGTGGGGGAAAAACGGGGACGGACATCATTCTGTCACACACTGTGGAACCTCAGAATCCCACTTTCCCAAAGGACAAAAATAAGTGTTTGCACATTAAAAATATTGCAAAGTGAACAGTGGCCTGGTGTGACTCGTACATGTTCTATCATCTGACCAGTGAGTCAGCTGTATTCTTGGAAACTTGGTGAATGGTGACTCTGAGTTGACATCACTGACTGGGGCCTGTTGGCCTCCATCACATGCTTATTTTGCAGCACACAGAATCTTGTGGCTGTAGCGTCACTTGTTTTTTCTTTGTTATAAAGGTGGTTTTTTTTGTGTTTTTTTTTTGGTTTTGTTTTTTTTTATTTTTTTTAAATTGCCTCTCCCAAATGCAGTAACCTCAGTGTTAAGTGAATGCAGGTGATTATCACCTTTTAATACCATTTATAAACTATTTCATGTAAAAACTGTTGAAAGATAAATTATCACATTATTTTTTCTATTTCTGTGAGATACTGAGAATGAATATTTTAGCATGCTTATTTCATAAATCCAATGACAGCTGCAATAATAATGATATAAATATTAATATGATCACTTGAGTGATGTCTCACTGAAGCACAACGGGTATTTAAGAGTTAGTTACAATGTCATGTATTTGGTGTCCCATGCATTGTGTTCAGCCTATGGTTTGTGGTTTTTCCCATTTGATTCTGATACAGATACAAAACCTCGGCATACAGAACCACTGCATCAGCAACAGGAAGAGGTTTTAAATGAATCTGCTTCCAATAATAGCACGTGTCCTCTGTAATGTGCTTTCCTGTCAAACACAAGTGGTTGTTTCATCTGCAATAACTGTGAATATCACCATAAACCCTCTGTTGTACTCCTCCTGTTTTTGACTGCTCTATTTGCATAAGATCGATAGAGAGATAGATTTAAAAAAGACTAAAGTGGCTTCATAGTGTAATGTTCTGCACATTTGTCTGGCAAAAAAATCCTGGAAGGAGACAAAAACCTCGTTGGCTTAGCATCAGGAAGGACGTCTGGTTTAAATTTAAAAATTAAAACTTTCAAATTAAACGTGGAGCTTTCTGTTGTGATGACGTCCTGTGAACGAGGGAGCAGCTGAAAGTAGCTTTATAATAGTCCATGTTATGGAGCGTATCATGTAATGCAGTATATTCCATATTATTTATAACGGCATAAAGATACTATAGATTTCAGCCTGGCAGTGCGGATCTATACAGCCTTACTGTAACAGTGGCTACTGTGACAATATGCGATATTTTGGTGCGCTCTATGGAATATATATATATATATAT
>NW_005187527.1:0-8379 GCF_000239375.1 Pundamilia nyererei
ATATATAAACATATATAAATAAAACCACTTTTTTTACATTAGTAATTCCTTTGTGCATAATTTTATATTATTGTTAATAATAAATTAATTAAAGCAACAAAACAACCTGAAGAGCCGGTTTGGAGCCGAAAGAGCCGGCTCTTTTTAGTGAGCCGAACCAAAAGAGCCGGTTCTCCAAAAAGAGCTGGAAATCCCATCACTATTTGCCAAATGGTGTAAGGCTGAAATTAAGTGCCTTAATAAGGTACTTGGCCACAGAGTGATTGGCAGAAAGCGATAACATTCCATCAAAGAACAGGTGTGTTTAAATGAGCGCCTGTGGGTTTTCAACCTGGTTTATTTCTTAGTGCTGCTGAACATCTTTTAAACAGATCAGTTCCTGTTTTACACAATGCTACCTTTGTTTTTACTAAAACTTGTTTATCCTCTTACTGTTCACCACTTAGGTGACACTATTCCCTTAAAAGTAAATACTGATACAGATTGAAGGCCATGGCAGAGGTTTGCACTCTGAGTGCTTCTTGTTTGTTCTGAAATTGCTCACAGTCGTGCTTTTACGTTTCCTTTAACTTAACCTAATTTTTATTTTCTTTGGGGATTTTTTGTTTCAATCATTGTTGTATTTATATAAAATTTTAATTCTTTATTCTTTTGATCCTCCTGCTGTAACACATTAATTTCTGTTGTGGGATCAATAAAGTATCTCTCTGTCTGTCTATAGAGTGATCCGTGGACGTTGTGGATTTATTATCAGGTCGGCTTCAACTCTTTTTCCAGCTGTTTAAACTTCCATATGCTGAATGTTGCTTCTTTGTATTACCATCTGGGTACCGCATCTTCTCATGTATTAGCCTTCCTTGTTGGTACAGCAGCAAGTATCCCCACCGGTCGGTCCTGTGGTAGATCTTTATTTGATGCCTCGATGGTGAGATTTTTTTTGATTAGCATTCAAATATCTCAGTGAATACACAATAAAAATTACCACAAAGCAAGAAAGCACAAGACAAGGCTAATCAAAAGGTATTGTCTGAAGCATATGCTTATTACGCCAACCCTTTTAACAAAAGATCTTTTAGCATGCGGCTCCTGTACACAGGGCTCGAAGCAAAGAAAAAAACAAAGCAAAGCAACAAAAAAAAAAACATACAAAAAACCAAACAAAAAAATGTTCCACCTTAGATAAGTAACTACATCAAAGCAAAACAACCAAGAGTTTCAGTATTTATTATTATTGCTCTTTTCATTCTTGATTTATATATTTTTCTAATACTCTATTTTTAAACATGTTTTTAAACAAGGAAAATGAACTACACCTTTTTTAAATCACTGTCATAACTATTCCACAAGTTAACTCCTCTGACAGAAACACATCTCTGCTTTATGTTTGTCCTTATCTTTTTTTTTTTTTTAAAGAAACATGTTCCCCTTGAGTCATATTGACTCTCTCTGACTTTAAACAGCTTCTGAGTGCTGACGCAAAGCAAGTTATTTTGTGCTTTATACATGATCTGAGCCACTGTATATTCAAATAAATCATAAAATTTTAAGGGTATTCAGATTAATAAACAAAATGTTAGTTGGTTCTATATAGTTTGAAATAATCAGTCTCTTACTTAATTGCTAGGAAGGTACCATGTGGGTGTGCACACTGTGGGTAGCTTTTGAACCATCATATTGTGCCAGGGTTTTTCTACTTTTCCACTTTCACCACTGGTTAACTCACAGGGTTTACTGCTTAATGGGGGTTAATGCCAGTAGATACAGTGTAATCATTTTTCTATAAAATATATTACTATACTGTATAAGAGTATTAACTACATTACAAATGTATCCTCTGTCCTGTAGGGTAAAAGATGCAAAGCCCCAAACACCCACAACAGACATCATTATTCAGAGAGCTGTGATATTTGGGGCACCTTGGATGGAGCGTGCCCGTATTAATAGTGTTTGCTCAGGCTGTTAAGTTGCTCCAGCTTCAGGAGGCGATTCCACAGGAATGAACACTTGTCCTGTTAAAAACAAGAACATATTTATCATTTTAACAACTCTATTGGTCAGATTTACTACACTGTAAAAAAAAAAATCCTGAAAAAACAGTAATATTCCAGCAGCTGGGGCGCCAAAATAATACCATAAAAAAATAGAAAATAACTTTCTCATAAAAATACGGTTATTTTCAGTAATGACAATACAGTTTGTTGCCCTAATTTTACATGGGATTTACATGGGAAATCACAGTCTATTTATGTAAATGTAATGATATTCTAGAAGAACAGAACAAAACTGTAAAATACACAGTAAAATACTTTTATATTAGGATTTTTTTACAGTGTATGCAAGCAAAACTTAATGTTGTTGCAACCACAGAAAAGGCCCAATTTATGAACACAGCAATAGCAGCATACAAAAAAATGATGATGATGATGAGGCAACAGATCTACTTAATAATGATATGTGCTGTAGTAAGAATAGGAATAGTTTTTTTTTTTTTAGGATTCTCTTGAAAACAGAAAAGGGACGAAGTCAATAAAGTTACTGAGTGCTGGGCACACCAAGACTTTCAGTTTTAGATCAGAATATGTTATATTATGTACACTTCTAACAAACTCCTTACTTTGACGCACAGTGATGCAGTAGATGATTCCAGATATTGCAATAACAAATCCAATCACCAGTCCACACAGTCCAACAGCTATCTGAGTTTGTTGTTCCACTGGGAGGGAGGGGTCTGAAACAGTGAGATAAAAGTGAAACTCGTAATTATGCAGCTTAAGTTTTATCTCTCTGACTTTAATTGGCATCACAGCAGCAAACTTACCCCAGACCACAAACATCGGCTCGGAGAGACCAAGGTGTTCGACCATGCAGGCAATTTTTTCTGCTGAAGTTGGGATGTACTTCAGGTGAGAATGAGTCTGGTAGCACCAGTCACCATTAGGCATCACGTCAGAGTAATTGACATCTGTGGTCACCTCCTTGCCGTTCCTCATCCACCTCATTCTGATTTGTTTTGGATAAAAGTTGTAGGCACTGCACACAAGCGTAGATGTGTGCTCGCCATTAGGCCTTTTCAAGGATTTTAGTTTGACGGTGGGTATAGTTGTCAGATTATCTGTGAAAAAATAAGTTTCATGCTTCTGATTAAGAAAAATACATTACTGCACCTTCTCCGTTCACAGATGTATTCCTCAAATGTACATAATGTAATGTATCGTGGCTATGTTGTCAATTATGGCATACTTGGGGTGGCTGTAGCTCAGGTGGCAGAGCAGGTCAGCCACTAATCAGATGGTCGGTGGTTCAATCCAGGGCTGCCTCCTGGCTGCATGCCAAATATCCTTGGGCAAGATACTAACCCCATGTTGCCTACTGGCGGTGGTCAGAGGGCCCGGTGGCGCCAGTGTCCGGCAGCCTCGCCTCTGTCAGTGCACCCCAGTGCAGCTGTGGCTACAATGTAGCTTGCCAGTGTGTGAATGGGTGAATGACTGAATGTAGTGTAAAGCGCTTTGGGGTCCTTAGGGACTGAGTAAAGCTATACAAATGCAGACCATTTACCATTTACTTGGAAATCAACTGTAATGTCATGCAACTGAGCAAAACTCATAAAGCACTATTGTTATTTACAGTAAAACAAATATAATCTTATGTCATCAAAAATGATCATAAAAATATGTGATGTAAAAGGTTCACAGCATCAAAACCCTATTTTACATTTGATTTAAAACATTATTAAGAAACAATTTCTTACCTACGGATTGGATGGCATCTAACATGTCCGTACACAACAGTTTCCTTTCGATCTTTCTTCTTTGTGCATCAACGGGATCCCTGTTCCACCATTTTGCTGCTTCAATTGAATACGCTGTGAATCCCGTCCAGTTGCCTCTTGTGCTGTTGTACTCCATCATCAAGTTCTTATTAAAAAAACTAGTTAATATGTACTCGGTTTCTTCAAAGTGTGATCCTTTGAATGTACAGCATGCTCTTACTTGGTAAAAGTCTTCATCTGTGAGAACTGAAATAAAAAGAAAGAAATGTTCTGATGTTAAAAATAATAATTACTTTAATATTTCACTGATTTGTTCAAAGAGAAGATTTTTGCAGCTCACCTGGACTTAAAAGAGAGAAAGCCACACACAGGACAAACTTATGAGTGTTCATGTTTCGCGTGTGTTGTACGATGATTCAGGAAGAAGACTTAATCTGCAGCATTTATATGTTCACCAAAACAAGGAAATGAAAGCAGATAGGCTGATATAACAGCGAAACATTTAGTGGAAACTCCCTCTATCCATTACATTTATGACAATAACTGCTAATAATTACAACTTTGCTCCTTTGTTCAGCTAGCACTTGTTTGTGCACTAATACTAGGTGAAGTGACTTATGTGGACAATCAAACTGTTGTTTGACAATCAGAAACAGTAGAGAGACGTGGGAGCATTTTGTGTTGAGACCATAAAGAAGAATGTTTTAAACTGTAGAGAGGTTAAAATAGATTACAGAATTCAGCCTACAGAAAACGATATGCTTTCACTTTTCTTACAGCTCTTGTGAAAAACATTACTGAAGTTTTCTTTTCAGTAAAGTGAATTGTATCACAAAACCTCATATTCTGTTGCGAAAAAAAATCTCTGCAACTAACTACAAACTTCTTACAAACTATTTTTCATTTCTAGTAATTTTCCAGAATGTATTCACTTGTATCGATTTATTTACATATTTTTTTTAACTTAGTTTTCACATCCTTGTTAATAATAGTGGAGTAAGTAATAATACTTATGAAGTGTAATGACTTACAATCAGGTAGATGTCTCAGCAACAATATGTTTAATATGTTTATGGATACATTATTTTTTTCTAGTCTGGTTTTTACTTTATTTCAGTTGAAAGAAAAACAGCATAGTTTTTTTCAAGTTTCATTCTTTTTGACATAATGCACCTAATATGATTTTAGAGTGATGGATTATTAATAAGGCATATTTCAATGCTAGAATACCAGTAATGCAGACTTCAAGCTCTGCACTAATGCTACGAACCAAAAATGTGCAGCAGCGCGTCACGTCTGAAAATGTCTGTGGGAAAAGTGCTGATATCACCGTTCAGCTTTATTGCACAGTATGAAAGCGAAAGGTTTATTATAGAAACACTGACATATCAGCCAAAGAACGATGGTTTTATTTTTAACAGCATATGAGCCGTTAATGCCATTACACAGTTGATGCAAATACGAGACAGTTCATGTTTGTCAGTAACCACAGATGAAAGATATGCCTGCTGGAAACAAACGAAGGATTATGCAGCTCTATACAATATGTAGTATACATCTCAAGCAGTGCGACCAGAGCGCACTACTTTAACAAAAAAGCAGGTTCCTAAGAAAACTCCAAGAAATCCAAGACTCAGGCCAAATCCACAGACGACAGCTGGACCATTGCTGATCTCCTCTGTTTCAACCATCTCTAGAGAACAGCAGAAAGAAATGATGAATTCTAAACATTAAATCGTATTATATGTGCTAAAATATCTGAAGCTTCTTTGTTCTCACTCCAAAACTTGGTCTGAGGCTCGTCCATTGCTTCATGTTCCACAGTGCAACTGTAGATGTCTCCTTTCTCTGGCACAAAGTTGAGGTAGGACAAAACATAAGCAGTCCCATCAGGATTGGACAAAGTTTTGATGAAAGGGTCCTCCATTGTTACTTCTACATCATTCTTGGTCCACTTAATGTTGATCAAAGGAGGAAAAAAGTGGTTGATGAAGCAGATGAGGGTATTATCTTCCCCTGTTATCACTTCATCTCTGGGGTAGATGATGAATTCTGGTGGCTCTAAATTAAATGAACACATGATTTGCTTAAATTCAACTTTCTCGTTTAAAAAAAAGATCTAAAAAAAACTTGCAGCATAAACAGTGAAAACTGAACAGGAAACATAACAGTTTGAGTTTCACTGACCTTTTTTCTTTATTACAGACTTGTCTGGCTTCCATCTGTACATGTCATTTTTGCACATGCTTCGATATAATACTGCATATTTGTAAGCGTCGGGTGAACGAAAACTTGTGGGAATTTTGCTCTCCCAAATCAGAAGATCTTTTTTAAAGTCTGCATAGTATATTTCATCACCATCAAATGCTGCACAGATTTGAGTATCACTAGAGTCAAAACATCCATAGATGTGACAAAGTGTATGACTTCCTAGGATCAAGTGACAACACAGTTAAAAACACAGTGTTAAAATACTCTAAATTACAAACAAATAAACCATAAATAAATTTTACACGATGAAAGTTATAGATGAACCAGTAATGGGGAAATAATGATACCTACCTTCAGCCTCGACACAGGCTGCTGTAGACAAAATAAATATAATTTTAAGGAACATGTTCAGTCTGTACTTCGCGGTGTTCTGCCTTGTGTCTCTCGTCTTTAGTATCAAAGTTGACGGTGATACAGGACAACTTCCTCATTGATAAACAAATCATATAAATGTTGCTGGGCAGAACAGTAGGAGGGGAGGAGTCAAATAGAATTTGCTGAACAACTTAAACTAAGATAAATACAGTTTATGGAGCAAAAAATCAAATCCAGATAAATTCATTCACTGTGGTTACATTTAGAATTGAATTTTTTTAAATTGTCATTTGTGCTTAGGAACATATAATAATTTATGCTTAGAAATATGTAATCATTTGTATGCTGATAAAAATCACATTCTTATTAGGTCTGATTAGATTCTGTGCACCATGAGATGAGAGGAAGCAGCCTCGACGTTATAATTTCCATTATAGCTTTAGGAACTAGATTGTTCTGTTTCTTAGAGGTGCAAGACTTCCCACCTTCAAATGTGCATTTGAGATATGACCTATTGCAAGTTCCTGTTTTTATAGTTTAGCAAGACGCTTACTTTTGCTTTTCTGCATACCTCAAACACACAGTTTAAGTTCATTGAAAGGTCGAATGTCTATGTATAGTATGGCCGGAAACACATACACACATGCACCTACACACCCACACACGCACAGGATACAGACACTGGTGTTGTTCAGATATGTCTGCTTAAGACTGTCATGTGTATTTGAAATTGCATATTCATGAATGATTGCTTGCTGACAATAAAAAGGGCTGTAGCAAAGGAATCAGTTGGAGTTGACTAAGTCACTGATTTGTTTGCAGCAGCAGCTTTACTTGCATCCTGACTCATGTGTATGAAGCGTTCATGGCTTTGTAGTTGTATAGTTCACTGTCCATATGTAAAATCATCCACTCAGTTTTTGGTGCACTGACCAATGTAACTGTGAATCAGATGTTGCCATTGCCAACACTTTTAGGTGAACATGCTCATACTTAATTGAGGCAAACTGAGTTCACTCACCAAGCTGATATTTGATGTTGAAAAAATAAATCATGAGTTACTTAAAATGTGTTTTTGATAACCTATATTTATTTTTAGCACTCAGTCTGAAGGTGAAATGCTTAATGTTTGTAGCATAACTGATAAAAGTGGTCTACAAAACAGTGTATGCAATTTAAAACTGTCTGAATACCTCGAAAGAATAGGGCAATAAACCAGATTAATGATTTCCATAAAGGTCAAGATAGAAAATTAAATCAATTTACTGCTGATTCTATACAGAAACTGCTTCATAAAAGTATTTTCTATATATATTGAGCTATGACTATGTCATTTATTAAAGCTGTGTTGTCTCTTGAGGTAGAGTTCAACAACAGCAAAATGTTTTTCGTTTGTTTTTGTTTTTTGGTTTGAAAAGTAGATAAATTTATTAATTAATTTGTGATCATACCTGTGGATCATAGTAGCACATAGTAATTAGACATATGATTTACTAATGCAGATGAAGCACAAGTTCATTCTATAGTGCAAAGAGAACAAAGAAGAACAGCACCTTGAGTTGTGTCTTCCTTCCTGGGTTATTTTGGTGGCTGTTGTTCTCTGTGTCATGTGCTGAGGTTTTATGCACTCTATGCAACTCTTTCTTTGATAATTTGTCCAAGTGAGAATAATTGTTACTTGTGAGCTGGCTCTCATCATGCAAACTTAATGATGATAAGTTCAGAGCCAGCTAAGAGCTTTGTGGTTTCCTTTGTTTTAGGTAATAAGGCAGAAAAATTAAAAATTAGTTTCTTGTCTTAAGTGTAGAGAAGAAGGAAAAAAAGAAGTCTGACACCCCGGTAAATGAAACTATGCTATTTCTCTATATAAATATATATGAATTGGTTGTAACAGCAGCAGAAGAAAAGCACATATACAAACAGCACTGAAACATGTTTGAAGGAAACACTTACATCATGGACAATAGTTATAAAAACAGAGTGCTGTACAGTTATTAAGATTAAAGTACAGGTCTATATATATA